>NC_092817.1:122304240-122646740 GCF_023375885.2 Dermacentor andersoni | reverse complement strand
TCGAAAAAGGAAACATTTGGTCACATATATAGATTATCGGACAATTGAATTTTGATTGGCCTTCGCTGCTCCACGGCGCCATTAAATAACGCGTGGTTGTTCATTTTTTTTCTTCTGCAGTAGAAAAACAGCAGAGTGTAAGTGTAATTAACCCCGTATCGTAGTTTTATTACGCCACATCATGACTTCAGAGCTGAATTTATTATCAGAACTGTCTGGTATTGTTTCCACCGAATCAACAGGCATCAGGTGCGAAGCGCAAGGTCGCAAGATCGATTGCCGTTTCACCGCGGGCGCCTTCTTATTGATGCGCAATGGGGAAAACCCAGGGGTTTTTTGATTTCGATGTGCATTAAATAATAATTCGTTGTCATAAATAATCTGGAGTCCTCCATAGGGTGTTTTTCATAGGGTAAAGGGTCATATTTCATGATGAACATTTTCATCTTTAATTTCTTGTTAAATTCGTTATTTATTTATTTATTTATTTATTTATTTATTTATTTATTTATTTATTTATTTATTTATTCTTGTTATAGGAAATGCTGGCAACAAGTACACTATATTGCCGCCTTGTCCACTACGGTAAATAGAGGTATGACAGATATGACATAGGTAAAATGACACATGGCACCTGCTTCGCAGTTCACTACCCAAAGAGGGATAAGTTACTCTCAATTTTTAAAAAGAAAAGATAAAGACATAGCATACATATCTTTTCGCATATTCTGAGATACAGGCATTAGAAAGCATTCTTTACTGAATCACACGAACATAGCACGCAGCTTCGCTATCGGCTGGTATCGGTCACTCGGCGGGTCAGACGATAAGAAATGACAAGAATGCGAAGCAATTTCATCCTATACTCAAATGTGCGTGGCCTCCAGATGTCACTTCGGCACGGTAAACTCCATTAATCAGTCATTATAATGACAGCACCTGCGGGCCCCTCATTGCAGCGCAATCTAAATCGCCTTTATTTGACCTCGTTGCCAGTGCAGCGAGTAATGGTGACGCAAAGATTCGGAGGTACAAATGAAACAATCAAACCTACAGTTTATCCTAGCGTGGTTACTTCTCGTTAACTCGCTCCGAGACTTCGCTGCCGCCGTCGGCGTATCGCGGAGCCGCAGTGTCGTAACAAGAGTGCGCGCGCTAACGACCGCGCCCAGCTGCCGCTTTTCCCTCAACGCAAACATGCGGCATCGGCATCAAAACTCGCTGCTGACAAGGATCAAGAAGAAGGCACGCCGGTGCAGAATGGACAGCATCGGAGCGCTGCTATAGGAATTGGTCCAAACCGCGCGCGCCCTCTCGAAGCGGTCGAGGGGTAGTGGAGAGGAAGGAGGGAGTTCGTGTACGGCGAGCTCTCTTGGGGCCGCTTGCACGTCCGCCGGCGGACTCGGCTTAATTGGATGCCAAGCCGGCCGCCTGCACGTTCGCGTGTGTACATACCTAACGCGCACATGCGGGTCGGCGCTGGGCGCTCCCTGATAGCAGTGGCAGCCCGCGGGGCACGTCGCTGAGGCATCTGCAAGCCGCTAGCCCTCTATACGTCGTCTCGTGCTCTCACTCCCCAATTCCTATATCGCTCACTCACTCTATTGCACTCACTCGCTCACTCACTCTTCTTCTCATTTTAGCTCTCTCTCTCTCTCGCTCTGTCTCTCTCTCTATCTTTGTCTCTCTCTCTCTTCAAAAGGCGCCTAGTGCTACTGAAGCTCTGATTTTCTAGCTCTGAGGAATAATTGGAAGAAAGTAAAAATAAAAAAAAAAATTCTGTGGTAAATGCGAGATAAATGCGTTAGCATTACGTCACACCTGTTTGAGGTCCCGTATCCACGATTTAAACCGCCTTCCCCAAATTTCAAAAGTGCTGTCTACTGACGGTGGTCAGTTGCACTTACACAAACACACGCACACGCACACACGCACACACGCACACGCACACACGCACACACACACGCACACACACACACGCACACACACACACACACACACACACACACACACACACATATACCACGCTTGACCGGCTTCCCACGCTTCGCACGCATACATTCTTCCCCCACTTTAACACTCTGTTGGAATCGCACCGCTGGCACGAGTTGTTGGGGTCTCGGTGCTGACGCCCGTTATTGCCAATGGGTCGCAAGCCCCAAGGGTAGCGTTGGCCTGGCGGCCCGGGGCACTGGAAGCATCCGAAGGTCCCGGCAAAGCATGAGAAGACTGGTAACAGAACAACTTGTTTATTCTAACATAGCAAAAGAGCGGCCGGTCAGTTCGACCGAAGTGGAGAGACGGGAGAGCACGTAACTCAACAGTACAAATCGGAGCCTCTCTCCTGGCGTCCGGGGGCAGCTGCTCTTATACTCTCGGCGTCGCGGTCCAAAAGGGAAGGTCACGGGATGAAGGTCACGGGACGGCGGAGCATGAGCCCACGACGGCGCGCACGGTCGAGCCGAGAGACCTGCTGAACCGAGTGCAGTGACGCATCGCCAACCCGCCCACACGACGGCGCGCACGGTTGAGCCGAGAGACCTCCAGGCTCCTCATTCGGGGAACTCCGCTCCCCGGCTGCCGCGCTTTGACAAGCGAGGGCACACACACACACACACGCACACACGAAGACACGTGGCACTGAAACACGCCTGGACACGCTTGGCGGGGAAGCGTTGCGGCGGCGTCGCACGGGCCAAAATGTCCGCCGCTTTGAACGAAGCCCCGGCGTCCGTTGCATCCGCGCCGGCATTACCGCGCGTTGTAGGCGAAACGTAACAGACCGCCCCGCCGGGGGAAGGAGATACCGATGGTCAGGGGACTGCATCCGCTGTCCGGAGGGATGTCGCTCGATGATGCTCATAACCGTAGTCGGGCGTCCTTTGGCGTTTCTTGAGCGCAGCGCACAGAGAAGGCCTCGTTCTCACGTTCAGGTGCACACAGGACACTGCAAAGTGACTTCGGGAGAGTTGACATTTTTGTTCTCGTTTCCGGCAAGCGTTAGAACTACGCCGAAAGTCAACCGCGCAGTCAGCAAGCACGGCACAACCCCCACTAAGCCCTGCCAGGCTCTTTCCCCTTTTATACTGCTGCCTAGTTCCTTACAGTAGTTTAGCAGCACTCAGAACGCGTCCACAAATCGGAAAAATTGCACTAAAAAGCACATCATCACTTTGAAACACTACACAAAAGCAATAGGTCAAAAAATTCTGCCTCAGGAAGAAAAACATCAGTAACAAGCAATTTTGAGGCTGATTCCCACGTTAGGGGCTTCGACTTAAGCCATCGGCGTTACCGTTGAGACTCCCCTTTTTGTAACGCACCTCAAAGGAATATTGTTGCAAAGCGAGGCTCCAGCGCAGGAGGCGGCCATTTTTGGGAGAGATGGTCTGCAGCCATTGGAGAGGGCAGTGATCCGTTTCAATGATAAACCTCGAGCCAGCTAGGTAACATGACAATTTCTGAACGGCCCACACGATACACGCACACTCTTTCTCGGTGGCGCTATACGCCTGCTCACGACTCGTCAGCTTACGACTAGCATACAGGACGGGGTGTTCTACTTCTCCATTTTCCCGTTGGCACAGTACAACGCCCATGCCTCGCTCACTAGCATCACACTGAACAACGAACCCTTTTGTGTAGTCGGGCGATCGTAGCACAGGCTGGCTTGTTAGGGCGCTCTTTAGGGCGCTAAAAGCTCTTTCCTTTGTCTCATCCCAGACGACTGTTTGCGGCTCTGTCTTTCTTAGAGCATCCGTCAAGGGAGCCGCGATATCAGAGTACCTGGGGATGTACCTCTGATAGTAGCCGGCGACACCTAAGAACGACCGAATATCGGTCTTCGTACGCGGTTGCGGGAAGTCTCGCACAGCGGCCACCTTTATTTCAGAGGGGCGGCGTCGACCCCGACCAATCACGTGTCCGAGGTAGACAACCTCGGCCTGTGCTAACTGGCACTTGGGAGCCTTGACTGTCAAGCCCGCATCGCGCAGGCGGGTTAGCACTGCCCGCAAGTGCGCCAAATGCTCAGGCCAGGATGCGGAGAATATCGCTACGTCGTCTAGATACGGTAAAGCGAATTCTTGCTGTCCCCGCAACACTTTATCCATGAGGCTTGAAAAGCAGTATGGCGCGTTCTTCAAACCAAAACTCAAAACTTTAGGACGGAATGTCCCCATTGGTGAAATGAACGCCGCATACCTACTAGCCTCTTCTGTAAGTGGAACCTGCCAATAACCCCTGACAAGATCTAGGGTGGAAATAAACTGAGCGCTACTCACTCTCTCAAGGCGCTCCTCGATGTTAGGGATCGGATAAATTTGATCCTTAGTGATGGAATTAAGCCTGCGGTAGTCGACGCAAGGACGAGGTTCCTTGCCCGGTACCTC
Source organism: Dermacentor andersoni (assembly GCF_023375885.2). NCBI lineage: Eukaryota > Metazoa > Arthropoda > Arachnida > Ixodida > Ixodidae > Dermacentor > Dermacentor andersoni. The sequence goes on along the minus strand of NC_092817.1, from coordinate 122,642,349 downwards.
AACTAAAATCAAAGGGGAGGTATAATCACTCTCACCCGCTTCAATAACACCGAGCTGTAGCATTTTCTTTACCTCAGCCTCCATAATATCGCTCTGGCGGGGTGACACCCGGTACGCCTTGGATCGTACTGGCTCTGGGGAGGTAAGTTCTATGTCATGAGTAAGGACAGAAGTCCTACCAGGCCTCTCAGAGAACAGACCTTGAAACTCTTGTAAGAGCTGGTGTAGTTCGGTTTTCTGCTCAGGCGACAGCGATGCTTTACTTATTAAGTCACTAATGACTTGATCGGTGTCTTTCCTGTTTGTCACTGAGCCTAGTCCCGGAAGCTCGACCGGAAGCTCTTCTAACTTTCCCGCATCGGGAATTTCCTCTCCAGTATCTGGTGCCTTTAACGCTACAGGCTCAATTTTATCCCGTTCGGGCGTGCTCTGAATACTAGCTTGCTGCGCCTCTGACCCTTTCTCATCGTTCAACAACGTCGGCCCCGCAACTACCGCCTTTGCATCGAGCTCCCGAACCTTCGATCTGGTTAAGGCCTGAACGCTAGCCTCACCAAACAAAAGCCCCTTCTCGCGCAGGAGGTGATCGGACCTGTTTGAATATAGGTACGGGTACTGGGGGGGCAGCATAGATGACACTGCGGCCTCCGTCTCAAGTGCTCCGAAAGGTCCTTCAATAAGCACTTTTGCTACCGGCAGACACACGCTATGAGCTTCCACTGCTTGCTTGATCCATGCGCACTCGCCCGTGAACATATCGGGTTCTACGTAAGAGGGGTGAACTACATCCATTGTAGCTGCGGAATCGCGAAGCACTCGGCACTCTTTCCCGTTCACGAGGAGGTCTCGCATGTAAGGCTCGAGAAGCTTCATGTTCTCGTCAGTGCTGCCTAATGAAAAAAACACGACTTTTGGTTTTGTTTCTGGGCACTGCGCCGAAAAGTGACCCGGCTTCTGGCACGTATAACAAACGCGCGCTTGCCTCGTCTCGAACCGCTTTCTGCGTTCGGCTTCGGTTGCCGCCGTCTCCTTACGTTCGGTCGGACTGCTTTCACTCGCATCCGCACTACGTGTATCCCCCTTTGCTCTCATGGGTGTGAACTTCGGCCTCTCAAACTTGGAGCCAAATTCACCCTTTTGACCGTCCTTAGCTCCGCGAGCCCGACGCGTCACAAACTCCTCGGCTAACTCAGCGGCTCTAGCCACCGTACTAACGTCTGGCCTATCCAAGACCCAGTACCGCACGTTCTCAGGTAACCGACTATAAAACTGTTCTAGCCCGAAACACTGCAGAACTTTCTCGTGGTCACCAAACGCTTTCTCTTCTTTGAGCCACTCCTGCATGTTTGACATAAGCCTGTACGCAAACTCTGTATATGACTCACTTCTGCCTTTCTCATTTTCCCGAAACTTCCGACGGAACGCCTCCGCTGACAGCCGGTACTTTTTTAGCAGACTCGATTTCACTTTGTCGAAATCCTCTGCCTCCTCTCTCTCCAAGCGAGCGACTACGTCGGCCGCCTCGCCGGGTAGCAAAGTGAGCAAGCGCTGTGGCCACGTTTCCCGAGAGAACCCCTGCTTCTCGCACGTTCGCTCAAAGTTAACCAGGAACAAACCAATGTCCTCTCCAAGCTTAAACGGCCGCATCAGGTCAGTCATTTTGAACAATACTCGTTCTCCTGCACCGTGTGCCTGACTTCCATTACGAGCGCGTTCCATCTCTAACTCGAGACGCTTCATTTCCAAAGCGTGTTGACGGTCGCGCTCTCTTTCTTTCTCTTGTTGCTCTCGTTCTATCTGTTCTTTACGTTCGCGCTCATCTTTCTCTTTCTGTTCTTTAAGTTCACGCTCCTGTCTTTTTGCCGTCTCCCTCTCCTCAATGGTCTCAAGGCATTCCGACAGCTCGTCATCCTCAGCTTCTAACTCAAGAATAGCCCTTAGCAGTTCTGGTTTTCTGAGTTTGTCTGAGACATCCAGACCCAACTCTCTCGCAAGCTCCAGCAATTTCGGTTTGCGCAACGACTTCAAATCCATGGCTGCTCTGAATGCTGCTTTCTCTACTGCCTACTATTGTCTTGCCGCAAACTAACCCGGCAGCAACGACAACCACAATTACCAGCTCTGTTTCTAACACTAACAAAAGCCTGGCAAAACTCAGAAGAAGAAAGTCCCGCACTCACCAAACCTCGCAGCCAAGAATTCAGCGCAGTCGTTCCGCTGCAGGCAACCAGTCATCACACAGGGCTCGTTGCACTGCTCCCGGATGGTCGTTGTGCTGCTCAGCATACAGTCAACCGCATCTCTTCGCTGCTGGCCTCCGTTGTTCCGTTGTCGCGATCTCACCGCTGGCAACCAGATGTTGGAATCGCACCGCTGGCACGAGTTGTTGGGGTCTCGGTGCTGACGCCCGTTATTGCCAATGGGTCGCAAGCCCCAAGGGTAGCGTTGGCCTGGCGGCCCGGGGCACTGGAAGCATCCGAAGGTCCCGGCAAAGCATGAGAAGACTGGTAACAGAACAACTTGTTTATTCTAACATAGCAAAAGAGCGGCCGGTCAGTTCGACCGAAGTGGAGAGACGGGAGAGCACGTAACTCAACAGTACAAATCGGAGCCTCTCTCCTGGCGTCCGGGGGCAGCTGCTCTTATACTCTCGGCGTCGCGGTCCAAAAGGGAAGGTCACGGGATGAAGGTCACGGGATGAAGGTCACGGGACGGCGGAGCATGAGCCCACGACGGCGCGCACGGTCGAGCCGAGAGACCTGCTGAACCGAGTGCAGTGACGCATCGCCAACCCGCCCACACGACGGCGCGCACGGTTGAGCCGAGAGACCTCCAGGCTCCTCATTCGGGGAACTCCGCTCCCCGGCTGCCGCGCTTTGACAAGCGAGGGCACACACACACACACGCACACACGAAGACACGTGGCACTGAAACACGCCTGGACACGCTTGGCGGGGAAGCGTTGCGGCGGCGTCGCACGGGCCAAAATGTCCGCCGCTTTGAACGAAGCCCCGGCGTCCGTTGCATCCGCGCCGGCATTACCGCGCGTTGTAGGCGAAACGTAACAACTCCTAATGCTAACGCATTAAAGAAAAACAGTATGCAAACAGAAACCCTAGTCAGAGAAGTCTACCGCTCTCATGCGCTAGTTGCGTGCGCGTAAATATTCATATGCATTTAGGTAACCATAAGTGCAATCCGCGCAGCGTCTTGCACTACAGTAGGCTCACCTTTACATGGGAAAGGCGCACCAAGAAATATGCGAGTTTCTCGAAAGCACAGTGCGTCCACTCGCCGGAGACGAGTGAAGATCGGGTTGGCTTGAACGTGACACTGCAAGAACCACATGACACGCGATGGGACGGTGCTCAAATAAAGCTTGTCTCCGCGGAAAAATTGTGTCTATTTCGCATTACACTTTTAGATTAATGTTTAACCGCGTAGAATGTTAAAGGTGAGCGAAGAAAAAAAAAGGAAATATGCGGTAATAATAGAAACGCTGTAGCTCACTAACCACAGATGTGGCACGAAGCCTGTTCGGCGCCCGTATTCACACACACACACACACAGAAAAAAAAAAAAAAAACGTTCTTAAGAGCAGCCCCGCCCCCTCCCCCTCTTCCCCAGTTGCGATATCAGATTAGAGAAAGTGGCCGGTGAATGGACAAATAACCCTTAAGAACGAAAATCTTTTCCAATCACTATTCTCCTCAGCGCGAGTATTCGGGGATTATCGCACGGGTTTTCTTTTTTTAACAATACGCCAAACCTGCATCTAAACATTTCGATTTACTGACGCTAATACCGCTGCCATAGATGCAGGTTGGCCGCCGCCGCTCGCTCCAGTTAGGGCTCAGCGGCGCACGAGGCGTGTGCCAGTACAAAGACAAAGCACTCGGCGAAGCCCGCGATTCTCGCCGTATTTGCGTGGCGGCTTAAGCATCGCATTACGGCTTTTCCTCCGGGACAATGTACGCCGCTCTACGGAGCCTGGGAGCAGCCAACGTGGAAACTACCCGTCGCGAGGACGGCCGATGGAGCGGCTCTCCTCTGAGCCGAAACGCAATTGGCTTCTAATCCCACGTTTCCCTCGGCCGAAAGAAGCACGCTTGTGCACGGTGGGGATTTGTCGAGCTTCTTGCACGTACCTTTACGAGCTCGAACTTGATGCCTGGCTATCGCACTTATTTTCTTTTTTTCTTCTTCTTCTCCTCAGCCACGTCTTGTTTTCGTGGTCTGTAGCAACAACATGTTCTTGCAGGTTTTTTTTCTTCTTTCAGTGAGAAAATGGTTCAACGATTCCTTAACCTGTCTATTAGCGATTGCTCAATCATCAGGTGAATAGGCGAATCAATATACCCAGTGACTGTTCGACCAATCAGTGGCTTTGTTTGATCTATCAGTAAATAGAACAGTGATCCATATTTATGTAGATCAGTCAGTCAGTGAGCCAGCCAGTCAGTCGGTCGATCAGTGTTGTCGGTCGGTCAGTCAAGCATATGCATTTGCATTTCTATTATTACCTTTCCGTATCATATGCCAGTTTTCCTACACTGTAATGGAATACGTAAGACTGAGTGCACTATTTCATTACCGTACGTGTCAAGTGCATATGCAAGTACGGGACGCTGCAAATAACCCGTCTTGATGTATTTATATTAATATCTTTTCTGGTCTAAGACTCGAGATCTGGCCATCAATTAACACGGCGTGTCAGAGTTAGCCAGTTCAAGCAAGGAATGTATGCCTGCTTCTGACATTTATCTTGCGCGGTATTAACAGCAGAAAAAGAAAAAAGACCACCATCCAAAATTAGTGGAAGAAAACCGTTGGTTCACCAGCAGTAAAAAAAAAAGAAAAAAGAAAGGAGAACAGATCGATGGAGAGGAAACAGGTTAGAGGCACTCGACAGGTCTTATCTAGAGCAATGTACGCATTGCTGTGACCGGTCGTTCAGCGCGCCTGCGAAGCGTTTATGTGAAGGAGCAGATTAATGGCATAGCGTTGTAATGCATCACGACATTACTGGTGGCGCCAAATACAGGCGACGTCCACATGTGGACGGGTGTGTAAGTCGGCATGTACACACGATTTGCAGTGACTCCGGGAGTGGCCCATGCAACCTCGAGAGAGACTGCTTTCAGCGCTAGATACGCACAGAACGAAACCGTAAACAATTCAAATACATTTCTAAAACATTTAAAAATAACGGTCACGCTCGTGAAAAACACCATTAGGCATTACTAATCATCGTAATTGTTGAATCAAAATCGCTACGGCTCGGCTCGGCTCGCGAAGGCAGTGAATCCAGGTCTGGCCCAAGTCACTTGGATAGCGGTGTTCCTTGGCATCTGCGTAGCTAAAGGTGGCGGTTTGGCTTCACTGTGTTCAGGAGGCGTCAGCTGTCTGCACCATGCTATGATTCCGCGCTTGTATGTTTTTCTTGTAGGAAGTGGGAGAGTCACAGCGGTAAAAAATAAAAGCAGGGGTCACTTACCGCCTTGCTGCCCGCTTAATCTCGTCGTTTCGTGGATTGTCTCGTTGCGTGTCGCTCTTTTCGTGGCAATGAATGAATATCGTTGCATACATTACCGTAGCGTTGTACATATATATAGTTGTACAGCGTTGGGCATAGCAGCGTAGCGTCCACCGGCTCCGCCAATATACAAGTCGTTTAGCAGTAGCATACACACTGCAGGTTTTCGCAGCGTGCTTTACCGAATGGCCCAATGGATGGCTACCACATACCGAGTGGCCCAGGAATGTGGCAGCCCAAATAATAAAGAAATTATGAAAATCAAGGAAGCCGTTGAATATCATGTGAAATTTCATTTCAAAAGTCCGCGCGTTTTACAGAGATGTCTATAAGCGGATATTATAAGTACAGGTTTTACGTCGCGATGATTTGTCTTATTACGAAGAACAGAGGGGCGCTAACTTTCGCTGTCATGATGAAAACAAAAAGAGCGAGAGCGGAACAGGGGCACAAGGAAGGGCGACAGCACACCCTGTACTCCTGTCCAGCTATTCCAGTCGGCGATCTGCCATATCACTGCCACTGCGTTGTCGGCCAAAATTATACGCTTTATAGACTTTCATACGCTTGATATGCATGCAGTAGTATATACGCAGCTGCCCCCAAAAAGGGACTTCCAAATTATAAAAAGAAAGAATATCAGGAAGAAAATGAAAGAAAATTCAAGAAGCCGTTGAATATCGTGCGCTATTCCAATACAAGGTCTGTGTGCTTTAGGCGTATGCCCTTTGGTCGACAATATATACACGTATTTTTTTTTTTCGTAGTTTACTGTTTGATTGCGGATACATTGTCAGTCCTTGAGCCTGGCTCGCGCGACTACATCGGGCGAGCAATTAACGACGAAAAAGCGCCGACCGCCACCCACGACAAACCTCGAAAAGCTTGGCAAAAGAAAAAAAAAAAGGTTCGCCTAAGAAAAAAAAATAGAAAAAGTAAACACGAAAAACAATTTTTTTTTAGCACCGTTCGCGGACCTTTGATCGCGCCATTGCGAGAGCATTCGCCACTGCCGTTTGATCGTCGCTTTTGCAATGCCGCCTGCGAAAATGTTCAAAGCGTGACTGAATGCCTCCTTTTCCGCATGGATCGCGTGACGCGAGGACGCCGGCGCCGCTCAGCTGCGCGCGCATCCACGCGCGTGTCGTGGTGCTTGCAGACGTCCTGTGCTGCAAAAGAAACGCCGATTCAGGCCGGCTGGTACGTGTTGGGGTTAAAGAAAGAGTCAACAGTGACGGGACAGGGCGAACACAAGGAACAGCACTGGTTTCGTCCGCTTCCTTCTCTTCGCCCTGTTTCTGGCTGCTACTTTTAACACCAGCGGCGTATTCCGTGCCTCATCGCGCCACCAGCGACTTTCCGACGGCACGCGCTGAGCCAGGCAAGAGCAACAGACCCTCACCCGTTTATAGGCTGCGACTCTGCGTGCCAACAGCGATAAAGCTCCTGGAACAAAATTTTTGGCGGTGTTAAAGAAAAAGAAAAAGGCGGGGGGTTAAATTCTGAGGTTTAACGTGCCAAAACCATGATATGATAATGAGGCACGCTGTAGTGGGAGGACCCCGGGATTATTTTTCACCACCTGCAGGGTTCTTTAACTTGCCCCCAATGTACGGGACCACGGGCGCTTTTGCATTTCGCCGCTATCGAAATGCGGCCGCCGCGGCCGTGATTTGATCCGGCGCCCTCCGGTTTACCGTGACAGTCGCTCAAAGTACTGCTTTATCGCCGCCACTATCGTATTCAGCCGTAGACGGTGTGTCCCCTAAAACATGTAGCGTCATACTCCATTGAAAACAAAAAGAAGAAGGAGGAGGAGGAGGAGGAGGAGGAGGAGGAGGAGGAGGAGGAGGAGAAAACAAGATCGACTTGTAGTTTCCGGTTCTGTCGTAGCGTCATGTGCTAAAACGCTGATGCCAAAGAAAAGTACCTGGTCATTCCGGCAAGCAATGTGCTTTTCCGTCCCTTTTTGAAAAGAAAAAAAAATATGGCAATCACGCAGCACGTTGAGCAATAAATGGTTTTGCAAGAAAACGAATGGGCATTATTCTCTCGCCATCGGCTTTAAGTGCGAACCTGAACGATTACTATTTAAGCCCGTTTTAATGTATGGTGTGTTTTTCAACAGATTATACATAAATGATCTGTATGAACATATTTCAAACAGTGTACAACGGTTCACTAAGCTATGGTCACAGGTGGTGGTGTTACCCGCATAATGATAAACTTCCCTTGGTAAATCAGGAAGAATACATGCAAAAACCAGCGAAGACGATTCCTTCAGCGAATAGCCTCGCCCGCTGTCAGGTCGTTCTGTGGCGTAGGTGGTGTGGCGTTCTATGTGTAGAAATTTTATTTTTTAATACGCACAACAGAGGCGCAATTACTGAGACTACTTTGACGGTCAGCATAGATGAGTTATACCGGGTACTCTTTCTTTCTTTCTTTCTTTCTTTCTTTCTTTCTTTCTTTCTTTCTTTCTTTCTTCTTCTTTTTGACCGCACGGAGTTTTGAAGAATCGCCCGGGGCAAATAACATAACTCTAGTCACTGAGCTGGATTACTGATAGAGGCGGACATTACTTGCATTAAAAATCGAAATGCATCGCTGACTAATGACCAGAAATTGACTAATTAGATTTTTACTTAGTTACCCTACGGTGCATATTGGAATTTGCGAATGAACGCCGGTGATTTCGCAAGGCGTATCCCCTTGGAATGAATTCTCAGCACGACAACATTTCGAGATATTCGTTCCCAAAGTGTGCGTTCGCAAAGTTACCGCATATGCTACCAAAGAGAGAGAGAGAAAGCAAGGACAGGAAAGGCAAGGAGGTCAACCAGAAGAGTATCTGGTTTGCTACCCTACACTGGGGTTGGGGAAAGGGGAATAGAAAAAGGAGAAAGGGAGAAAGGGCTGTATGCTACCAAAGGTAGCGCATACAGCAATATACATACTATATGGCTCCCTTTGGGAGCCTTATGCAATAACTCTATCTCGACTCGGTCTGATGAGCAAGGCGCTGTCAACAGCTAAGCACTCAATGCCCTGTAAAACACTCGCTTGTCTCGCCTCCACACTGTAAATTAATTCGCAGGCTAAAAAAGCGACGAAGGGCGTAAATTATTTTACGGCGCACGATGATCATCCGGCCGTCCGAAAACCGCTCCTTTCCGACTCATGTGAACAAAGCTTTAATTAATCAATTCGTTTATTTATCGTAGGAGCGATGGCCAGGCATCTCAGCTCTTTTGACGAGGAAAAGGTGAACGCGTTCAATTCAACTGTCTCCCGCAGAACCTTCGTAACGCATTGTTCGTACTCACCTCGTCAAGAAAACTGAATAAGATCCAGCTAGCTATATGGCAGTTAATTAATTTGTCGTTGTTGCTGCTTACTTTCAATTTCTCAATGGCTGAAACGTTTCGGAAACGTTCGTTTTAAAGAAAAAACAACGTTGAAACGCATTGTTTATCGGTAGCTGATTTATTCGTCTTTGTTTTTATTCAACTCTAAACGGGCAGGACGCCTTTTCGTACTTCCCGCCCCTCTCTGTTCACCCCGCGACCATTTTCTGCCGCACCTGCAGTTGTGAGCAGTGACGTGAACGACAATTTGTCGCCGTCCTTAGAGCAGATATATTCTCGTACACACGCTGACTTCTCCTCACAAGAGATTGCGCTTAAAGTCAATTTAATCTGCGGTGTTTAAAGGCCCGAAGCTGCACAATCAGTTATTAGGGACGCCTCAATGTATGCGGCGTCCGGATTAATTTTGGCCACCTTGGTTTCACTAAAGTGCACCCAATTAGCACTGTTAGACGAGCGCTTTTTGTATTCCGCCTCCATCGGAATGCGGCCGCGCCCCAGACGGGTATCGCACCGGCGACCTCGTGCTCTGCAGCGCGAAGCCACTGAGCCAACCGCGGTGGGTGAGGTGGCATCGAATGTCACTTGCTCATCGCCCATAGCGCTCGCCGCAGTCGCCGCACGCTTTCGCCATGCTGCAGGCAACAATGCGCGACACGCCGAGTGCTCGCACTCGAACACCAGTGTGTTGCAAGCGCTGCGTTATCGAGCCACACGCAGGGCATACGCGACGCGTTCGGGTTCAGTGTACCCCTCCCACCTCCCCCCCCCTCTTTCTTCCGCTCCAGTCCTCTGGCACCACCACAAAGCGGCGGGGGTTGGGGGGGGGGGGGGGCGTGTCACTCCCCAGGTGAGCTCTAGCTTCCGCGTTTCGAACGCGGGTGCCTGACGCTCTCCCGAAACGGCGCACCTGCGAGCAGCGCGTTGCGTTCGCACACGTGACCAAACCCACGTGGGTGTATACGAGTGTATATGTATAAGGTCACTCACACACGCGCGCTCGCGCAGTTTGTGTGACGGCTCGCAACTCGTCATCGGCGTCATGAGTTCGCTGCCCGCCCCTCCCCCACTCCCCCGCCTCCCTTTGTTCAGTTGACGTCGCCAACGCAACCAGCGGCGTGGTCCAAATCACAACATTCGCCGCTCTGCCTATTACTGTTTGGCATATACAACCCACAATGATAGGTAGCTCTAGAAATAGCGTCTTTAAGCGGCTTTGATTGTTAAAAAAAAAAAACCAAACTCTTTCGTATGCCTTCTGCGTTCTTTTGTACGCCTGGCACGATAGCATCCGCTAACATTGGGTCCCCTATTTCTAAAGCTCCCTAAAGTTAGAGAGCTCTAGAAAATGGCGAACCCAAAGTTGGTGGACGCGGTAAGGCACGCGTTGAATATGATCTTCTATCACGCTGTTCCGCTGACACTATGTGGCATGTTAGATATACGGCTTTACGGGCGACTGAAACACGTGTTCTGAAGCTGTTTGCATCCGTAATAATTCAACTCTGCAATAACTTTAGCCCAACAACAAGGACAAGCAATGAACTCTGCGTTTGAAGTATGAAAGTGGCAGCATACGAAGATCCCCACCTATTATGAATGGAAGTCACGTAAGATCGCTATCAGATAGCGTTCCATTCTACTGCGAAAGCTGTCTTGCTGGGCGAGTCACTAATGCATCTTGACGTGGGCTCTGCGAAACAACAGAGATGATAGAAAAGAAAACACAGCCCAGTTAATATAATCCGGAGTGCATTCTTAAAATAGTGTTTTTGTTATTCGCCCTACTTCGTGATCAGCCAGCGATGCATTATACGGAGCACTTCCAGGCCTATAGCGCACTTAGTGTAGTCATTAGTGGGAGTCCTCCGGCAAGCTAATCGTTTGGGGAGCTTTTCGAACAAGATTAACGCAGTTCATTCGAAACTTTCGGTAAGAAAATACACTAGAAATGAATGCTTCGCGAAGGCGGCGTAATATGCATGAAGAAAATACAAACTTTTCACGAAGAAATACGAACTCGCACGAACTGAATATATTATTAGACCCAGCAGCATTGTACTGTTACTCCATGAGATCACATTACCGGATGGCATATTACATTCGGTTTGGGGTAACCTAGTTAAGTTGAGAATTGAGTGCCGAAACTTGCACGTAGTCGTAAGAGGAAAAAGCAAACAGGGCGCTTGTCCGTGCGCTCTTTCTTTATTCGTACCCATTTCTTCATTTATCGATATTTAAAGAACTTTCCCGACAACAGCTTCTTCACAAGTGAATGCTGTTCTACGAGAACGCGCCGCAACAGGGCGTTTCCTTTATTTTTAATTTTTCATTGAATAGTTGTTTTTTCATTCACATACCCAGCGGCCATAATCTATATACGAAGACACAGTTCGACAGTCTGTACGCTATTTTCTGCACCTATGGTCGTCCTTAAAATTTTTTAAATATTTTACAAGAAACGAAAACGGATTAAGTATTTGGTTTGTTCCGCTGCCCTTTTCATTGTACGTTTTCCGTCTGTTGTCTGTTCTGCTCTCACTGTTTTGCCCCCGCTTCTTTGCTTTCTTTTTTTAAGTCGCGCGGTAACGATGTTGTCTGGTTGAAACTACTGAGCAATCGTCTCATTAAAGTGTCATATAGTTAAGCCCTCCGTCGACGCGCAGACCAAATCCCTCCCCCATTTTCTCGTCGCCGGGGAGGGAGCGAATCCCCGGCCACCTGTCTGCCGAACAAGTGTTATTGACCCTGGAGCGGCACCGTTATGAGCACGTCCGCGCGCGCTATACCGGGCCCGATATGCACGTAGTGCAGATCGGTGGCGCCGCTTTAAATGACATCCAGAGTACGGGTGGACAACCGCTTCCAAGGGACACTGAACTATCTTTCTTCATTTATCGTTTTTTTTTTCCTTTTCGGATCTCCGTTGGTGTATCCGCCACCTGCGCACACAGAGAGGTCCGTGGCAACGTGACCAAGGTGACTGCCCCTGGCCCTCCCCCCCCCTCCCCCTCCCCCCCTGTTTCTCGCAGCACACGGGATGCATACGCACGCGCATAGCTGCAGCGCGCTTGTCGTCGGCGGTGACGAGACGCCCGCCTATTATTACAGGCACTGTCGACGCTCTGACTCGCCGCTGGTTCGTAGTAGTTGCCGGGGGAAACGAGCGAGCGCGCGTAGGTGTACCGCATATTTCTTATTCGTCGCTTTTCTGAGCCAACCTTACAACAAGGGAGAGCCTTACGCCTCTTATCTTTCAGGAGAGAGAGCACAGCTGAGAAACCATACTAGAGAGCGCAGCGTTTGGGGAGATGCGCGGTTCTACGTCTTTCTTTCTTTCTTTCTTTCTTTCTTTCTTTCTTTCTTTCTTTCTTTTTTTCTAATCTTGACCACGCCACGTAGCAGCTCGATCGCGGACGAGACGGCACAAATTGGAGGAGCTTGTACATGTAACAAGCGAGTTCCGACAGCATTCTTATACCTGCATTAATCCGACGAAGAGTAAGGAAACAATGTTAAGGGATACGGGTAAAATGACCAAGGGCTGATAATCACTCGGTTTTTTTCTCTTGTCTAATAAGGAAGGTTAAGTAAAGGGTTTTCTTCAGTATACTCTTCTGTACTTTCTGTTCCTGTCGTGGTTTTATGCTATCACCAGTCGCGCACCTGGTAGTTCAGACCTTGTTACATACCTATTCGTTCTTTCACATGTTTCTTTGTTTTCTTACAGCTATAATCCGCCGCGAATGGCGTGAACGAAGGGAGGGGGAGGACAGGGGGAGGGGCACGTACTACAGAGATAGGGCGCGATTGGTGGACGCACCTGGTCGCCACTTTTCAAGCGGGATGAATGGCCACGATTATGTGAAGTCGTTATTTTCTGCTCGCTACAAAACTCCTGCGCCGATCCTTACGAGGCTCGAAGCTGTTAAATAAATTATTCCTCTGTCTAACTGCGCACGCTCGAAGCCTCGTGCACCCTCTACGGCAATGGCTTCAAATTTCCTTCGGCTACTCCGCCCTGCCCCTGCAGTCGGGCGACCGCAAGACCCCGAAAATTTATGAGGGTGGAATTCTCGAAGGCGCAGGCGTCAAGAAAAAGAAGACATAACGCAAAAAAAAAACTAATGTCGGAAGAAGAAAGAACGGGGCGATGAAGAAGGCGACGCTTGCATGTGTTTTACTGTTTGTCCTGTCTATTGATCCGGTGGTGTCCGGCAACCCGTCCGAGGTCGTTGACACCGCTGGTTTCTGAACCCTGGTAACGTTGATTGTTTTGTTTTGCGGTAGGTATTCATTTTTTCGCCTCGATTTCTTTCTGCTCATGTTTCGCGCTAGAGTAGGTGTGTCGATTTTGTCGAGGGCGGACTGGAGAATGCGGACGCCTTCGCTTCTGCACGGGTCAAGGACCTCCAGACGACGCCCATTGTGGAATCGTCTGCAGAAGTGCCATGCCAGCTCATTCATATACAGACCCGGAAACGTTGGCGATTCTCTCTCCCATTTGCCTCTTTCCCTTCTCTTCCCCTTCTTCCCTTATTTAATTCCCAACTTCATCCCAGGGCGCAAACGTTGCGACCCGGAAGTGGCCGGCCTTCCCATTTGTATGCCCAGTCCCCATCACTCACTTGCCAGCTGTTTCTTCTTTCTGCGTTTCCATTATTCTATCTGTGACTGTATACGTTCCGAGTCTGTCTAGACGTCTCCTATGACATGGGCCTCATCATTACAGCCACTGGCCATTGTGCCCGGTTAGGCATGCATGCACTGAGTTTCCCTCTCTCTCTCTCTTTCTCTCTCTTGTACCCACTTGTGGTGGCTCTGTTCCTTCACACACGCCCATATGTACTCACAAAATTATAAAATGTTTGTAACTGTCGGCAGCCGTGACTAGATGTATCTCGTTCAAGAGAGAGAGAGAGAGAGAGAGAGACATGGATTTGAAACGAATAGGGTGCTCAAATGAAAGACGCGCGTAATGATAAAAAAAATACGCTTGAAGGAATTCTCCATCGGGAGCAATTATTGAGTTGTTTGTTTGTTTGTTTGTTTGTTTGTTTGTTTGTTTGTTTGTTTGTTTGTTTGTTTGTTTGTTTGTTTGTTTGTTTGCATTGACGCTTAAGCGAAAGCGAGGCCATCGCTGTAGGCTGCTACATGCTGCGACTTCACGGGCGGAGGAACGTCAGTGAAACATTAGCATTCCCAATTCCTCTGAAACACGCTATTTGCGCCCTCGCTAACGCACCTGCGCTCGTCGGGGCTCCGTTTGTGTATACCTGTAAATGTTGGGGGCCTCCCTACAATCATTCCGTTCCCGTACCCTTTCCTTCCACAAGGTGAGCGTTACCTTCGCAGTCTGATCTGAACCCCGGCTGTCATTAGGACCGTCTTTGCCCTTCTCCCTCTAACGAGTCGGCGGCGGCACCGCTGCGCGCCTTCACTGATGGCAGGTTAACAGTGCCCGTGTATTCGTCCTTTCCTAGACCCCCCTCCCCTCCTACCCCTCTCTTCGTAAATTGCAGTGCCTTAATGCGAACTAATGGCATGTTTGGTCATGGCTCAAGGGAGGACACAAGTTGTCTGCTCAGCGAACGCGTCTCCTTTGTTTTGTCGTTTGGCACCGTAGAACTACGTCCGCAGAATGGCGAAGGAAGAAAACTAAAAAAGAAGTGAAAAGAAGATAGAAAGGGATACGGGAAGAGGGGTGCGGGGGCGGGGGGACGATGCAGTTTCCCGCATCGTTTCTGAAAGCGAAAGACCGCTCGCCTTTCTGGCACGGCGCCAGGCGGATAGGAGAGACAATGCGATTTTGCTCGATTACATTTCGGACTGCGCGGGGACATTGCGGGCAATGTCCTTTGTAGGGAAATGTGAAAGAGAAAGCATTAGCAGGGCGGGAACTTTTCGGACCAGGCCGGGCCGGGTTCGCATCGCCGCTTGCGAATGAACGCTAGAACAGTTGGAAAGAGCCTGTGCGAAACTCTTAATTTAGGCTTGGGTGATCTCGAAAGAATAATTTTCAGGGAGCGCTGCTTTGAACTCTTCTTTTTGTTGTTGTTGCTGTTGTGAAGCGACGATCTACATCGCATAATCTGTCCTTTTACGACGTCCCTCCCTATGTCGGATGCTACTTTGAACTAATCACGACGGAGGCAATGCCAACTCTAGTATGCACAAGTACACCAAAGCGCCAACGCACTTCTTGAGCTAGGCCCGAACTAAGGCAACAGCTAGGGCTGTGCGTGCATGTGCGACTTTACGTGAGCGAACATTCATTTTCGGACACTCTCACTCCTTCTTCCTTCCTACTTTTCTGTTCCCCTTCCCCACGCGCAGGGTAGTCGACCATCTCGCGCTCTCTCTCCCCCTCTACTCTTTTGCCCTTCAATTAGTCTTGTACGTTACCTTGTCCGGCGACAGTGAGTACAACTGAAGACGACGTAGCGGATCAGGGCCCTTAAGTTTTGATCTGCATTGTCCGCTGTGTTGGCTTCCTGATTACTTCTTGAGGGCTCGCCTCCTATTGAAGTAATCACGCCGAGATATGAAGGCTATCCCAAAAGAGCTTCTGAGCTTTCGCCAGGATGACGAAAATTAACGTGACACGGCACAGTTTCTCAATAATCCTTTGATGCGTTAGCATTCTTTCTGTATTTCACGCACTTTTCAGGGGGTGGGTGGGTCTGTCTGTCTGTCCGTCTGTCTGTCTGTCTGTCTGTCTGTATGTATGTATGTATGTATGTATGTATGTATGTATGTATGTCTGTATGTATGTATGTATGTATGTATGTATGTATGTATGTATGTATGTATGTATGTATGTATGTATGTCTGTCTGTGTCTGTCTGTATGTATGTATGTATGTCTGTATGTCTGTCTGTCTGTGTCTGTCTGTCTGTCTGTATGTCTGTCTGTCTGTGTCTGTCTGTCTGTCTGTCTGTCTGTCTGTCTGTATGTATGTATGTATGTATGTATGTATGTATGTATGTATGTATGTATGTATGTATGTATGTATGTATGTATGTATGTATGTATGTCCGTCCGTCCGTCCGTCTGTCTGTCTGTCTGTCTGTCTGTCTGTCTGTCTGTCTGTCTGTCTGTCTGTCTGTCTGTCTGTGTTTGTACCGAAATGTTTTCTCATGATTTTCGGAAGTTACCGCAAGAAACTCGGGACTTGAAGTTTTCTCGCCTACCTGGGCCATTGGGCAGTCAGTGGTCGAATGGGTAGCGCATCGGGCTGCTATGCTGAGGTAATACGGTTCGAAACCAATTATCGGACCAACTTCGGTCACTGAGTATGTGGCAATGTGAACATACGTGCGGTTCTTCAAAGAACATGGTTAATGCCGACATGGGTTGCTGTAGACACGGGACTGGGTAGGTACTGCTGTTCAAAGAAACTCTTTGACGCCGACTTGGCTTTGAAAGAAGCCATCGTTCTTTTTTTTTTACGCCATCGTCGTCATGCCGTTCTCACCTGAGGCCAACTTTGTATATTGATCTTCGCGCTAAACTCAGGGGAAAGAGGGACGAAGCTTTCCCCACTACCGCGAATCAAACTCGTTCTCATGCGGCAATGTGCAGTTGGGAGCCGGACGCGGTAACCGCTCATCGATCACGCGGCTCCCGCGCTTGACAATTGATTTCAGGAACCGATGGATCACTCAAGCCTCCCGATTGCCTTCCTGCATTTCCGGTTTCTGTTGCTCTGATTTTTTTTAAAAAAACGAATGCATTCTTGGTGAATTGACCTCGCTGACCTGTGTGTGGGGTGTGTGTTTCTAACCTCTTTTGTAAGGCCATTTCGGAAATAGTGCCGTCTAAATAAAAGTGCCACTGGTCCCACTGGTTTTGTGATGACTATGATGATGATGACGATGACATTAATTGGAATGCGATCCGATCTTTAGTTGACATCGATCAAACGTTGTCTCACAACTCTAATAAAAGAAAAAAAGGATATGTGAATCATACACCCCTTTCTCAACCTCAACTCGGTCAGGAGGACTTCGCCTTGGCGACTACTTGTTCCTTTCCTATCTTGTTTTCCTCCCACTCTCCCCTTCTCACTTGGTGCTGAACCGTTCTCCCTTGAGGGCTGCAGATGACAGCTCTAACCTTTCCCTTCTTCATAAAGAACCACTTCTGTCTCTCGACGTCAACTATAGGTTGCAAAGCCTAAGATTTTTTTTTCTGCATTCTTTAGTTCTTGTGGCTCATTGATTGGCGGCCCCCTTACGACCTGTTTTCCAAGTCCCGCATCATTTATTGAAATTACAACAATTTGGCTCTTTTTTTTTTTAAGGTACATCACAATCACACCACACGAACGCTTCTGCATTCTACTGTCATCGGAATGAGTGCCACCGGGACCGAGCATCGAACACGCCATTCGCATGTTAAGTAGCAAAACGTCACATCCACAGGCACGTCGCGACAAGTTCCTTGTTCTCGAACCTAAGCGACAAAACCACAAACATCAGGAACTTCTTTTTCTTCCTTTTGTCTATAAAAAAAAGAGAAAAAGGAAATGCGAGCACAGCTAACGGACTGACAGGAACCTGCGGTCACTCAGGGGACTGCTGCGATGGTTCCGGAAGGGACACCGCAGATAAGCAAACCAGACAGTTAAGGGCCGCACTTTCCCCGACATTCCGGAGCCGCCGTTAACGAGTCGTAGGAGGACAGAGGCAGGCCACTCGGAAGTGGGGAAGTAGGGAGAGAGAGAGAGAGGAGGTCTCTTCCCTAGAAAACACGGGAGCTAGAGAGAGATGGGGTAGAGAGAAAGGGAGAGAGGGATGACATCACCGGCGAGAAAGCTGGAGCAGGAGGACAGCAGGTCGGCGGCGGAGGAAAGAAAAATGGAGGAGAGAGAGGGCTTTACGCCATCGCCACAGACTGGGATGAGAGTCCCGAAGGGCTGCGGGTGCCGCGGAGCCCTAAAAGGGAAGGAGAAGGCGGTAAGGGAAGAAAAGGGTACGGAGAAGCGAGCGCCCTCCGCTCCCACGCTTCCCATTTTGAGGATGCGAGCAACGAAAATCGGTTGCCATGGGAACGCGCGTTCGCGGTTTCCGCCTTCCTGGCTCTGTGTCGATCGGTCGTCGTAATTCTGGTCACTGTTACGTTCCTTGTTGTCTGTTCCCCCTGGTCCCTTCTTGGCTTGCTCTCGCGCTGCACGCGCGCGTCGCCTAGCCAATCCCAGCCAAGCTTCGCAAGCAAGCCGCTCAGGCAGCGGATGCCCCGTGGCGGTAGCGTGGTGGTGGGGGTTGTCTTTCCTCCTGGCTGGCTTTGTTTCGATGTGGCTTGTCCCGAGGCTCAATCGCTTTCCTCCCTGCAAACTTCTTTCTTTTTTTTTCTGCGTAAGCGTGCTTGAGAGCGCACGTGCATCAGCGCTTCTTGTTCTGGTTCCTGTCGGCGTGGGCTGCAGCGAACGCTCGTCGACGCTTCGGTTTTCTCTGCAGGATGAAATGCTGGTTAGGAGGGAGGTAGAGAACACGCGCCGTATTTTGTTGTTGTTGTTGTTTTTCCCCGGGAAGCTGAAGTCTTTGCGTAGGCTGACTCCGTATATATGAAAGGGCAACTACGCTATTAGCGGTGCTAAAGATAGCGCACTGGCGGGAAACTTTTTTGATTGGACTTCAGCATGGACAGAGAGAGGAACAAAAAGCAATGTTCGGTAAAAGCATCCCTTCCTTTTGACGGCGGCAGCAGTTCGGGACGCGTGCTCAAAAGGATGTGGTTCGCAAACTCAAGAGCGCTCTGGGCAGAGCCAATTAGTTGTTTCTTTGTACGGCGCTCTCACTTTTTTTCCCAAGTCTCAACAGCTCTATAGCGTTTGAGTCATTCGCTACAAGTATATATTTTTTTTTCAAGGGCTGCTAAATTGTGCTATGGCCACCTTGCAGTTCTGCCTTGCAGTTTTTTTTTTATAATGCAAGATTAAGTTTATATATTATGCATACGCGGAGAACTGGGGGGGGGGGGGGGGGGGGGGGTATCTGTTAACGTGCCATGGAGTCAGGTCGCTACTCATAATAATTTTAGGCCGCACGTTATTCGGCAAAATGCACGTTCTTGCCGAATAAAAAATGAAAGAGAAACTATAATGAAAGTTCGGGACTGGTTAGGCACAGGGAATGAGATTTACCTAACGAGACAGACGAGTTAAGCTGAATTAGCTGTCTTTTTTCTTTCTTTCTCTTTAGTATTTCTCGTGCGAAAGGTAAAGGATAGTATAGAAAAGGAAGAAAATATATATATAAGCCATGAACATATTAAATATCAAGAAGGAATGGGCTTGTAGACGCAAATCAGTGTCCACGAGCTGCGGTGTTCTGACGCTTGCAAATATGTATTTTTGCTAGAACAGTTTGATATAGGGCCGATGCCGACTATTGGTCAAGTTTTACTGCCGTATGTGGACGATCGGTGGCGAACGCCACCTACGAGCGAGAAGCTCTGTAAATTTGGGTCCTGGTTCATGTACGCCTAAAACTTATCCCATACAATGCGCGAGAGGAATGACCATAAGCTATGTTCATCTTATTTTACAACCATGAGAAGAAAACAGGCACTTAAGCCAGAAAAAGCATGCGTGAACTAACACTTATTTGTTATTTGAAAGAAGTCTGAGTTTCGCCCGAAAGCCGAAGCATCGATTGCGATTGTAAATTAGTGAACAGCTAGCTATACGAATTAAGCATAGTAGGTCTTTTTTTTTTTTTTTGCCGCATAAACGTATAAACATAAGCGTACTAACTAAATTAACAAGCATGGCGCCACGCGCGCGCACGCATACATGAACACATCTCACTCGATGACCGGGGAAACTCGCTGTCAAAACGCTGTAGTAAGAAAGCGATGCAGCTGCAGCGCGCTACTTGACCTTCGTGCTGCCTCTCGCATCAAGGCGAACTAAGCCGCGGAAACGCAGCGCGCGGCGAACTGTGTCCGCGTCGCAGATGGCTTTCGAGATACAGCGGCCCGGGTGGGCGCGCGCGGCTGCCTGGGCCACCCGAAGTATAGAACGCCCGCGGGATATAAAAATCTTAATAAAAATACTCCAAGGAGTGCCACGTGACGGTAAACCATGTGTCGGTGGTTTAATTCGCTGCGGTTAACCATTGTCTTTTAAATCCCTGGTTCGAGTTGCGTGGCACACTCTGTATATGACAGCTTGCCACATCTGCAAGTCGAACCCACATCTTCCCTATGAATACGGTGCTTTACCGAACGTAGTGCCTGTTTGCTCCATATATAATTGTAACACTTATGTAAGAGCGTTTCCTTTTTTCTTCTTTTGTTTACGGCGCTCGTGACAGCGATCGGCACGATAACGTCGTGAACGCTCCGGCTGTGGCCAGTCGCGGGCGGCACTTATGTAAATGAGACGCGCTACATGGAGAAAGAAAGAAAAGCAGCTTCAGTACATTTTGCGCAGTTTGCTACCCAGGCACGTGGCGAGGGGGAGTGAAAGAGGGAGGGGAGACCGGAAATCATATTAATCGCGCTCACGGGACAAAGCGCAGCGTTTCTACAGCCGAGCGCTCACGTATATGTTGCCTCTTGGGTACAACTAAAAGACACACTCGGTAAGAAAAGGTTCGTGCTCTGGCAGTCGTACGTTTACACACATTCAGGCATGTCCCCACAACAGCGGATCAGCGATGCTGGTCGGAACCGCAGGCACGTCGGTGCACGTATGATATGTAATGCCGCAGCGCTTACAACGGTGCATGGGCACAGAGCGCAGGCTCGCTACGAAACAGAGTGCGTTGTATGTGCGAAGGTTGCGTGTATACCCGCACGATTAGTTCTCTGTGCCCTGTCGCGCGGGATCGCCACACTGACCTTGCGTATCTTCATTACCGGGCTTCCTTATTTCGCTCCGACGCACTCGAACCCCCCACCGTCTGTGGGAGAGCCTCGGAGTCTGCAGTCATTACTCGGTGCATGGGCGTTCGCCAGAGTGAGAAGTTATGTTTCAATCCGAAACGACATCATTGACGATGCAGGGAGGAGGAGGAGGAGGAGGAGGAGGAGGAGGAGGAGGAGGAGGAGGGTGTTTCCAGTCGATAACTTCTTTTGAAAGTTAAAATAGCAAAAAATATGTATCGGTAAGGCATCGCGACAATCATTCAGGCCAGCTCGGGACAAGTAATTAGCGCGAGATCTACAACATGAACAAGGGGGAGAAAGGCAGAGTTTATTGAAAGCTGAAGGGTGTCTGCTCTACTGGCCATGCAGGGGTTTCTATACTTCAGACTGAGTATTTGAAATGGCACGAAGAGACCAATATAATAAATAAAGGGAAAAAATAAAGAGAACGTAGCCATACACGAACGAATCAATTGCACAGATGACGAAAGTTCTATAAGTCTCGACAGGCGTATGAGCATAACAGCAGGGCCTTTTTCGTGGCTCAGATGGCGTCCGTACTTCTGTTCCAGGGCCCTATGAAATTACTAGTTTGTAAATAAAGCTACAAACACGAGAAGGCAACAACATGTTCTTCAAATATAGTTCGCATAGTGAATCTTATACGCGAAAAACGCTAACAAAGGCACAAACTGCGCAAACGAACATTTTGTCCTTCCAATCTACGTATGGGTGTTAATAGTATATCTGCGTGTTCATTAACGTTGTGAAACAACTCCTGATATGTGATTTCTAAAGATATGTATTTTTTCTCTCCCTCTCTCTCTCTCTATGCAGGTACGTTCCTCGACGTCACAGCGTTTCGGTTGCGTGCAGCTTGCCTGAGCAAGCGTGCGCCTACGAAAGTGCCGCGGCGTTGCAGCACACGTGACACGTTTCTGTGCAACTGTGAGTGCGCTGTTGAATCCTCACTTGATTCGATTCGCTTGATGATACTTCAAATTCTTGGCAGCTTTCGTCGCCGGCTTTTCCGCAGCATTTGATGGTATAATGAACGCACGAAAATGACACGAAGAGACGAGCAAAGAAGAATTGACAACATACGCACTGACACGCACACACTAACAACTCGACGTCGCCGCGTTCGAATCGATTAGCAATGTAGCGAGCGCGTCATGATCGACACCTGGTTCAATGTTCACGTAGGTGCGCAGGCAAGGTAAACAAGCGATCGAAGAAATCAGTGGAATGTACAAAATAAGAAATAACCAGAAATATAGACACTTAGCTATGATGGACGAATACAAGTAATGCATGCTGAAAAAATACCTCACTTTCACGCTGTGGACAAGATGCATTCGGCGCGACGCTATTCAGAGGGAGTGAATGCACTGAAGGAGAGAAAGAGAGAAAAAGGGGTGGGAAAAGCAAGGAGGTTAACTGAAAGAGATTCTGGTTTGCTACCCTGCACCGGGGGAAGGGTAGCGGGACATACGGAAAGAACAGCGGCACTAAAGCAGAAACAGCAACTCACCGATTCAGCCGACCATGCAAAGCCACGTCCGGCCGCCAGCATCGCCAAGAGGTTCCTCTAATAATACTAATAAAAAAAACGCAAACAGAGGAAAATATAATTAGCACTCCATTCGAGACCAAGTTGTTTACTAGGTTGGTTAGATTTACTATAATAAACGGGGCTGTAGAAAACCTTACTTCGGCGAACAATTTCGTTTGAGAACTTCACAAGCTGTTTGTTACAGTGTAAGCCATCGTTTCAATAATAGGGTAATTGTCCCTAACGCTCCGATTGCACTCCGAACGTGCTACGTGGATTGTTATTCAACACCAGTGCATTCATAAGCACAGAGAACACGGAAAACGATTAAAACGGTGACAATGGTCAGCGACGTTAACTGAATTAAAGCGAAAAAGGTTCACGCGCATCGCGCCACGTTGGAAGCGAACAAGATTAGGTCAGTTCAGGTAGGGTTAACAAAGCCGTCTTTCACATCGTGCAGACGGGCGAGTTACACTGTAAATCGCCTCGCGCTGTGGAAGCCGTCATCCCGTCGTCTCGCATTGAGGGATGGATCCGTGCATTAATTATATGACAATCTCATTTATCTCAATTGACGATCTCATTTATTTCAATTTATAATTATTGACGATCTCAATGATATGCGTTTTGTCTTGAGCTTGGTGACAAACCAGGAAGTTTTTAATTAGTTTTTATGGCACCAAGCTAAATTCACTAACATTCTCGTCAGTGTGTGTGTGTGTGTGTGTGTGTGTGTGTGTGTGTGTGTGTGTGTGTGTGTGTGTGTGTGTGTGTGTGTGTGTGTGTGTTTGTGTGTGTGTGTGTGTGTGTGTGTGTGTGTGTGTGTGTGTGTGTGTGTGTGTGTGTGTGTGTGTGTGTGTGTGTGTGTGTGTGTGTGTGTGTGTGTGTGTGTGTGTGTGTGTGTGTGTGTGTGTGTGTGTGTGTGTGTGTGTGTGTGTGCGTGCGTCCGTGCGTGCGTGCGTGTGTGGTGTATGTGTGTATGTATTTTCCCTCTTCCTTCAGGCGCCTTATTACGTTGCCACATCTTCGCGACGCCTTCCTGTCTGCCGTCAGCTCCAATAAAGTGTTTCGTAAGCTTCATTATCCACTTACGCAGCCAGCTTTCGGCGTTAAATACGCCAAGACGCCCGCGAGCCTGCCATTCCGATAGAGTTCGGTCGTCAAACCGTGCCGTTCGCCGACGGCACAACAAGCCATCACGCACACAATGCTGCTTTTACGGCCTATTCATCAATTGTTCTGTACGTTAATGACGCCTATTACGTACCGCTCATCGAGAGAGAGAAGGCAAAAGAAAGAAAGAAAAAAGAAAGAAAGAAAGAAAGAAAGAAAGAAAGAAAGAAAGAAAGAAAGAAGGCACCCATTTCACCCGCGACAAAACATAACGTCCGCAAACGGTAACGGCGCGTGGGACGGCGCCGTGCTACCCATTGTGGAAACTGAGCGCTCGACTCGCGCTCAGGACGATGTGCTCAACGGGCAGAGAAGAGAGGACGGGGGGAGGGGGGGGGACGACCGCGCGGGCGGGCGGGTGGCGTCGCGCTCTGCCAGCCGTGACGCTCCTTACGCTCTGATAACAGTCGCGCGTGTTTTACTTTTCTTTCTCCCTGCTTTCTTTCTTTCTGTTCTTTTTTTGACAGCTGCGCCGCACTGGGGTCTTCTTTTTTGTCGTATGCAGCCCTCCTCGTGCAAACGAGGCCGCGCTGTGCGTATATAAGCGAGCGCAAGAGTTTTCCGACCGGCAGTCGCCTTGCTTTTTCTTTCTTTTTTTGAGTTGTTTCGCAGTTGACACCTCTTCTTTACGTAGTAGTTCAAGTGGCTGGCTCCTCTTGGGTTTTTTTTTTGTTTTTGTTTTTTTCTTTTTTTTTGGGGGGGGGGCGCCTCTCATAAAATTGTATCCCCTCAGCCGCTGCGTCTACTGTCGACGGCAAAAGTTTCCGGGGCTTGCAAACCAATCGTGAAGTGGGACGTGTTACCAAGCGAAAGCAAGCCGACCAATGGCAGTCGGCACTTACGAATGAACAGCTTTGGGGGTTCGGGCCCAGATTTGCTATACGCATTCATTGTATGAAGACATCATATTGTTGCGCTCTTGTTCGTGGGCTTAAATTTGGCTTGTTCGCAGAACCTGTATCCCGCAAAGTTTTGACGCCGACTGTGGAAGAAATGTACACGTACGCCAAGTAAGGCAATTGCCTAAAAATCGCCAGCACGCATAAAAAATAAATATGTTCAAAACGCGACGCATAAATCCCAAGACACTTCTGATCGGACGCATGTGCTCCAAGTTTCAGAACTCTGCACCGAGTGTGATAGAAAAAGAAAAGAAAAAGGAATAGTCTCGATATCGCCGTGTTTGTGAAGCTTGTGTGCTAGGTCTTGGCGTTTGCTGCGACGCGGGCATGTCATAATGTAGCGGGTTCTGCGCTTGAGTTGTTTTCTCACGCGCAGCAATAAGATCCATGCACTCGTCCTGTTCTTGAAGTCGCACACTGTCTTCCAAGCGCAATTTTACGTGGAACTGTCTACATCGTATCTGAAATTCAAGTATTACTGTGAGGCCAGCCATGCGCACGGTAACGAGATCATGAAAAGACGGAGATACTTGGCTTGTCTTGCTGCTGCGTGTCTTTAATGATGTTGAAGGTGACATAAATGTCTAAAAAAACAAAAGCAAGTTTTTCGAACATACAGAACAAACTTGCCCCTGAAAGGAGCATTTAGAGAATCTAAGTATATCCCTTAGGTAGACCGAATTTTTCTTCACATTGTAACAGCAAGTATGGGCTGCTGGGGCTCCGTTTATGCAGTGCTGTGGCGTTCTGTGCTGCTGAGGTGGCGGGTTCGACTTGCCCCATTCCGATAATGGCGGTTTGTGAATAAAGCCCCCGTGCTAAGCTTTGGGCGCATGGTTGAGAACTCCAGGCGGTCAAAATGAATCCGGAACCCTCGTTAAGGCGTATCTCATAGTGCACGTCTTGCACTAGGATTTCAAAACCCCGTAACTCATCATCTCCGTCACGGAATACGTACACGTATACTATCTGCAGACAACAGTTGGTGACAACTTCGTTTTGTTTGAACTGTTGCGACCCATATAGATATCTGACAAGGTTCTCTATAGAAAGGTTACCGACAGTAGTCGACAGAAAGTGCAAGACCGGATGCTCACAGGATCAGCGGCGTAGCCAGAGGGGCAGCACACCGGGTACGCGTGCCACGCCCGAAATTTCTGTGTTAGTATGCGCACTGCCTCCCGATTCCGCACCTGGACAAAACATTTTGGCGACGTCACTGCACAGGCTGTCTCAGATTATAATTTACCACATAAACCTTCTATACGCACTTTTCACACAAATCTGCGTGAAGGGCGACCCGTAGTAGCGACTGCGGCCAGGTGTATGCGATTATTATTATCGATCGTGTAAATATATGTGCACACTAAACAAAAAGCAAGGAGATCGGTCTATCAATTGTTTACTCATAGGGAAGCCTCGACTATTCGCTCGAAGAGAAGAGAGAGAGAGAGAAGAGAGAAAGGCACGCCACAACACATCACACGCACGGTATGAACACCGTGCGTGTGATGGTGACAGCAGTCTAGTCACGTAGTTGAGGCCAATTCTAGCTCTGTTCGCCTCGTATAAAATTGAAACCCTACCTTCCATAAACAAGCAAAATAACTGATCGCTGTTCGGGAAGGATCAAGCTGGTGGAAATTACTCAGCAGCACAGAGCGACGACTGTTGAACGTTAGGCATTCTAACAGCGAGCATGCTCTAGAGCGTTTTATCTCATTGTCTACACAAGCCCGAGCGTAAAGGGCTCGGTGCACGCCCTTATGCGTTAATTGCCAATGTGTTTCTACCTTCAAGAGACACTGAAGAGGGCAGACGAGTGTGCTCTGCTGAAATAACAAAAGGACCACTCTTATCGCAAGACCTAGGAGGCTTGACGAGCCAGAGAAGACGCATAAAACGAGAAACGGTTGGCGACACCGCCTTCAGGTCCTCGAACCTACCGGTCGTGACGTCATGGATTTTGACAGCGTCTACTCTGGCCTGTTAGCCATCGGTAAAGGACGACTACATTTCATTCTGCAGAAGAAGCAAACACTAGACCTAGCAACTTTTGAGAACTTCTTTTAGAGCCGGCCACCCTTCTCGCTCTTTTGACTGCTTGATACCAGGAGGAAGCCGATCGAATTTCCTAACCGGTATTCACGAGCGAAGAGGCCCATTCACAGGCTCCTTCTTCATTTAATTATAAAATTCCGCTCAGAAAAAAAAAGTATTTAGTGAACTTATGAATTCGCAGTGTAGTATATATAGTAATGCAACGTATACACCCATAGAATGTAGTGTGAATGGGGTGATTCAGCGGCTCTGCATTGTGTACTACATAGCGCTGAGTTTAATATAGAACACGGTCCTCAACTATCGGTATAGTTTCTCCTCGTGAACTACCCATAAGCGCGCGTTAGTGGTCCGTGCCGGTATATAAAGGGGCCTACAGTTTCAAATGCGCCGCGATTTTCAATGTCTCTAATCGGTAGTCGCATCAAGGTTAGCAAGCACAGTGACAATGCAACCGCGTTTAAAGAAACCGGGTCCCACAAAAAGCGCTTTGAAGTCCAAGCGCGCGTCTCCGTCACATTCGTCTCCGTCTGGCTTACTTTCCGGCGCCTCGACAGTGATAGCCCACCATTACTTGAAAGCCGCGTCTCCCATCTTTTATATAGTGCAGCTTTCATTGTACAAGACGTCTCGCGCGCGCGCTTCCTATACCATACGAAACGACCCTGTTTCGGGCCCCGAACAAAAACGGCCGGTTCTCTCGCGAAATTCGCTCGCCGACCTTGTTGCATGACCCTCTTCTCCACGCTCCGGTGCGTCCGCCGGAGTGATCTTGTATGTATACGCATACGCCACACGGCGCACGGTCTTCATTTCGAAAGAGCCCCGCTGCGTGCAACGTCCGGCATTGCGCCGACCCCTCCCCGAGGAACGAGTCTCTTCTTGATCCGGCGTCCCTGTAGTGCACAGTGGTCCTTGTCAGCCTATGCAGGCTTGCCGTATCAGTTTCACGGCCCGCATGCCTACGGCATGTGTGTGTGTACACAGGCACTCATGGTCCCGCGGCAGTTCGTAGTTTATAGCGCACGCCAATGACGACGCCCGTCTGCGTGGCTTTCGAATGATGACGGTGGGACACCCAAGGAGATAAGCGAGGCCCCCTTGCGGTTTCGTGGTTCTGTTGCAACGTCCAAGCCCCCCCCCCCCCCCCCCCCCCCTTTTTGTTGGACGTCACGGGCGCCGCGGTCCAAGCGCACGCGCGTAGCGATTAAGGGCACGAACTTGCGGCGGCGGGGAATGCGGGGCTTTCGCGTCGTCCTAACGTTTTGCGGCCGCTGGCCGGAATGGACTTTGCAGGTTTGAGAACGCGATAGTGGTGTGCCGGATCCAAGCGCGTATACGATGAGCGACGGGCGCAGGGAAGCAACAGCAGCAGCAATAGAAGAAGCAGCAGCTGCAGCAACAACAATTACGACGACGACGACGACGACGACGACAACGACAACGACAACAACAACAACAACAACAACAACAACGTAAAGAAAGTTTTCTGACGAATCAATCCTCTCGCGGCCCACTGTGGCTCTTTGTCACTATAGCTTCATTGACATCAACGCGACGCGAGCGTGTCGAGTCGTGAGTGGAACAGACCCAGCCCGACCCGACCGCGTTTACACGCATCTCACCAGTCACGTACACTTGCAGGCGAGTTGACAGGAGTTTCCCCGAACCTCGCCCAACCCGATCCACTAATGTTTACGTGAACCCGCCGACTCGACCCGACACCATTGGGTTATTGTAAACGTAGCAATTGTGGAACTTTCCTGCTGCACCGAAACCTCATCGGGAGGAAGCGCTAAGTACCGTATTTTCAGGACTATAGTCCGCGGAGTAAATTACTTTGAAGGCGGAAATTCCGCGGGAATTGGAGTGGACTGTAGGAGCGGACTAAACACGATTCTTTTTTAAAAATCGAAGGCCTGTTTGAGGTAAATGATGCCACACTGCGCCTTAAATTTTTTTTTCCCGCGCTGAGTCACATAGCGAAATAAGCTTCGCAATGATCGTACCTGTGCACGAGCGGTACTTCCAGCTCATAGTGGCAGCTCGTGATATACAAGCGAATGCTGCTTGAAGGTTGCTCGAAGGCTGCTTAAAGTGGCTGTTTGGTTCTAATATCCCCAACTACAGTAGTATTGTAGGGTTTTAGAACTGAGTCGTATATTCACTCTACACTCTAATAGCGGACCCAGGTTTTTACCAACTGACTATGAAATTGATGCTTACGTCTTGTATGCTAGTTGCAGACAATGCTAAAAAAAAAAACATATTTTCAGTCAAAGTTCGTCCCTGCAGAGTATATACGGCGGGTACACACCATCTAAGAAAACCTTTTGATTTTAAGTCCGATTTAGCTCCTGCAGACTGCAGTCCAGAAAATACGGTACTTTGATAAAGACACCAAACGGACACCTTTCCGCCTTTTTCTATGAGTTTTGGGTCCTCGGTTCATTGGTGTTATCAATGTCAGAGGCTTGGAACTTGCAGAGCTATACCGCCCGCCAGCATACTCTCCGCTTGCAATTTCCTCCAGAATTTGTCACGGCTTTTAAGGCACGCCGTCACCCAGAAAACGAAAAATAAAAAGCAGCCGTGGCGCTTCGCACATATAGCACTTCTTGAAAGAGAGAAAAAGAAAGCGGATAAACTCCACGCAGTTGATAAAGACCTGCAGGTCCCGTCTCTCACCGAAAACCCAGTTCGTACCCTCAAGTCGCGTGGCGAGAATTCACAGAAAGGCGGAGTAAAACCGGGCCAATACCCGGCATGCCAGTAGTGCAACGGTACCGCACCCGCATGAGCCTTTGACAAGATCTGGTCGCAGTTGGATGCGCCAAGGTGCCCCTCTGCAGGGCTCCTCGGCGTCTTCAAATGTCGTTATTATCGTGAACAAGGGTGTCTCCAACAGTATCTGTATTTGAGATTTTTTTTATAACTTTAGAGAGCGACGCGGATAGCCCCTACCCTCTCCCCAGTAAGACGAATCAGTAATAGGGCTTGTCGAAAACAAAGTACTTTTGTTGGAAAGAATTTCAGCGCAAGCAGACGGGAACCAGAAGGAGACATTGACATCCGGTGGGCTACCGTGGTGTATACCGTGTATGCCGAATGGCGCACCGCGTTGTCAATGTCTTCCTCTTGTCCTTGTCTGCCTGCGCTAAAGTGCTTTGCAAGTTCGTTTACGAACACGCCCAACACAAAGCAGCGTATTCTTCAGTTCACCGCGTCGCAGCACACGCGCTGTGAGTGCCCGCTGCATGCTGCCAGAAAATAATTACCCGCAGCGGCTCACCGCTAGCCCGCTGCAATCTTCGTTAAATCTCTTCCGCAAACAGTGCCCAAATAAAGCTCGTCGCTGCAACAGCACTGCATGCGCTCCCGACTCGCTCCTGTATACTACAGGCACGTCCAAAGTTTACGAGTCCTGGCCTGCTGTGAATCAATCACGCGCGCCAGAAAGAAACGAAAAGAAGAAAAAAGAAAGAAAAACGGAAAGAGGGCAATATGAGAAAGAAATGGGGAAGCGACAGGGTGCCCGGTCGCCTCCCTATATAGGCACGCTGGTCGCGTCTTGGCGATCTTGAAGCCCCGCCGCGTTCAGTGCTCAGGCGCGCCCACCGCCCTGCCCGATCGATGCCGCCCTCCTTTCCAGGGAGTGCTAATGGGAGGAGGGGAAGCAACCAAGTCTTCTTCCCGAACAGGGAAAGCAGCGTGCGTGCCGCGTTGTTTCCTTTTTTTTTTCTGCTTCTCTCTTCTCTTCTTCCAAGTTGCACGGCCAAGACTCTCATCCCATCTTTTCATCCCGTCTTGTTGATGGGCCACGTATGACGTCACGAGCGGAACCTGAAGTGGAAGACCGGAGGACAGCTCTTGCGGGAGAGTGTGAGGGCCCGTTTCGTGTGAGACTCGGCCGGGGGAGCAACCACCGTCGGGTAGGGTCCGCGCGGGAGCTTGCGCGGCCGGCTCGCGGTCCGATTAATTCGTGCTTGCCTGCTTTCCGACGTGCCTCGTCCCGCGGCTGACGGGTTCGCATACGCGACGCAAATCTTTCCGCGCGCTCTCATTATGACTCACTATTTTCTTTTCCTTCCACCTTCGTTCTCTCTCCCATACTTTCACTCCTCGCTTTCTTAATTCATCCTTCATGTCTTTGACAGCTCTGTCTGTCTGTCTGTCTGTCTGTCTGTCTGTCTGTCTGTCTGTCTGTCTGTCTGTCTGTCTGTCTGTCTGTCTGTCTGTCTGTCTGTCTGTCTGTCTGTCTGTCTGTCTGTCTGTCTGTCTGTCTCTCTCTCTCTCTCTCTCTCTCTCTCTCCTACTTGCAGAAAGGTGACAAAAGGTGAAAAAGCGCAGTCGCAACGACACGCACATTTAAATCACGCGAGAGTCGCCGTGCCTCACTTGTCCGCGTCGTCGCGCCTGCGCTACAACAAATCAGAATCCTCAGCACTCTTTTATCCCTTCCGCTATAGCAGTTCGAAGCGATCGAAACGCATGCTGCCGCAATCGCGAGCCTTGTCTTGCATCGTCAAACTTAATTCCCATCAATTTCTCCCTCCGTCGTCCATTCGTCTCCATCTTTTCACATCTCCGTCCTATACACCGTGGTATGTGCCACTCTCGGCGTTAAGGAGTTTTGGGAAAATCAGCAGCTGGCACTCGCTTATAGAGGAGTGTACTCGGGCACGGGAACCGTGCACGTGTTGCATGTGGACGTCGTTAGAACTTGGCTAATCAACAATGTGGGTGTTAATACTGGCGGTGCGTACAAAGCATCGCCACAAATAAATGTATCCTTATATAAAGGGTCGTTTTGAGCCGACCGACACGGCGCGGTTCGTGCTGCACTACCTGCCGCGTATATATATATATATATATATATATATATATATATATATATATATATATATATATATATATATATATATATATATATATATATATATATATGTGTGTGTGTGTGTGTGTGTGTGTGTGTGTGTGTGTGTGTGTGTGTGTGTGTGTGTGTGCGTGTGTGCGTGTGTGTGTGTGTGTGTGTGTGTGTTGTTTTTCTTTAGCTGCACCAATTTCTTTAAGTAGTGCCTATAGCACAATTCGAACCCTTGATCTATATTACTCGGTGAAGCGGCCATTACTTCGACGAGAAACCGAAATGCGCAATAGAGTAATTAACGCAATTAGGCTAATTAACCTTCTTAATAAGTTAGTTTACGCCACATATTTCAATCTACGAACTATAGCCGCTTAGTTCGCACGATGCACACTAAATGCGGAGTTGTCTCAACAACGCCTGAGTAAAGGCAACTCCAAGCACGTGTATAGTGTAGAATCGTACGTTGCAACTGACCAGCCTTCTAATTTTACGGCGTCTTGTTTTAGGAGTTAGCTCCAAATATGCAAATCGTCGAAGCTGCAGGAGATGCCTAAAATTATTTTTCTCTCTCACAATCGCATTCATACTTCTCACGAAGTGAATTTCTCAAAAGTATTTTTTTACTAACAAAAGAAATTCTAAATTCAAACGATAGCACTATCTATAGATCTGGGGACGAATTCACAAAGCTTTTTTATTCGCAAGTGACACTCGTCATTGGGCGGCCACCTTCGCTAATGATATGCCCAGCATCAGGATTGGCTGGAATTCGCTCTCAGTTCCAGCATAAGAGCTTTTCTTTTTATTTTCTTTTTTTTTAAATTCGGACTTTGCTCTTTCCTGCGCACAGCTATGGCAGATACCGCTGTATAATACGGCAGACACAATAGCCCGCGCGAACCGTCTGTCTTCTGTGTCGTTTCTAGAAGCACATGTACTTTTTTTTATTTATTTATCACGAGCCGATATTGCGAAATTGCGTACGTATGAATACGCAGGCGCACTACCTCCGTTCTCGGAGGCATCGGAAGCATAGACAAAAGAAAGAAAGTTTTCCTGGTACCAGGATTTGTAACAATGTAACAAGACTGAATAAGCAATGAGGTACTAACCGTGTTTTGTCTCTTGGAATCGGCAAAAAAGAAAAAGAAACGCGGAAAGCAGTGTAGCAACAGAACGTTCCGCGACGGCTGCATATATAATGATCCAACGGCAGCCACTTACGTTTTGTGTCCGGAACGTGTGGTTGTTGCCGGGGGTGCATCGAAAAGAACAGAACTTTTAGTTGAGTAGCTGAAAGACATTTGGCCTTTCGCTTCCAAAGAGCTAATCAATAAGTATACGGCTGACACTATTTCTCACTATTGTATTATTATTTTTGTTTTCAATGCACATAATGTAAATAGACATGCATGTAGGAAAAGAAGTTGACGAGGAGGAGGCTTGCGACTAACGCCATAAGGGGCGCAACGCCTTCTTGCACTCATCGGGAAGAAAGGCATAGAAACGGGGATATGGGAGAAGGTAAGAAGCGAAAGAAAAATGGGACGAGACGACATATAACAAATATTTAAGTAAAGTAATGACAAAGAATAGAGCACGGAAATATAAGAGCAGAAAAAAAGAAGCTATATCGAAGGCTGCACTATACTGCAAAAACCCAAGAGAAAATAACACTTTAAGAAACGGACTGTAGCATACATGCATCGCTAGCAGTTCCAGGAACGATAACTTTAGTTAATGATTAGGGTAATCTCGGAGACGTTAGTAACAATGCAGACGGTCTTGCGGCATTAGCTGATGTCATAACACTATAACTTTATAATGACGCGGTATTAGTGTGAGCTGTAGAAAAATTTAATAACAGACGATGGGAGTTTCAGGATCAGAGCTCATTAATTACGTTATAGTTAATTCGTGACAAAAACAAAAAAGGTTTGTTAAACGTCTGTTAGCAGAAACAGGAAAAGATGAGGGCTTGTGACGAAATCACCAGTTGCAGCATTGAAAGCACAGCAGAGGCGTTCCAAGAAACGATCGTGCCTTCGAAATATATAGAGAGGAATAAACATAACTAATTTTGCAGCGCTGCCACCATGACCAGGTATTACGACAACCGCAACAGCTTCGGAGGCGCAGGAATAACGCTTTCTACGAAAAGAGCCCTTGGCAACGTCGACGCGACAATCAGAAACAATATTATTCCTTAGAAAATGACCAAAACAATATGTGCACTTAGCTCCCTGGAATTAAGCAGGATGTTGCATTATTGGTTACGTAACCCGGTGGTAATCAGCGGCGCCGGGCAAAGGTAAAAAAAAAAAGAAGCTGGGCCCGTGTTCCCAAAACTTTAGACTGATGTTCATAAGATCAAAAGCGATCTAATCGTACTGTCGGGCGCATTGTTGTTGAATGTTGAAACCAATGGCAGACAGCTGTTACGAGTGCAACGTCTTGTGAATTCGGCCCCTGGTATCGAGTCATGTTGCAATTAAGACTATACACACACTACATAGGACTTAATGACAGCGTTTGTATTCCAGCAACGCAAAGCCGCGTAGCGACAGGTCATCTTTCAGTGCATACAGGCGTATAATGAACTAAGGTTCGACGCTCTTCTTTGTTTTCTTCTATTGTCTATTTGCTGTGTTCGAGAAATTTGTTCCTTACAAGGGTTACACGAAAGGCGTAATTTAATCGACTGCAGATATATTGATTACGCTTCGTTTCCTTTTGCTGTTTCCTTCGCTTGAGCTATATCTCCAGTATTAATTCAGCAGTATGTCAAAAGATATGAAATGTGCTTAACTTGGGCAAAGAAAAGGACGGTGGTCTCTTCTTTCTTCCGGAACAATATCATAAAGACCTGGAGGCATGTTGTGTAGGCGCAGAAAAGAAGTAGTCCTTCGTTGCTAAATTACGACATGACACTGACTATGTATGTCATGCGTTAGCAACCGCGAACTGTGCAAGGGTGACAGTGTCCGCACTAGAAATACTGTCGACACAGCGCATGACTATTTGTATACGCGATGTGTGCGATGAGACGCTTTATAGAGCCAATTAAATACATTCCACACTGAGGAACACTGAGCGCTTCCTGAGTGCATACTGAGTGCTTCAGTCGAAGCACGTCATTATTACGCTGAAAACGTCATCCGCTACACATGCTTGGGTCACAAGTTTAGCCAGGGCTACACGATCAATATCGAGCTAGAGACAATGTATGTTGTACCTTGACGGTCCGATAGCGTAATTGCGTCTGTATTGTCTTCTGCGAGTTCAGAAAGTATCTGTACTACAGCAACCTGCGAACATTATTTATGGCTTCATGAGACGAAGAAAATTGTCGCAAGTCTGCGTACACAAATTTATTTGTTTTGAGAGAGAGCGAGAGAGAAAGAGAGGTAATCCACCCCACAGTGTAGCATGATGCTATATAAAAAGGAAACCCATACAGAGACAGAGAGAGAGAGAGATAAACGAGATGGGAAAAGAAGCAGGTTGACCGGATAAGATTGTGGCTTGCTACCCTGCACTGGGGAAAGGGTGAGGGGAAATGAAAGACGGAAAGAACAGCGGAGAGAAAAAGCAAGCAAACGAGAAAAAAAAATAGAGAGGGAAGGTGGCGAACGTCCATGAGAAGTAGTTTCTCCAGTAGACGACTCGAACGTAAAAATTTCCAGAGTGCCTCGACTGTCTTGTGGTGTGACGATTGTAGACGTCGGCATTCCAGGACTGTCTGCTCCGAAAGTGGCCGGTCGTCAAGACGCGTCAGCGCAGTCGCAGTGCTGCTTATCGAGCGCGGTGTAGGGTCGTAAGCCCGTCACATCCCATTCGGTAACACGAGTACATACTAACGGCGAATATGGATTTCAAACGGGCCCCAACAGGCTACACGCCATCAATTTCACGTCGGCCCACACGGCTCACCGTTCACACTCTGCATAGCTCCGTATCATGGAGGAATTTTAGGAAAGGAGGCGAAGCACCTATCTGTGAAATATGAAACTTCCGCCACCGTGTCGATGTCCTCGGAACTAATTTTCCAAAATAATTCGTTACTAACTGTCGTTAGATTGGGGACGTCGGCGAGAAGGCGACACCTTTTG
Source organism: Dermacentor andersoni (assembly GCF_023375885.2). Classification (NCBI taxonomy): domain Eukaryota; kingdom Metazoa; phylum Arthropoda; class Arachnida; order Ixodida; family Ixodidae; genus Dermacentor; species Dermacentor andersoni. The sequence continues at coordinate 122,606,892 of NC_092817.1, read as the reverse complement.
GGCGGCATACCAGTGCGTGTTTAACGAGATCGAACTCACGGTAAGCCCTATAGCCGCTCTTGTCTGTAAAGGGAACCGGAAGGAACAAAGAAGGTCGTGTGTGTAGTGGCAGTACGTGTCGCAACGTTGAATGTATAATTAACCCTGCAAACGCGCTCCTGTTTCTTTTTTCCTTTTCTTTTCGTCGTTCAAGAAAGCCCTGCCCTGTTTCATGCGGGAGGCGTTTCGCGAAGAGTGGGCAACTGTGCAGTTGCAGAGCGAAGAATGGCGTGCTCTGCATGACGCATAGGCGCGAGGCTCTTCCTGAGACGTGCGCTGGCACACATATCGCGGCCCTAGCGGATCTTGCTCTCTTCCGGGACGCTCTTTATAAGGTAGCGCAGTGCATTGGCTGGGTCTACTCGAGAGGATTGGTTATGCATTCCGAGGTGAAGCTCGAAGACGCTGAAAAGGAGAGGCCCTATAGCTTTCCTTCTTCTATTGCGTTTGATTTATTCACTTGTTTTCTAGTTATCTTGTTTTGTCAAATTTGTCATTATTTTTGTAGTCCTCTATAAAAAAAAACAGATATGTCCCATACCCCGTAATTCCATATATGGAGGCCCCGCATAAAATCCGTATGTTCCCACATATCATATATGGCACAAACCGCATATGATTCCAGTATGAATATATAGAGGTCCCATATAAAAACCAGTATGTTCTTCCTTTCTTTCGACAGGGTCCTCACGTCGTTTTAAACGCCCCGTCTGAAGCAGCAACTTCTGCGGCCTTTTTCCGAAACTTTATCGTGCTCCGCCACCTAACAGCCTTGTCATCATGTCCGCATATCATCATGTCAGCATGTCATCATGTCCGCAGAAGGCAGTGTATATCGGCTACGTGGTCGCTTCCGTTTTCTACACAAACGGCCAGGAACTGAAACGATCTTCCTGCAAACGTCATGGTGCGCAGCAATACCCGCACAGTTCAAGACCGCCACTGAATTATTTATTACATGTTTTACTTTGTACTGACGTTACATTACCCGTCTCTCGTGCAAAGTCCCACTTTATCAGATCTTCGATATATTGGTAATAAATAAACATAGTCGGGTTGACATTTCCAGCTGTGATTAAACTATTTCTGTCTCTCAGTTACTGTCGCACGCATGATGAAAATGGCACAATATTGTGACCACCCATTGCAGGCGTTTCTGCGTTAGTCAGTAATGAAGCGGCTATATAATTTAGACAAATACCCACTGACTGCACAAAATAAGATACACGGGAAACGTGTTTGTCGGCAAGGCAGAACGAAAAGCTCAACCAGCTAAACGAAAACAACGATGAAATGTGCCGTACAATAATGTCGTGACGAGAAGGCGTTCTAAATAATCGCACGTCGCGTTCGTAAGCCCATGAAGGCTGTGGCGTGCATGTTAAGTCATTTCCTTTCTGTGTTTTTACCTACACCGATAGTCAACGAGAACTATTATATAACATAGCACTCTCTTTCGCGCCGTTCTGTTACTTTTCTATCGCACACCTCTCACGACTGGCTCATGTTATATAGTGAGGATGGCGTAGGCATAGCGCTGCATCACGTAGGCACGGCGAGCATAGCTTAGACCACTGAAGAGGGCCGAAAAGAAAAGGAAAATGGAACAGAATCGTTACAGTAGCCCGGCCAAACTTCTTTTTCTTCTCCCAGGCTGGTCAGTTTCACAAGGTGTTCACGAAAGCAAAAGGGAAAGAAATGGAAAGAAAAGAGCTTTCAGGCAACACACGTATACGACTGTGGTGACATTTGCGATAACCGAGACATAGAGGTAAACAAAAACAAAAGGTCATCTGGAGATATTTTCTTGTCACTCGAAGCCAGCTCAAAAGGTCACGCGTGTACATCGCATCGTCATCAAGTGCGAGCGTGGGCTGCTCCGAAAAGCTGAGCTCATCGAAATCCTGCCCCCTCGCAACGCACTCGAAGCCAACGACGTCGAAGTTAAAGAGGACGTCTTTTGTACACTGCACGACTGGCGGAGGCGTACACGACATCGTCGACATCGATTTTGGGATGGTGTGCACGAAGCGTACGGACTCTCCGACGAGTGTCCCCGAGGAGCGTCAGGTATACCCGACGTTCGTCGTTTAATGACTACGACATGTGATCTTCCCGCCCCAATGAAACGGGCGTAATTCGCTGCGAGCGCACGGAATCTAGCTAAGGAGCGGAGGGGGGATGGAGGGCTCCGATAAATCAAATTTAATGTAAAGACATCCGGAATAAATTGGCGGCACTTACGACTAGTTCACTGGTGCACACATTTTTTACGGGTAGTTAGGAAAAATGATGGGATATCGGATATTAGGGTAGAAGTTCAGGTATTACGTTCTTAGCGATGGCAGTCGGAAAACCGGAGACGAGGAGGGGGAGGAGGGACTAAACGAAAGAACGAACTAAAGGAAGCGTAGAAAGTTCAACGAAAGCGAGTAATCCAATGCCGAAGGAGAAATTTGTGCCGACGCGATCTCGTAGCAAAGTCAAGTGCTGACATCGAAAGGTTACGCAGGTATACGTATCCCTTTTAGAAAAAGAAAGTTCCTCGTCAAGTTGAGTTGAGGTTCCTTTTTTTTTGTGTGTGTGCTAGTTCTCCTTCCTTCCTTCGTCCCGACATAAAAAAAAAAAGAATGGTCTTGTACTCAGATTTAGGTCGGTCGGTCGGTCGGTCGGTCGGTCGGTCGGTCGGTCGGTCGGTCGGTCGGTCGGTCGGTCGGTCGGTCGGTCGGTCGGTCGGTCGGTCGGTAAAGCATGAGACTCTTAATCTCAGGGTCGTGAGTTCAGGCCCTACGTTGGGCACCCGCCAAATTATAGACGTGGGGTTCGCGGGCTCGATCGTGGTCCTCAAGAACGGCACCGAGCTCCTAGAACACCCAAGGTTTATTCTTCTTCCCTCGAAGCCAGGTTACCTCTGACAGCTGGGCATTCCGAGCTCGCGCACCAGAGCTCGAACCATGCTACGCGCCACGGGCAATGGTCCACCCAGCATAGTTTTCTTTTTTCCCTTCCCTCCTTCTTTTCAACTTATCTTTCCTTAGTTCTCGACCATGCGCAGGTGGTTCTACATGTAACCATCCGACTTATAGCGGTTGTTCACTTATTACGAACGAAGCGACGCCGCGACCGTCATAATTACGAGTGTTGGTAACACCACTGTGATCCGTTACTGTGAACACGTACAAACCGAAAACTCGGCACAGGCTCTGCCTCACTCTACCAGGATAGCGCTATATACCGCTGCGCTGCGTAGACATTCGTGGTCGAATCGAAGGCTGTGCTTCCACCCATGCTGTATGTTTTGTCGGCGCCTCACGATGACGTCGGCGCCCGCGGAACCTTCCTACAACCAAGAAACCGTTGGCGAGATTCAAAAGCTTGTGAACGATAAAGATTCGGATAGCGGTATAACGAAGAAAATTGCGACCGATTCAGCGCTCTGTTTTGACTTGGTTTCACGGGGTTTGATACGTACCGTGCCGTCATGACGGGGCAGAAGGTGGTCACGTGGAAGCAGAACCGCGAGACCGCGACGTTTCGGCTCGCTCATTCGTTTCCTGTGCTGCTTACTATTCGCGTCACCTGACGGATCAGCGTAACAGACAACCGATAGAGGCGTTGCGAGTGCTTAAACGCCACGACGGTCGGATCCCACGTGACAACATTCTGCGTCATGTGACACGTACACCTCCTGGAAAACGAAACCGGAACTAGTTCATCTAAAAAGCCATGACAATAGATTAATTAAGGCGGTCTGAGGCTTGCTGGCATGTTTTCTAAAGTTTCGAGATTTATGGCCTTCAATCGAACCCAAACAAACAAAACTACAATCGAAAATGTCGTGTCAGTGCTCTTTTAAGAAGTAGTGCTACATTCAATTTATACATAAGCGATAAATAAATAAATAAATAAATAAATTTAATGAATGTTTATTGAAGGAGCCTGTAGTTTTCGAGAAGTCTACAGAATCCTCTCCAAGCAGGAGTCCAGGATGGAATGGTACATGTTTTCCGTGTAAAAAATGTGAGAGGAAAAACGCTTTTCTTTTTCTCTGCTATGCTGGACATGGGGGGGGAGTTTCGCGCAAATTCTTCGGAATGTTCCAATTTATACGTATACAACAGACCTTCAATTATTTAGAAAGCATAGTACATTTTGTTTTATCCGTTGTTTAATATCAGCAGACAGCGCGACGCATACTTGCCTTTCACTTCTAGAAAACCGGAAAAAAAGCAACTGCGGTAAAAGTTTGACAGAATCAAGACGCCAACGGATAAAATGGCCACGCCGTACGCTGTAGTAGGCGTTCCTTTTGTTCAACTGGCGTATTCGCACACTTTGAAGGCGCGGATGGGAAGCCTGAAGTTTCGCTATCTCCCTCTTCTTCCGCCGGAAGCAAGAAGCTTCAAAAGACGAACTTCCGGTGAGAGGAAGACAGGGTTACAGTTACACAGAGCAACGTGCTATTTTGTATAGTTATCTACTGAGTCACACGCTGATGCAGTGGTTTGTTTTTCGCAATTTGCACTCGTACTTTGTTGTTTTTGTTAGCTTAGAAGATAAAAAAGGGAATCCCGAAACAGAGCTTACATATTGTGTCTCATCTTTTCCTGAGTATATACATAACCCGCCTAAGATACAACAGAACCAGGCGTACATGCTCCGTCTGGTTCCACACGCTTGTACATCGCATTTCTGTTTTCATGCCAAGAGGGAGCATCGGCGAAGACTAGGCTCGAAAGGATTCTCGCGCTGGCGCAACGCAAGCTGAGTAAAGATTCGCGAGGCTTCTACTATACGAAGGCGTAAGCAAACGACCGCCGGAAGGATGTTGTTCTTGAAGCTCGCCAGCGAGTGCGAGCACGCAAGCGATATCCGGAAGCACTCTGCACGTCGCCCGCATTACAAGAACGCCACCCAGAGGAAATCGACCCTCGAAGAACAAGCCGGTGAAGAAAGAAAGAAAGAAAGAAAGAAAGAAAGAAAGAAAGAAAGAAAGAAAGAAAGGAGGTACTCTGACGCAGCTGTCGGAGTTTCCATACGAAGCAACAAGTTTGGCGCTGAGTGACAGGCCGGTTATTTGGAGCTTCCTCGAGGTAAGGCGTCGCGTCGCGCCGTGAGGCGGTGCGGACGTCAATTTGTGATTCACACCCCGCATTGTGCGCGCGCTGAAAGGCTATACGCAAACGGGTCTGACACACTCGCGCGATTTATGTAGCTGGTTTCCTTCCTCGTTTCACTCGCCGCGCCGCTGCGGTGCCGTCGTACATAGCGTGCCGCACGCAGACCTTCCGTCATTCCGCAAACGCTGCGAGAGTTGCAGATCGAGGCGAATGTGGAGCCACTCGTGCGGTTACTGGTCGAGGCCGCGCGATCCACGCGAGTGGGCGACGATTCTTAAAAGGCACGGCGACCGCGGTGTCGCCGATGGTGTCGTTTCAATACTGAACGAGGGCTCGTTTTCGAAACGGAGCTGAACAGACGCTTCGTCCATGAACAATATATTCAACACTATGTCGAGCAATAAGTCTTCTTGACAATGTGGCACTAAATAATAAACGATATCTTTGACGTGGTGACTGTCCGGCATCTGCTCTTAGAACACTTTTTAAAGGGGGCAGACAGCCGCTCAGAACGTGAATCTAGATAACCCCGATGACGGAAGGATTGCCTATCGTATCGATTAAAATGAGCAATTTTTTTTCCAATAAAACGGCTATTTATATTTTTAATTCTTCACTAAAAGTCGCCAAAGATGACCTCTGGCACCCCACGCGGCAAGAACATGAAGATGTACACGTGACCTATCGCGTGACTTTTTATAATTAGTGCCACGCGGTTCCTGGGCGTTTTATTAGTATTGAAATACAGCACACTTTTTTCTATTAAAATTTTTTCTCAATTACAATGCTCAGATAACCCTTCGTTTGTAGTGAGTAGAAAAGTGGCGCTGCCTTCGCCTTCGTTTTCGATGAGTTGGCTTGGCTCGTCTATATACCGATAAAATAACGACGACGAGGGCAAGCCAGCTATGACGTATAGGCGTGTACTTGGTGGAAAACGCGGTACAAATATAAGAAAGGTCTGCACCACTACGCAAACTTATTGTACCATATATTTATTTTCAAAAGTGGTCGAATAGGTCAAAATGTATAGGTTGCTAACCACAGTTCCTCACTGTGGAACCTTGCTCCTGTGAAAGCAGAATGATGGTCGGCTTTCACAGTTTGCCAGGCGGACTATCGGCATCGCTCTCACTTCTCAGCATTGCTTGCTGTAAGGGACTTTTTCTTGTTTAGAGGTTGCTCAGATCGAAACATTCCGCTTACAAAATATATGTGCCCTTTTTGAAGTAATCGATGTAGGTGTAAACACTACCGAAGGTGAGCTTTTCGTTGCGCCACAAAGAAACTAGGTCCCTAAAAATTCGGTGGTCAGTTCCTTTAAGAAGCAGAAGCAGCTTCAGAAGCAGTTTGCGAACACGAGCCCAAGTTCCAACAACGATGACGACGAAGACAAGAACGACAAAAAAGTGAGCTTTTTCATCAAACTTGGAAGCAAATTTTTCCACCGTTCATCGCTAAATCCCGATTGTCAGCGCGCAACGCTTGACTTGCTGAATTGAGTAACGGGAAAACGTGCACGCAAATAGTATACACATATTACCAGATTCGTGTCACTGATACTACGTTTGTTGCTAAAAAATATATCACGGCCCATCAGCGTTTACATTCAACGTTTTACGTCCGCAATACATGCAAATATCACAGAACTCTTTCACCTGGTAAATATCGAGTCCTTTGCGTCAGAGCAGCCAGATTTAGAGCCACTGTATAGAAGCCCACGCCAAAGACAGGGAACCTATACCCGACCACTCATCAGCTTTTCAGAGCCGTCAGAGCGCCGGAAACGGACACTGAAGGATAACTTCCGCAAGCGCTAAACCTCAATGCCTCCCCGACAGCTACGTGTGCACGGATAATGGGTGTTCTCGACGTTACGGGGCCACAGTCCTGCCAGCCAAATTGGAATGCGTTTCGAGCTCATTAATTGGGAACGCCATTTCATAACCGCTCGCTACCGAGCACGATCGGAAACGATCAACTGAAGAGAGCACACCTGCGAATGAGCTGCAAGTATAATCCACAGCCATCTGAGAGTAATCGCGTCGCCTGTATACAATCGAAGGGTTCACTTGAATGCGGGCGAGCGATTTGGTCCGTCACCTACGAAGGATGCAGATCTTATTCTACGTTACACCCAACCCACAATGGGCTACCCCTTGTAGAGTATACGCCTTCTACGCGCAATATAGGCTTCGATGAACCACGCAGCGCCTGAGCACTAAAAAAAAGAAAGAAAATTAAGAGGACGGGGTCAACATAAGTGACCAAGAAAGAAGGTTCGAAGAGAGGCTCATTGTAAAAACCAACGGCGCGATCACTTTTTCCTCCCGTCCATCATCGAACGCTTCGGGGCGCGAGAGCAATAATCGGAGCAATGATTGGAGCATGCCGCATCGATTATAGTTGGACGCCGCAGGCGTAAGCTGTGGGTATAGTTCTCTTTCTATATATATATTGGTGGAGGAAGATGGGAAGAACGCTGCCGCTGCCACATATGTCCGCGGCCCATCAGTCCGTCGTCTGTCTGCGGTGACCTACTTATAACACAGACCGGCGGGCTCCCAGACGTCGGATGTACAGGGTACGCGCTACGTATCGCCCGCGGGTCGTGTACCGAGCTCCATCGCTTCTCTCTCAGCGCACGACCGGAACGACCGCACGCGTAGCGGCTATACGCTACTGCTGCTGCTGCTGCTACGACAAAAAGCAGTTCCTCGTCCGGCCGTACATCCGGCGCTGATTTCCGGCCTCTATGGGTCGTCTCTGGGCGTAACGGAGACGCGATGCACTCCCGCTGAAATCGGCCTCCTGTCCGTCCGGGTGCGTATATATGTGAATGCGGTCACCGCGTGCCTCAACCGTGCCTGGCGCGTGCTATCGTTTTCGCCACGAGCATATATCGTATTACCGTTATAGCGTATTACCGTGATACCGGAGAGGCAAACTGAGCATGCCCTGGCTATAGCGATATGCACCACCGAGACAACCTAGCAACGCCAAGAGCTGATGATTTCCGCGTTCTGCTGCAGTATTGTTCAGTTATTCAAACATAGCGAGCAAGAGCGTTGCAGGGCCCCCGACAGATGACAATTTCTGATTTGCCTTTCTTACTCACGAAACCCAATATCGTGCTATAAATAAATCATTTAAATGAATACTTTACTGAGGAATTAGGGGGGTGAAACAAAATGACACTGCTGATCTGCGGGCGAACCAGATAAGTAGCAAATGTGTACTTGTAACCTCGTGTCAAATTAAATACCTCATATTCGAGGTCGTTTGCGCATGGCTGGTGCCTTCACGCTTCGATATGACTGAGATATGTGCCCCACAATATATAAATACTGGAACACACTAAAATTTACCTATAATAAAGCAAGCGAAGACGTAATGCGCATAAAGGTCGGCGTAACTTTCTTTAATATGCTCAGCAAAATCAGATAGAAGCACGCACTCCGTCAGCATTTGATTCCCGGGCGGTTTCGCGGTTTCCAATATCGTGTTCACAGAGCGTCTGGAAATGTATTAATAATGACGAGGGTGGGCATTCCAGCATATTTAGCACGAGAACGCCAGAGATGAGTATAACAACAGCAACTTTGTGTGTGTGTGTGTGTGTGTGTGTGTGTGTGTGTGTGTGTGTGTGTGTGTGTGTGTGTGTGTGTGTGTGTGTGTGTGTGTGTGTGTGTGTGTGTGTGTGTGTGTGTGTGTGTGTGTGTGTGTGTGTGTGTGTGTGTGTGTGTGTGTGTGTGTGTGTGTGTGTGTGTGTGTGTGTGTGTGTGTGTGTGTGTGTGTGTGTGTGTGTGTGTGTGTGTGTGTGTGTGTGTGTGTGTGTGTGTGTGTGTGTGTGTGTGTGTGTGTGTGTGTGTGTGTGTGTGTGTGTGTGTGTGTGTGTGTGTGTGTGTGTGTGTGTGTGTGTGTGTGTGTGTGTGTGTGTGTGTGTGTGTGTGTGTGTGTGTGTGTGTGTGTGTGTGTGTGTGTGTGTGTGTGTGTGTGTGTGTGTGTGTGTGTGTGTGTGTGTGTGTGTGTGTGTGTGTGTGTGTGTGTGTGTGTGTGTGTGTGTGTGTGTGTGTGTGTGTGTGTGTGTGTGTGTGTGTGTGTGTGTGTGTGTGTGTGTGTGTGTGTGTGTGTGTGTGTGTGTGTGTGTGTGTGTGTGTGTGTGTGTGTGTGTGTGTGTGTGTGTGTGTGTGTGTGTGTGTGTGTGTGTGTGTGTGTGTGTGTGTGTGTGTGTGTGTGTGTGTGTGTGTGTGTGTGTGTGTGTGTGTGTGTGTGTGTGTGTGTGTGTGTGTGTGTGTGTGTGTGTGTGTGTGTGTGTGTGTGTGTGTGTGTGTGTGTGTGTGTGTGTGTGTGTGTGTGTGTGTGTGTGTGTTTGTGTGTGTGTGGGTATGTGGTGAAAGGGGGGGGTGATCAGCACAATGCCAGACTTTGTAATGCATTACAATTAAGGACACTGTCGTAGAACGCAAGTCCAGACAGCTCCCCACGGGCCGCCTCGAAGTCCATGGATCCAGTCCTAATTTTGAATTCGATCCGCAGGGCGGCGATGCTACCCGGAACACGCAAAGCATCACAAAAAATTCGGGAGACAGCAAGAGGGGCGTTCTACAGGAGAAGCACTTCGTCGTCGTCCAAGAAGAAACAAGAAAAGCTTAGTATAGTGTAGACTGTTAACACTTCTCTCAATCTCCCTCTCTCTCTTTCTCTCTCGCTAGTCCTGGAGTAGGCAACTAAGGCAGAAATGAAGACGGCAAGAAATGGTGAGGGCGTGGTTGGCGTAGCGTTAGTGTCTACCTCCTCTAACCAATGGCAGAGTAAATGTGTAATGGGGCCAGGGAACAATCGTGAAGCGTTGATGTAATCTCGCAGACCTTACCTTCAGCACCCGAGTTCAAAGAACGCCAAGAGTGTACCGTCTCGCCAGTCACATCAAGGAACAGTGGTTGACCGCAAGACCATTTCTTAAACAAAAAAAACAAAAAACGAGAAAAGGGAGGAACCCTTTCAGATAATATCGCTAAGGAGTATATCTAGCAACAATGGAGCGTTTGTGTTTCTCGAACGGCCTTTACTACGAATGAAAGAAGCTCTAATATAAACTACAGTGCTCGTCAAATAATCCTGGATTGGCGGGGCGGTCGCCCAGCGACATATAACTAAACTGCCAAGATTAATGGTTAAAGTACGCAAATAGACGAGAGGGCTCGCGCTGGCCGCCAAATCCAGGGACTATCTGACCGTGAAGCAATTTATTTTGGGGCGTAACAAAGCAAGAAAGGCCAAGTGCTGCACGCCGTACTAGATGGAAACCAAAAGACACACACACACACACAATGACTGCGTCTTTTATGTACTTCTCGGCGGGCGTGATACGACATCACAGCGGAACCAACAATGCAGACTGCAGGTCTCGGTTTGCATGTATAGCTTTATTTTCGTGCTGGAGAAGCGTGCCCTGGGCAAACGCACGACGAGAGAGAGAGAGATGTTCACGGTTCAGCGATTGAGACCGAATCGGGGGTAAACATACACACACGCACTCAGGAACGAACACACACAAGCACACGGGACACACAAGCTCAGGCACGAAAGATTCCAAGGAAGCGGAAAGATGAAACGACATGAAAAGAAGAGAAAGAAAAATTGTGGCGGAAGGTATGGCTAATCTGTGCGCTGAGCGTAACGAACAGGCAAGAACGAGTGAGAAAATTAGAAAAGAAAGAAGATGAACCGAGAAGGTGGGCGTAGGAGGCACAACCAGGGCGCGCTGTTTTCGACTGAGAGATATATCTCGCCGAGTTTGTGAGAACGTTTCCAGAAACACGCTTGCAGTTTGTCCCAGGGTGCGCGGAGCTAGCGGAAGGCGACGTGCCAGAAAAATAAAAATAATGAAGAAAATAGAGGCTGGCTTCCGCAAATACGACGTGGATTTGTACGAACGAACCGCGGTGTATCCAGGAAGCGAAAGGACACGGAACCCATCGCGTCGTTTGCCATCGGGGTCGCGCCGCTCATCGCTGGTACGCACGCATACCGCATCTGATGTGCGTAGCGCTGCGTGTATGTATACAGGGTGGAGCAGCCTCAGCGCGAAGGGACGAAAGAGCAGCCGCGTCCAATCAGAGCGTGGTCGCACACGTTCCTTTCGTGCGTCGGGCGCGGACACACGAAAAAGAGCGACGAGATGATGGCGCTGGCAGCGACCGTGGTCGTGGTGGTGTTTGGCGGTGATGGCGCGTTAAATAGGACGCGCACTCGCCGCGCTCCTGCATGCCGCGCCACCAAACTGTCCGTGCCAGGCGAACACATACACGCAAACAGAAACACGCGTGCCTCAGGCACACGAGCTAGAGTACACACGCGCTGAAGTGTCGCACAGTGTCACAAACATGAATAGACGCGTGGAAACGCAGAAAGAGAGAAAGAGAGAGAGAGAGAGCATACACGAACACTATATGAAAAGCACGCACGCAACAGCACATATAGAAATGAACACACGCGTTCGCACACGCACACAAGGCTGCCTTGCCTCCTCTTATACTGCTTCTTTTAATATTCGTCTCACGCTGCCCTTCGTGCCCTCTCTCTTTCTCTCTCTTTCTCTCTCTCTCTCTCTCTCCATCTCTCCATTTCTCACTGTTGGTTACGTGCGATGTTTTCTAAGCGCGGTCTCATCTTCTTCTATGGAGCCGCTGTCTCCTGTCACGTCAACGAGCCGCCTGCGATGGGCGTCGCCTCCGCGCTGAGTTGGACGTCAGTCTGGCCCGGCAGTTTCAGTGGATACGTCCCTGAACGCCTCCAATTGTCCAGGGACTCATCGCGTATAAACAGAGCCGAGTGGCTATGTTCGCAGACGCACGTCGGCCTTTCCTTTGCGCGATAATGGGACAGAAAAGAAAAAAAAGGGTTAAATAAACATGGAGGTTGAGGCTCGCATTTGCGAGTGAACGCCGTGGTTTTGGCTTAGATGGGTGACCTATATAGGAACGACGTCTATATCGTTTTCCATATTCCTTACCGTTCGTGTGGGTAGAGAGTATTGCACCAAATTAGTGCATCTGGATGAGAGAAGATAGCAATTTGCTGAATATATGTTTGTAACAGTGACATTGAAGATCCCGTTCAGTCGGTGGATTCACACTGTTAACTTCAAGAAATAAATGACCACCGAGCCTATCTTTTAGTTTCTTTTTCCGAAGTAGACCCTCACTGAGGTTTCGTAATCCACGCATGTTTCATTCGTGCACTGCAATAAAGAAAGAAGCGTTGTTGCTGTCATCTCCATGCTTCTAGTTTTGCCTTTGTTAACTCTTCGCTTCATTCAGCTATAATTATTACCTTTACTCTTCCTACAAGTACCTGCTTCTTGGCCCATCCCCCAAATCGGGCACCTGCAATGTCTTAGGCTCTTCATCGTCATATCGCCTGCACCTCCTAACTCGGTATCGTACCGATGTCTCCGGTTCTGTATCTCATTTCGCCCGAGATGAATTCTTAAGCAAACCAGTCGCCCATAGAGGTCACTTGACTAATCCATGTAATGCATCACTGTAATGCATGCATGCAATGCTTGACTAATGCGTGTAATGCATCAGCTCATCGCATGCATTTGCTGTAAACGTGATTCGTTATCGTAAATCTACGGATTACGCGTTGGGGTGCTCCTGTGCTTTCATTTCGCTAGTTCTTACACGATAGCGCTTGTGTTGTGTCGCCGCAACGTATCGTTTTCGCCGCAAAGTTGGTTTTAACCACGAATTAAGATCGCGTATGTGTGACTGTGGCGCGCGCGTGCGCGTTGCTCGAACAATCGCACGACGCACAGCGAGTCAACGAGGCCTGCAGTCCATGCAGCGTTTTATGGACACCCACGCAATCGCACCGCTCAGACAGCGCAAAGCAAACCCAAGCGATGCAGTGGAAGTGGGGATAGGGCAGCCAGCCTGGCCAGAAAAGATTTCAGAGGAAAGAAACAGGGCTGTGCCCAGTTAGCGAGTAGTTTCGCCAAGGTCGCCTCATCCTTGGTGGGCCGAAGCACAAACACGTCCTGCCGCTTATTCTGGACGCCCGGGAGTTAGTCCTGTAGCGAGACGCTCGTGGTGGCGGCGCGAAGCGCGCATTTATGTAGTAAAGGAGTGGGAGGGGCCGCTGCCTGCATGGCTGCTCAAGGGCGATGCCTTCACGTAACGCGTCCATCTCTGCCACCAGCGCGCCGACTTTTGGCACGCGCAGCGCGATTAGAGACACCCTCCCCTTCCTCGGTCTTCATAAGGGCGCCTTGTGTAATGGTTTACGTCAGGCGGTGATGGATGGAAGCCGGCCGCCGACACCACCCGAACGAGCAGAGTTTTTTTTTTTTTTCTCTTCCCCCCCCCCCCCTCCCGCTTTCTGACGTGGAGGCTCATATATGCTTGCACGCGCGCGTGCGAAACACAAACACACATACACGCGCGAATGCACGCGCGAATGCACACGCGCACGCGCACATACAAACGACACGTGCGCGCGTTTCCTTGACGTCAAGTCGCAATGACAAAGAAAGCTCTTGACGACGTTGTAATTTTTATTCACTTTAGTGGCGACGCATTCCCCGAGCTTTCGGACTGAGCTTACCCATAGCCCAATCGCGATATTTCGCGAGGCTACATTGCTCGCCTCGAAGCAAGGCTGAGCGTATGTCGGCCTTCACGCAGACAACGCTGGACACAGTATGGACACGGTAGCTACTATGGTATAATCGGCCTGAAGTAGCAGCTCTCTGCGCCCTGCGGTAACTCTTTCCAGCGCTGTCGCTTTACCTTTTCTTTTTTTTATTGTCGAGGGCGAAAAGAAAGTGGCAAGTACACGATTGGGGCATCGAATCATCGGATATTTGTCTGAGCCACGGCTCATTTTTTTGCTACCAATCTTTCTTTTTATATTCATTTCGATTGCCTTAAGATACCTTAGTGAAGTTTAATTACCTTAAGTCGAGCGGCAGCGACGAACGAAAATTCAAGATAAGCAGCAGTTGTTCCTCGGTGTACAGACTCCCAAAACATGTAAAGCTGCAAAGGTAGAAATCTTTTTCGACTAACCTTCACCATTTGCCAAGAGAATAGAGGCTATATAGAACGACGACTGAGAAGGTGAGGGAAGCCATTCATCGTTTTTTTGAAGACGCATGCGGTTATAGACCAGGGGCAGAAATCACGAGGATTTTTCGTTCGTAGGTGCCGCTTGCCATTGGCCAGCCGCCTTCTCTGATAATGTGTCTGACATCATGATTGGATGGCGCATGATCTTACGAACAGTTTTTGGCGTAAGAACTCTTTTTGAGAACGCGGGTCTCTAGTTGGAAACCGTGAAGCGACTGTTGGAGACTCGGTGCTGGCGCCCGTTATTGCGAATGGGTCGCAAGCCCCAAGGGTAGCGTTGGCCTGGCGGCCTGGGGCACTGGAAGCATCCGAAGGTCCCGGCAAAGCATGAGTAGACTGGTAACAGAACAACTTGTTTATTCTAACATAGCAAAAGAGCGGCCGGTCAGTTCGACCGAAGTGGAGAGACGGGAGAGCACGTAACTCAGCAGTACAAATCGGAGCCTCTCTCCTGGCGTCCGGGGCAGCTGCTCTTATACCCTCGGCGTCGCGGTCCAAAAGAGAAGGTCACGGGATGAAGGTCACGGGATGAAGGTCACGGGACGGCGCAGCAGGAGCCCACGACGGCGCGAGCGGTTGAGCCGAGAGACCTGCTGAACCGAGTGTAGTGACGCATCGCCAACCGCCCACACGACGGCGCGAACGGTTGAGCCGAGAGACCTCCAGGCTCCTCATTCGGGGAACTCCGCTCCCCGGCTGCCGCGCTTTGACAAGCGAGGGCACACACACACACACGCACACACGAAGACACGTGGCACTGAAACACGCCTGGACACGCTTGGCGGGTAGGCGTCGCGGCGGCGTCGGACGGGCCAAAATGTCCGCCGCTTTGAACAAAGCCCCGGCGTCCGTTGCATCCGCGCCGGCATTACCGCGCGTTGTAGGCGAAACGTAACAGACCGCCCCGCCGGGGGACGGAGATCCCGATGGTCAGGGGACTGCATCCGCTGTCCGGAGGGATGTCGCTCGATGATGCTCATAACCGAAGTTGGGCGTCCTTGGGCGTTTCTTGAGCGCAGCGCACAGAGAAGGCCTCGTTCTCACGTTCAGGTGCACACAGGACACTGCAAAGTGACTTCGGGAGAGTTGACATTTTTGTTCTCGTTTCCGGCAAGCGTTAGAACCACGCCAAAAGTCAACCGCTCAGTCAGCAAGCACGGCACAACCCTCACTAAGCCCTGCCAGGCTCTTCCCCCTTTTATACTGCTGCCTAGTTCCTTACAGTAGTTTAGCAGCACTCAGAACGCGTCCACAAATCGGAAAATTTGCACTAAAAAGCACATCATCACTTTGAAACACTACACAAAAGCAATAGGTTAAAAATCCTGCCTCAGGAAGAAAAACATCAGTAACAAGCAATTTTGAGGCCGATTCCCACGTTAGGGGCTTCGACTTAAGCCATCGGCGTTACCGTTGAGACTCCCCTTTTTGTAACGCACCTCAAAGGAATATTGTTGCAAAGCGAGGCTCCAGCGCAGGAGGCGGCCATTTTTGGGAGAGATGGTCTGCAGCCATTGGAGAGGGCAGTGATCCGTCTCAATGATAAACCTCGAGCCAGCTAGGTAACATGACAATTTCTGAACGGCCCACACGATACACGCACACTCTTTCTCGGTGGCGCTGTACGCCTGCTCACGACCCGTCAGCTTACGACTAGCATACAGGACGGGGTGTTCTACTTCTCCATTTTCCCGTTGGCACAGTACAACGCCCATGCCTCGCTCACTAGCATCGCACTGAACAACGAACCTTTTTGTGTAGTCGGGCGATCGTAGCACAGGCTGGCTTGTTAGGGCGCTCTTTAGGGCGCTAAAAGCTCTTTCCTTTGTCTCATCCCAGACGACTGTTTGCGGCTCTGTCTTTCTTAGAGCATCCGTTAGGGGAGCCGCGATATCAGAGTACCTGGGGATGTACCTCTGATAGTATCCGGCGACACCTAAGAACGACCGAATATCGGTCTTCGTGCGCGGTTGCGGGAAGTCTCGCACAGCGGCCACCCTTATTTCCGAGGGGCGGCGACGACCCCGACCAATCACGTGTCCGAGGTAGACAACCTCGGCCTGTGCTAACTGGCACTTGGGAGCCTTGACTGTCAAGCCCGCATCGCGCAGGCGGGTTAGCACTGCCCGCAAGTGCGCCATATGCTCAGGCCAGGATGCGGAGAATATCGCTACGTCGTCTAGATACGGTAAAGCGAATTCTTGCTGTCCCCGCAACACTTTATCCATGAGGCTTGAAAAGCAGTATGGCGCGTTCTTCAAACCAAAACTCAAAACTTTAGGACGGAATGTCCCCATTGGTGAAATGAACGCCGCATACCTACTAGCCTCTTCTGTAAGTGGAACCTGCCAATAACCCCTGACAAGATCTAGGGTGGAAATAAACTGAGCGCTACTCACTCTCTCAAGGCGCTCCTCGATGTTAGGGATCGGATAAATTTGATCCTTAGTGATGGAATTAAGCCTGCGGTAGTCGACGCAAGGACGAGGTTCCTTGCCCGGTACCTCAACTAAAATCAAAGGGGAGGTATAATCACTCTCACCCGCTTCAATAACACCGAGCTGTAGCATTTTCTTTACCTCAGCCTCCATAATATCGCTCTGGCGGGGTGACACCCGGTACGCCTTGGATCGTACTGGCTCTGGGGAGGTAAGTTCTATGTCATGAGTAAGGACAGAAGTCCTACCAGGCCTCTCAGAGAACAGACCTTGAAACTCTTGTAAGAGCTGGTGTAGTTCGGTTTTCTGCTCAGGCGACAGCGATGCTTTTCTTATTAAGTCACTAATGACTTGATCGGTGTCTTTCCTGTTCGTCACTGAGCCTAGTCCCGGAAGCTCGACCGGAAGCTCTTCTAAATTTCCCGCATCGGGAATTTCCTCTCCAGTATCTGGTGCCTTTAACGCTACAGGCTCAATTTTATCCCGTTCGGGCGTGCTCCGAATACCAGCTTGCTGCGCCTCTGACCCTTTCTCATCGTTCAACAACGTCGGCCCCGCAACTACCGCCTTTGCAGCGAGCTCCCGAACCTTCGATCTGGTTAAGGCCTGAACGCTAGCCTCACCAAACAAAAGCCCCTTCTCGCGCAGGAGGTGATCGGACCTGTTCGAAAATAGGTACGGGTACTGGGGGGGCAGCATAGATGACACTGCGGCCTCCGTCTCAAGTGCTCCGAAAGGTCCTTCAATAAGCACTTTTGCTACCGGCAGACACACGCTATGAGCTTCCACTGCTTGCTTGATCCATGCGCACTCGCCCGTGAACATATCGGGTTCTACGTAAGAGGGGTGAACTACATCCATTGTAGCTGCGGAATCGCGAAGCACTCGGCACTCTTTCCCGTTCACGAGGAGGTCTCGCATGTAAGGCTCGAGAAGCTTGATGTTCTCGTCAGTGCTGCCTAATGAAAAAAACACGACTTTTGGTTTTGTTTCTGGGCACTGCGCCGAAAAGTGACCCGGCTTCTGGCACGTATAACAAACGCGCGCTTGCCTCATCTCGAACCGCTTTCTGCGTTCGGCTTCGGTTGCCGCCGTCTCCTTACGTTCGGTCGGACTGCTTTCACTCGCATCCGCACTACGTGTGTCCCCCTTTGCTCTCATGGGCGTGAACTTTGGCCTCTCAAACTTGGAGCCAAATTCACCCTTTTGACCGTCTTTAGCTCCACGAGCCCGACGCGTCACAAACTCCTCGGCTAACTCAGCGGCTCTAGCCACCGTACTAACGTCTGGCCTATCCAAGACCCAGTACCGCACGTTCTCAGGTAACCGACTATAAAACTGTTCTAGCCCGAAACACTGCAGAACTTTCTCGTGGTCACCAAACGCTTTCTCTTCTTTGAGCCACTCCTGCATGTTTGACATAAGCCTATACGCAAACTCTGTATATGACTCACTTCTGCCTTTCTCATTTTCCCGAAACTTCCGACGGAACGCCTCCGCTGACAGCCGGTACTTTTTTAGCAGACTCGATTTCACTTTGTCGAAATCCTCTGCCTCCTCTCTCTCCAAGCGAGCGACTACGTCGGCCGCCTCGCCGGGTAGCAAAGTGAGCAAGCGCTGTGGCCACGTTTCCCGAGAGAACCCCTGCTTCTCGCACGTTCGCTCAAAGTTAACCAGGAACAAACCAATGTCCTCTCCAAGCTTAAACGGCCGCATCAGGTCAGTCATTTTGAACAATACTCGTTCTCCTGCACCGTGTGCCTGACTTCCATTACGAGCGCGTTCCATCTCTAACTCGAGACGCTTCATTTCCAAAGCGTGTTGACGGTCGCGCTCTTCTTTTTCTTTCTCTTTTTGTTCTTTTAGTTCGCGCTCCTGTTTCTCTTTCTGTTCTTTTCGTTCACGCTCATCTTTCTCTTTCTGTTCTTTAAGTTCACGCTCCTGTCTTTTTGCCGTCTCCCTCTCCTCAATGGTCTCAAGGCATTCCGACAGCTCGTCATCCTCAGCTTCTAACTCAAGAATAGCCCTTAGCAGTTCTGGTTTTCTGAGTTTGTCTGAGACATCCAGACCCAACTCTCTTGCAAGCTCCAACAATTTCGGTTTGCGCAACGACTTCAAATCCATGGCTGCTCTGAATGCTGCTTTCTCTACTGCCTACTATTGTCTTGCCGCAAACTAACCCGGTAGCAACGACAACCACAATTACCAGCTCTGTTTCTAACACTAACAAAAGCCTGGCAAAACTCAGAAGAAGAAAGTCCCGCACTCACCAAACCTCGCAGCCAAGACTTCAGCGCAGTCGTTCCGCTGCAGGCAACCAGTCATCACACAGGGCTCGTTGCACTGCTCCCGGATGGTCGTTGTGCTGCTCAGCATACAGTCAACCGCATCTCTTCGCTGCTGGCCTCCGTTGTCGCGATCCCACCGCTGGCAACCAGTTGTTGTAATCGCACCGCTGGCACGAGTTGTTGGAGACTCGGTGCTGGCGCCCGTTATTGCGAATGGGTCGCAAGCCCCAAGGGTAGCGTTGGCCTGGCGGCCTGGGGCACTGGAAGCATCCGAAGGTCCCGGCAAAGCATGAGTAGACTGGTAACAGAACAACTTGTTTATTCTAACATAGCAAAAGAGCGGCCGGTCAGTTCGACCGAAGTGGAGAGACGGGAGAGCACGTAACTCAGCAGTACAAATCGGAGCCTCTCTCCTGGCGTCCGGGGCAGCTGCTCTTATACCCTCGGCGTCGCGGTCCAAAAGAGAAGGTCACGGGATGAAGGTCACGGGATGAAGGTCACGGGACGGCGCAGCAGGAGCCCACGACGGCGCGAGCGGTTGAGCCGAGAGACCTGCTGAACCGAGTGTAGTGACGCATCGCCAACCGCCCACACGACGGCGCGAACGGTTGAGCCGAGAGACCTCCAGGCTCCTCATTCGGGGAACTCCGCTCCCCGGCTGCCGCGCTTTGACAAGCGAGGGCACACACACACACACGCACACACGAAGACACGTGGCACTGAAACACGCCTGGACACGCTTGGCGGGTAGGCGTCGCGGCGGCGTCGGACGGGCCAAAATGTCCGCCGCTTTGAACAAAGCCCCGGCGTCCGTTGCATCCGCGCCGGCATTACCGCGCGTTGTAGGCGAAACGTAACACGACGAAAGTAGTGCTGCCGCTTCAGTCAAAAGTATGCTTTCGCGTATGATTTCCTGCCGAGCACTCGTCTAGTCGAGTATGTATGCGCTACTTTTTCATCGTTATTCTTGCCGCCACGTGGCTACGGCCATTTTACGTCGAAGATGACGAAGGAGAAACAAAAGTAAGAAAGCTAAAGTGGTAGGGAATGAGATCGTATAGGGGAAGGCAAATGGAAACGCTGCAGTTTTTTCTGTCAACGTATGCATATAACTACACTATCACCATCGCCATAACCGTCACCACAATTGCGTGTTGCCTCATGCGTCGTGAGCGTGACAGTCTGAGCCAGCGCTATACGTTAAGAACTGCGCACGTTTTGTAATACGAAGTTTTGCACGCGTTAACAAGTTCGCTGGTTGTACGTATAGACAGCCCGCACATCGCTCACACTCGAACGAAAAGCACGATTTGCAGTTTCAAGGCATGTTCAGTGCTGCGATAGACCGCATCTAATGCCTAAAAGAGGTCTTCAGAGCAAGCAGTCTTACTTAGGTCACGTCCATTACTCAGAAGGACCAAATAGCACACGGCCGAACGAGGCGCGGCCTCCTCGTAATTTAGCGAAGGCGGTGCCGCGAAACGAGGCGTTGACCCACGTATTTCGCACGAGGTGGGCGGCGGCGGCCCCTGTCTGGCGACCACAGGGGCAGCTGTGGGGTCATCGGAAACCTTTTTATTCGGCTTGCTTGTCGTCCACACTTCTGTCTAGAGTGCTGAATCAGTGCACTGCGATGCAAGGATTAATCGACGTCTGCAGGAGTCGCTGGCTCTAGCTTGTTTGTTGGCAGACGATGCCTGCGAAGATCGGAAGCCAACAGAAGGCACGAGCAGACGCTTAAAGAGTTAGCGTGCATCCGCATATGTAACTCTCACACAAGTTGGAGAGCACAAGATGCGTGGCCCTGCAGTATACAACGCAAGCAGAAATAGTTTTAGGGCATGCCGAGCATTTCCGTGTCGTTATTTGGCGGGATGATAACCCAAGGACGCGGCCGCCTGACATCATACTACACTGGCAGACGCAGCAGCTGGATTGAATCTTGCAATGCTTTTCAATGAATCATCGAAGCTGAACGCTATGCTATGCGGTGAGACAGCATGTACGCTCGTTGCAGTGCATTGCCATGCGTGGGTATACTGAGGTACCGCTTGCGTTCGCAAACCAGTTAACAATGGCTATAGACGCTAACAGGGGTCCGCTTTCCAGTCTAAATACTCATGAAGACGTATAATCGGAATCATCTGCCTGTTAGATGGCGTGAACAAACTTCTCTTATGTGTATGAAGGACTGCAGAATGGGAATGAAGTAACTAATGTCTGGCAAGGGAATCACGTGGAACACTTTGAAAAAGGAACTCATATGTGTGCCTGTTAAACAGTGTAAGATGTGGAAAACTTCTGATAGTTCTTCCTTCAAACGCTACATCTGCTTACTTCAAGTTAGCGACGTATCAATGCATACGTACACCTCTAGATGCTTTGATAGTTCGATAATTTGATAGTTCAGTATTTATTTATTTATTTATTTATTTATTTATTTATTTATTTATTTTGCACACCTACATCACCCATAACGCATTATCGTAGAAGGGTGTGGTTACAACCTAAAATTGGCATATATTAGTTTTTCGCCGGCCATGTATATATATATATATATATATATATATATATATATATATATATATATATATATATATATATATATATATATTGTAATGACGAAGATATCACAAATGTTACTGCGGTCGCATGGGTCCTGAAGTGAGGAAGATAAAGATCATAGTGTCGGTGTCGCTGCTTTGCCTCACACAAAAATATTAACTTCAAATTTTTAAATAATACAGCCTGAAAGTTTATAACGATTAGTATTAATTTATTATCATTTCTAAATTACAAAATTCTATTTAAATATTCTTCCTTTCTTACCTACTGCCGCAAGATTTTTTTGTTATTCACAAGTTTTCCAGTTTGTTTACAGAAAACCAGAAGGGTCAGTCCGGACCAAAGGCGCTAGCAGGCGCCTGACTGAGGCCCTGACCCATGTACGATCTGCGCTCCAGCGAAGCAATCGGGACAGCATGAGAATGAGAAGAAAAGGAAAAAAAATAGAAGTGGGGCGGGGGGGGGGATTTGAACAAGGAATTCACGAGGCAAGTTCGAGAAAGGAATTATACACTGCAAGCTAAGAAAAACAAGAACACGATGCGCAACCATAAAAACAGCATGAGCAAGACAGTTTGGGCGAGTAATAAAGAAACGTAATTAACCACTGCTATTTCAGTTCAAGTATTTCAAGTACTGCTATTTCAGTTCTTAACGTGACGTTTTGCAACAGTACGCATTGGGGAACGAACATAGGAATGAGGAAACAAAACCAGACATAGTACTTTACTATATGTCTTACATATAAATACGCTACAGTATTCATTGGGCTCAAACTGGCATGAATAAGCATTTAGAACTCCGTAAAAACACACTGAGTTCGTATGAAAACCGCACATCACACCAACGAGCTATCTTCGGTTACATATATTTATTTTATACAATTTTATTGAAGGCGATTGCTTTATTTGGTCTAACATTTCCTTGTTTTCATTTAGGAGATTTGGACTTTTATACCTCAAGCTTTACATCCCATAAGTAGTTCTAATCTTAGGTAGCTTATAGTTAAGCACAAGAAAGTTGCGGTCTGTGGTTGAAGATAGATAGACTCAAGATTTGCCCCAGTTTTACTTAATTTGCGTGAGCATATAAAGTGAGAGCTTCTCTGTATAAAGAAGATTTGGTGGAACTTATACCTCATTTTATATGGAGATCTGGTATCATTGAAGCGTACGCGTTCGAAGAGCACGAACAGCTCTCTTTTGTAAAACCTCTAGTTTATTTAAATTTGTCGTCGTTGTAGAGCCCCGTATCAGTAAGCAGCATTGCAGACGGGAATGAGTTAGTGCATGATATATAACCGGTTTTAATCTGTTTGGAAGTTTGGAATTAAAGAACCTATTTTCCATAGTGCCTAATTCATTGCCTATCCCTCATAGTGGGTTGAGCCACATCCGTATACAGGCACCAAACCAAACTTGGGCTCGCGCTGTCGTTTGGCTGGGACTGCTCGGCTGCTCTCTGCGCTGGACCCCGCTAACCCGCTAACCGTCAATAAACCTCGTAGCGACAGCGCGAGCCAAAGCAGCGACACCGACCCTTTCGTCTTTATCTTCCTCACTTCAGGAGCCAATGCGACCACAGTAACGTTTGTGCTATCTTCGTCATTACAGTAAATATATATATATATATATATATATATATATATATATATATATATTGGCTTGGCTTGCGGTGTGCGACACTCGACGAATGTCTGTACCCCAATGGTTATGCGTCTCGACGCGATCAGGCTCATCGCGCTCTCGTTACTTTTCTAGAAGTTCACTAACTTAGGTTCACGTTTTCAGGCTTATTTCTCTTTTCAGATGACCGAAACCTTAGGCACTATTTCTCCTGTTTCAACATTCTTTAGTAGCGTGACTTGCACTGAACGGCCCCTACTGTGCGTGACCTGTACTGCGTGTGTTCTTCTTTATTCTTTGACATTTGTCATCTTGCTCTTTCTTTCCTCACTCCTCCGCTTCTTCCTCTCTTCCATTCATATGTTTCTGTCTGTTTTTTTTTTTTTTTTTTCTGTTTCTGCCGAGCAGGTTGCTATAGCTATAGCACTGAAGGACCCTCTACGTTCCAATATCTTTACAGACTCCAGATCGGCAGCCCGAGCTTTCGCCTCCGGCTCGATCTCAAAGGAGGCGGCGGCCATCCTCGGCAGCGAGGGAGCTGCTGGTTTTCATAGTATCAAATGGTTCCCGGCCCATATGGGAATCAATGTACACTCTGAGCTTGTTAACGCCAATGAGTTGGCCCATGACTGTGCGCGAGGTCTTACACACCGCGGCGGTTCAGGTGGACTCACGGGCGGCGACTTAGGGCTGTACAGGGATTCGCTTCTCACCTTCCATGAAATCTTGACACATTATCAACTTGCTCGGCGAGCCTTTCCGCTACCACACCCTAAACTTAATAGACCGCAATCGTCGGCGTTTCGCATGCTTCAAACGGGGTCATTTCCCTCCAGGGGCAGATTCAGTCACTTCGCGCCTAATGTAGAACCCCACTGTCCAGACTGTGGGGAGGCGTACTGCTCCTTGTCTCATATGCTCTGGCAATGCCCTGCGTTACGCAGCTCATCGCTAACCACTCTAACCGACTGGGAGGCAGCCCTTAAGAGCGGCGACCTCTCAGAGCAACTACGGGCTGTCCAGAGGGCCTGCGAGATGGCGGAGGACCACGATCTTCCGACCCCGACGTGGGTGCGGCCCGCGACGGCTACGGGGACTCCCTGAAAAGGGAGGTACCCTATCGCCGGTTCCTCAGGACCATTAATAAAGTTCTTTGTCTGTCTGTCTGTCTGTCTCCTCCTTTCTGAAGAGTGAGGAGGCGTGCGCCCCCTTCACGTGTCAGTTGCCAGCCTGCTAGTCGCTTTCCCTTTCTTGTCATATTTGTATATGTGCATGCTTTCAAATAATGAATAGTTTGGCAATCTGTTCGGCGTTCGGGGGGAGTGGCAGATTAGGTAGTTATATGTTTTCGTTGTAAATGCCGTAACGGCTGATTCGCCAGTGGCACGTCAAGTTACTCGACGCCCTCAGTTGCCTTGTTTATTTACTGACGGTCAATTGTACCACACTTTCGGCATGACCTTCGCTGGCGGGTAATTCAAGCGGCGTCGTGGTGTTCCGAGTGGCCGCTGATTGAGACGGCGTCGCCTGGAGTATGCAGCACTATCACATACTTCTTGTCACTGAAAAAAATCGTGAACGTGCACGCTTAATGAACTGTTGGAGGCACACAGAAACGCAGCTGTCACGGAAGAACTCGGGCTCTCTACATTTCTACGGCGCACCAGTTCCAAGTACGTCCTGGTTTTATAATTAGCAATCCATTAAAAAATACAATTTCATACTTCCCTGCAAAAAAAAGAAGAAAAAAAAGGGGGGGGAAAGGACCTTGAATGAGTCAGCATGAATCATGAGCGGTGTATAGACGACGTATAAACCAGAAAGCTTTCATTTCCCGGGTACACCAGTGCCCCCCCCCCCCCTTTTTTTTTTATTTCTGTGTTACAACTACAAAATTTCACCGTCGTCGTTTCATCTCGCACATATATATGTCCTTGGTCTTCCCGATAGTATGCATTTTCCCTTCCTTTACCTTTCGTCCTCTCTTTTTTCCCTTTCCTTTCCCCAGAGTGCAGGGTATACCAAAGCGAATGTTGCCATATGGCTAACCTCCCTGCCTATCCCTTCATTCCTCTCTCCTCATCTACTGGATATGACCGACTCGCACATCGCTCGAGTTTCCCACCAACTTCGCGCTCGCACAGAGAGAACGCGCTTGTGCGTGCTGCGCGTGCTCATCGCCGTCGGACTATGCCGGCAAAGCGCAATCTATCCCGGAGCTTTGTTTTGTGGTCACCTTCTGCCGCCGTGACTCACACTTTGGATCCCGTGCTCGAACGCGCTCAACACGTGTTACTTTCCCAGGTCCCTGCAGCTTCCGCGCGGTATACATCAACGGGCGCACGCGAAAAACCCGGAAGAAGGGCTAACCACGCCGGGAGCACGCCGTCACGGTGTCCGGCGTCGGCGAACATCTGCGAAGCGTCAGTATACGCGAAACGGCGATTCACGCGACGGGAAAGGGCCGTTAAAGAACAAACTGCACGAGTACACGCGCACGCATGTTCTAACTCTCTCTTACGCAGCCAATACATACGTATGTAGGGTAGCCAACCAGACGGCATTTCTGCATAACATCCCTGCCTACTCCCCTTACTTCTTCCTCCTCCTCTAATACATACATACATACATACATACATACATACATACATACATACATACATACATACATACATACATACATACATACATACATACATACATACATACATACATACATAGCACTTAAGTACATGCGTACGTACAATGGACGGGCGCGCGGACGTACGCAGAAATCCGGAAAATGGGAAGCCCCGCCGGAACTCCAGCTGTCGAATCTGCGCAAGGCCGGCTGACACAGATGACGCAGGAGCGCATAGCGCGGAGAGACAGACAGTAAGCATAGAAAGCAGCCTGGGAATGCCAGCAGACGTGTCTGTATAGGGGCGGTGTGGGCGACGGCTATGAATTAAGGATGGTAGGAGCGCCATCAAAAGCGACGCTCGCGAAAAAAAGAGACAGCAAACCGCGACTGCGTTCGTGACGAATTGATTACAGCGTGCCACGAACCGCAGCGCCGGGGCGTCTCGCTGCATGGGTCCTCGTTCGAGGTCGTTACGACGACGGAATCGGGAAGAGAACCGCGTTCCCGACGCTGGTCGTTTCGCCACGTGCCGGCGCGCCGTGGTTTAACGTTTTAGCGCTGCCGCGTTGCGTCAGATATTAATGGCGTCGCGTCGCGTCAGCCGCCGCGTGTGCGATCGCAAGCGCCCTGTCATTTTGCGGCGCTTTCGTCATAACCAGGATGTTTCAATAAAGCGGAGTTCCGCGTCTGCACTGCAGATAAAAAGAAATATTTGCATTGCGTTCTGCACTATAACTTCTATTTCGTTCCCCCCTCCCCCTTCTTCTTTTTTTGTTCTTCTTTTTGCCTTTTGGAATGAGCACCGCGCCACGTTGCTAAGCGCACTTTTGTCGCTGGCTGGCTCACGTAATTTGCGTTTGGTGACGAAACATGTGCGTTTAGCATAGTTACAGTGATCTCCGTCGTACAGCAACCGTTTAGTAGTCACTATTAAATACATTAAATTCTTTCTTTCTTTCTCTTTATTGGGGAGGGACTACGGAGCAAGGTCTTATCTGCACAGTTGGGCCATTTTCTGTTCCACCTCTCTGCGTTCCGAATTTCGATCATGCAGTCTTTTTCTGCATTTTTTTTTCTTTTCGCGAGAAAGCTCACCGTGATCTTTTTTTCGCATTGCTGCAGTTGTCATCCTGCGTCGTCTTGTATAACAAGAGCGAGCGCACTGAGCTGACGGATGGCGAAGCCCGGCTATAGCTGGCCAGAGACATCGATCAACGTCCCCTTCGTTAATTGAAAATTCTCGGTGTCTCGTAACGACCATGCTCTATGCGTCCGCTTTGTTTTAATTTAACGCGCGCATTATAATAAGAGCGAAGTTAGCCACATCGCTGAGCCGATCGAACGTTGACGGCCAGCTAATTAATATTCAAGTGAGGATTATTTAGATCTGTCGACACCAGGACGTTTGCTGCAGCTATATATATATATATTGATACTATAAGGTTACTTCTCGCATTAATTTGTAGTCTCGGCTCATTTTATTTTTAGTCGTGTCCTCGCGAAAGTATTGCTCGTCCGTGCATTTCTTGTTCTCGCATTTCTTGCTTCATGATTTTTTTCTTTTTAGAGCGAAATTACATCAGTGACATCTGCGCATTGCGCAACAGTGCGAGCACGTGCATAAGTAATTGCCTGCTTTGCTTTACCCTCTCTGCTATCCTCTCTCCCTCTAGACAGTTAGTGCTGTCACAGTGCATTTCCTTCCATTCCTTTTTTTTATTTATTTGAGTTATTTCAATAAACGACCTAACGTTACTTTTTGACTAAGCGACTATGCAGCATACCAGCATTACTTTACAAAAGTAGTTCCATGGGTAGTGTCGCGTTTCTGTTGACTTCCTGATGTCTTTTATAGACTTTCTGTAGAAGTACAATGAAATGTGATGACTGATTGGCCCAAAAAGAAAATGTTTTTGAAGCGCGGCGTCTCTTCATCACTTTGAAGAGACACCCCTCATTTTGAAATTAAATTATGTGATTTCACAGCCCTCTACTAAAGACGCCCTAGTAGAGGGCTGCGCATTGATTTCGATTATCTGTACTTCTTTGACGTTGATGTACGTCTAAATACAAGTACACAAGCGCTAACTTTTGTGTTTTGTCTCTGTGCGTTGGATACCGTTCCAATGAGAATGTGAGATTCATGTCTGGGAGTCGAAGGGCTGAAAGCTATAGCCAGTGAGTTGTCTCGGCGGGCTGTTGGCCTCTCTTCGTAGAGCAAGGAGCCGAAGCGTGCGTAATCAGGGGCTTCCTTCTTTGACACCGCCCTGCAGAAGTATCCACTGCCAATCCTACAGTTAGCTTTGCGGAATCTCTAAAAGAAAGGCCCTCGCGAGAACGTCGCGCTCCTCCTGCCTCCGCGCGTTCACACGGGAGGCGCGTGGGGGGTTGCCCCCTATTACGCGGCACCGAAAGAGGAGCGAGTCGCGTGTGATCCGCCATCGTCGTCGACGCGGCAAGCGCCGCAATGGGCGACGATGGGGTACGGCCGCATGCGGCCACTCGCCGTCACGCTCGGCGGAGCCCGGCTTCCGGTGGACGCGCGACCGTCGCCGTGCGTGTCGCTGAATAGCGTTGCGAGCTCGCTGACCGCGCGAACAGAGAGAGGCGCCGTCCCGTCCCCGGTGTCCGCCCGCGTGCATACGCGGCGACGGCGTGTCGTCCTTTCGACCTCGCGCCTATTTGGTTGCGTCGCCGCGTCCTCAGCGTGAGCTCCTCTCTTTCGCGGGTTTTATTTTACGCGCGTTCCGTCCGTCGCTGGTTACCCCTCTTCCTCCTCCTCCTCCTCCTCCGCCCGGCTCTGTGGCTCTCGGTGCACGCACCGTGCACAGCCAGCCGTGCGCGCCCGCCGCGAGCTCCGCTCCCCACACGCACCGTCGCGCTCGACGCCGACCCGACGACGACGTCCCGCAGGCCGCGGCTCCAACGTCCGGACGCACGTCGACGACAGCGTGTGGTCGAAGAGACGCGGCGACGAGGAGCAGGCGAGATCGTCGAGAACGTTACCGCGCCCCTTTAGTTTTCGAAGAGGCGGCGCGGGCGTTTCGGTGCCCGACGAAAGAAAGAGTGTGCGCGGTGAATTCGTTCTCGGCTTCCAAAGGCGGTGGTCGCTCGGTGTACGCCTTCGACGTGTTCCTCCGGTGTTTCGTGTTGCGTCGTTGCGGCTTAATCCTTGCCAAGTGCGCGAAGTGTGCGGTGATGTTCGCTGAGAGGAAATCGGATGGTGAGAGGCTTTAGTTGCCCGTTAGCGCTGAATCGAGGAAGTGTTGCTCCAATGCCCTCTTGCGTGTCGACGGGGAAGAGCAAGGATAATGACACTGTCGAGTGATTTCTCAAGTCTACGTTCTCGCGCCTGCATTTGTGTACAGCTCGTGCGCGGCTGACGCTGCGTTGGAGGCTGCGGGTGTTGGTTATCTCCAGCTTGTTTCTATGTTGCATCTTCGTGGTTCTTGGCTCAGAGCAACTTGCTTCTCTCTGGGGATTCTGGTTTAAGATGATACCTGAGTAGCTGTAGCTATTCGCCCGTGGAACGCACAGTTTAGTGCCTAGACTGCACTTTATTGTATTCGGCAGTGCTTACAAAGTACTGGCGTAACAGTTGTGCAAAATTTTACTCGGTATATATTTCAACAACGTCGACAACGGTCACTCGTGAGTTGCTAATCGCTTATTCATTGTCGTCGGCCACGATTGAAATATGCGTGCTGTTACGTCGGCAGGGCTGTGCAGGCAAGTGTTCCTCGATACACAAGGCTGCACCGGTTAAGCTTAGCCAACAGGCAAAGCGAGTGAACATCCTCGAATCGCGCGTACAGTAACGGAGACAGTGCACGTCACAGCTCTTTGTTCCTCCCTCATTGTGGGCTCGGGCATACGGGCAAAAGCAAACGTGCACCCGGTATCGTTACATAACAGGCGTTCCATCATCATCATCAACAACAGTGCAAAAGAAGAGCACGTTGTCTGCATACGCAAGTGATCGAGTCCACGCCCTCGTTTTTTTGGACACACCTCCCTTCTATATGCAGTGTTACGTCGTGTCGCGACCTCTTTCCTGCTTCTTTTTGGAGGACGTGCTGCCTTTGTCCGCACCGCGTCCATCTCGTTCACGAGGCGACGAGCTTCGCGGTACATCCCGCACCGGTGTCACGCACGCCGCCGTCTCGCATTTCGGGCTCCGCACGAGGGCTCGTTCCGCCGCTTGGCCTGTATAAAAAAACGAGCTCCGTTTGCCGTCCTTTGGAAACCGACTGCCCGCCGAGGGCCGCTGCTTCGTTGATTCGACAAAGATCCGTGGCCGACTTTTTGGCTGCTTCCTTCCTTTCTTTCGTTCTTTTCTTTCGTGCGTACGCTTGAACGTTCCTGACCTAGAACTCCACCCATGCCCCTCGTGGGAGAAGTGCTATGTATGCATATCACCGCCTTACAGCTATAACTTATGGTGACGGAGAGATTGAGATCGACGGAAAAGTTCAAAGTTGACCGGGGGCTGCTCTTTCCTGTGACGGGAAGCCTTTTGTGAATATATTTCGAGACAGCAAAGGTGCAAGCGCGCAGCCAAGACCGTCGGGAAGTAACATAGGCAAGATCTCGAAACCCGCTGCGCGCACGAACCGTATTCGGGGATGGCCAAGAGTGAACTGCAAGTGCTTAGGCGCTCGAGTACATCGGACTGTTCTCCGGAAGCCTAACTCCGCTCTCAAAGTTTAGCAGCGGAAATGATAGAGAAGCTTGAGTCTCCACGAAGGGACGGCACTGTTCAAACTTCCTGCTCGTTAGCATAGCGCTTGGGGCGTCCCTCGCTTAGTCCCAATTCGAGCTTCTTCGTTGGTTGAAATTACAAAGCCCCGAGCTTTGAACTTTGATCTCCTCAGAGTCCACGTTCTTCGAGTAAGTGCAGACCGATCGAAGTGTGGCCACCCGCAGGCATTTAGTGTCGTCGACTCGCAAAATAAGAAGAAGAAAAGAAACTTCAACGCTGACCTACTTTAATAACGTCAGTCTGGTTGAAGAGGCTTCACAATGACCAGTAGGCGTGAGGTCTAACGCCGGCCTCGTGGGCGTTTGCCATCCAGCCAACAAGCTCAGCCAGCAAGTTTTGGTGAACAAAGCGGCAGTGACCGGCGCCGAACTTTACTGAACGCGGTGCGCTTCTCTGGCGACTCGTTCGACCCGTTGATTTCCGAAAGTTCAAGCGCGAAAGCTCAGCGAAAGTTCAAGCGGGCATTCCTCTTCGGCCCCTTAGTATACGTCGACCGGCAGTGTAGTCGTAACGAGCCACCAAAAAGGAAACGTCGGCGCGATGTGGTTCGCGGTGTCCTGCCACCCGGACTCAAACGCCCTGGACGGGCGGCGACCGCGCGTCGAAGTGTTGCACGTGTCTCCGTGTCTGCGCGTTCCGACGTACTTCTGGGATCGCCAGTGCGTGCTGCCCGGATGTCCCTGTCGCGGCGAGCACTACGTGTTCGCCGCGACGCCGACGGCCACCGCAGCCGGCACCGGCGGGTTCGGCGACGACGAAGCGGTCCGCGCCGCCGAAACCGTGGCTGCGCCTCCTCCTCGGCCGTTGCGGCGATCGGCCACGACGCTGGCTTCGTCCCTGAGCGCGCTCCGGTGGAAGTTCTGGAAGAAGGTGAGCACACCGCCCTTCGCGCGCCTCGTCCGGCAAAGTAGAGACGCACTCTCTTGACCCGGGGAATTGTGTCGTGAATTTGCGCCACGTTCTATTGCCTCCGAACAGGTATACAGGAAATGTGAACAAGCAGAAATACTGGGAGGGGGTTATGAGCGAGAAGAAATGGGGGTTAACCGAGGGGCCCGATTTTTCTTAGTCGTATCATAAGAAGCCAACAAACACTGACACCAAGGGCAACATAGGGGAAATTACTTATGCTTAATGAATGAAATAAAGAAACGATAAACTAATGGAAATGAAAGTGGATGAAAAAACAACTTGCCGCAGGTGGGGAACGATCCCACAACCTTCGCAGGGGCTTATGTTATATGTAGGTGGTTCCATCCGATACCAATCTTGGATACATGCACTACGCCGGAAAATTTGTTGCACTCGCCTCTGTTGCTCTATGGCTGCGGCATTTGGTTGCTGAGCGTGCTCAGCGGCATGGCTGCGGCGCTGACTGACGGATCGTGCTCCGTTGGCGGCATAAGAACGACGCGATGACGTTAGCGCTTTGCGTGCCCGCTAAAGAATCCCAGATGGTCACGTCCACACTGAAACCACGCCTGAAACGTAAAACACGAACTGTGTGCGGTCGTTCGAAAGGAACGAGTGATGCTATGCTTCGTACGGGGCCGCCGTGAGATAAGTGCTTCGATAAATGCCTGTAGCCAACAGCATTTGCTTCGCGGCGACGAGCCATACGTGGCGCATGATTTGCCCGTCGACCATTCGCGTGTCGTCTTCGTCTTCCTTTTCTTTTTGTCTTTGTTTTTCTTTTTTCTTGCGCAAACTGCAGGAAACAATGGCGCGCTTTTCGTGCCGGCCGAGCTCTCTCAGTCGGCAAAGCCATTCCTCGTCCTACTTCGTCTTAGCAGGCTGTTTGTTCTTAGCCTTGAACTCGATTTGTGGCCCGTGCTGCTCGCGCTTGCTTTGGGAGAAAGACCGCAGGAACCACTTTCTCCTCCTCAGCAGCGGGCGGTCGATCAAAGCGCGCTCTTGCTTCGAGGCCGCCGCCCTTTCGTAGATAAGGAGTTGCGAGAACAACTTCGCGCTGAAGATGACCAGGTGCCCGCCACTCGAAACGCTCTCTCGTCTCTCTCTATAAGGTTATCGTATTCAAACAACGTGCGCAACGTGGAGCATTGTTTCTTTGTCGAAGCACAATAAAACAATCGCCTTTTGTTGTCTTCGGTCCTGTCGGGCTGTTTGGCTAAGTGGTTGAACCAATTACGATGGCGATAAAATAATTAAATAGGAAACAAGGTGTGGAGGGGGTTTAGAAATGTGCGGCAAGGAACGATTCTTTGAATGTGCCGAATTCGCAGGCTATTGCTTAAAAGCTTCCCTGTACCCCTTCCAAAAATTTGGGTGAAAATCTATGGCTTTTCTAACGAAAGTTTACTGAAGGTTGTGGAAACCGAACGAAACAGCTACGAAACGTCAACAAGCATGTTTTATGGTATCCATGCGCACAATATACACTTTCCTTTGACCTCTATGTTCAATGTAACCCGTCAGTATATATATATATATATATATATATATATATATATATATATATATATATATATATATATATATATATGTATATATATATATACATATATATATATATATATATATATATATATATATATATATATATATATATATATATATATATATATATATATATATATATATATATATATATATACGTGTTCTCTTTCCTCTTTGGATTCGAGCCGAACCTGTTGCTCCGTTTTACTTTTGGCTTTGCTCTTATTCTATTTTTGTTTTACTTTCTCTTTCATTTACAGATGAAAGAGAGTAGCAGATAACTATAATCAACTGACTTTTTGCTAGTACCTCATCTTAAGCCAATGCTTTTTGTGTCGT
Source organism: Dermacentor andersoni (assembly GCF_023375885.2). Lineage (NCBI taxonomy): Eukaryota > Metazoa > Arthropoda > Arachnida > Ixodida > Ixodidae > Dermacentor > Dermacentor andersoni. The sequence continues at coordinate 122,573,499 of NC_092817.1, read as the reverse complement.
CCTCGACGTACGTGCCACAACGTTGTTTCTTCACGCCGCGTAAATACCGAGAAGGCAAAATAAGTAATGAAGTCACGCCTCGTTACTCTATAGTTGCTACTCCCTGTAGCATTTTTGTACTCTATAGATGATGGTTGTATAAGAATTTTTTTTTTTTGTTATCGTCGTTCGACTTACGCAGATTATTATGATCGCCGATACCACTAGTCTTGATTTAATGCAGCATTCCGAGGAATAGAGCGCTCTTCTTTTTCTTTTTTTTTTTTGTCGGGATATACCGAGGACATAAACTTTCGGGCTTTGTCGGGTTATGAGCTTTAGACTAGTTAACCGTGCGTCCCTTGCGACCTTTATTTATTTTTTCTTACCCTGTATTATAGTTAACCGAAATGACACAAACAACCGATCCTCAAGATGTACGCTAAACTAACCCCGCTAAAGTTAAACCTGGCCACGCTAACTGTCATCTTAGCTGTCCAAGATAACTAATTCCCAGTCGATACTGTCGCTAACGCGGATGACTAATTATAATACGCGGTGGCGCCTTTCTGTCAGCACCGCACGATAAACATGGAACATCAAAGAAGAAAAAACGTGGTCGCTGTATAAAGTCTCTGTTTATTTATACAGCCACTATACATAGCTGCCGCTTTCTTTCTTTTTCCCGGCTTCTATCGTTTCCTCCAACTTCTACGTCGCGAGGTGAACAAATTAGAAGCCGCGCTGCAACAGGCAATGTACTTGCGTGTACACCCATCGCTTCGATCGGTTTTGCACGTTTTGTAGTTTGTACGCGATCGACAAACCCACCACGTATACGTTGCGCAACACCCGACCCGCTCTTCCACCGTCACGTTCGCTTCAGTCGCTGGGCTCGTGTCGCACAAGCACACGAGCTGTTCCTTTTACTGCGGTGCTTCCAGAAATAGAGACGCGGAGCGGAGTCGGAGCGCGCACATGACGCGTCCCATCGACGATGACCAGCGTCCCGCCATCGCTGCCCTCTTCTACCCTGCTCTCTGTATATGGATCGCTCTTTCATTACAAACACAGCGTAGCGATGCGAGAGCCCGATGGAATGTAAGAACTCCCTCTGTATATATTGGGGCAAGGTCATCGTATTTCGGCTCCCTGCAGTTTCCAACTTTCAGTGTGTACGAGTCCCGCATAGCTTTCTTTATATACCTTGTTTTCTCTCTCTCTCTCTCTCTCCATTCTTTGTTTCACTATTGCTGTGCGTGATGTATCAACGTCACAGTATACCTATAGATTCAAACGAAATAGATTTCCACTTACAGCCGTCGAATATGGCGTAGATGGCTGGTGTTAAACTGATGGCCACCATAAAACATACAGCAGTCGGGACTTATTTATGTATCCAGAGCGTGCGGTGCATACGACGTGTAGGCCTAACCGTGGACCGTTTGCGTCGCGAGTTAACTTGAGCGTCCCTCGCACTTAAGTACCGTGCGCGCTCTGTTTGACCCGAAGCAGGCCGCGACCGATACTAAATGGGCAGCACGGGCGCGGATGCGGGCCGTTGCGTCCAGTGTATATACAATGAGTCGCGTTATGCGCCATAATTTGCTCGTGCATTTGATGTGCGTCGTCAGTCACGGCGCTTCACATTTCTCGACGTCACGTCCGCGTAATCCGCGCACGCGCGCGCTGTCTCTTTATATATTGTTGCGCGGAGGGGAACGACCTGCTTGCGTTGCCTTTGATCGCCGAGAGGCGCGGCTTGCGAGGTCACTGTCGCGGCGGCTGGGTCGGCGGGAAAGCGCGACACCTCATTCGTTCGTGTCACACTTTACTCAAGTACACTCGTTTATATTTCTGTCGTTTTCCTTTATTTTTTAATTTTTTTTTTTACATCGTTCAGTCTTGCGTGTTTTCTTAAAAGCGCGCGTTCGGACATGCTATGGCACCCGTTGATAGAGCCGGCTGCGCCTCGCTACATCGGTGGTGGTGAGACGTATCATACAGAAAATCAAAAACAAAACAAACATGGAGTTGAATGCTCCCGTTGTTGTTTTTCTCTTTTTTTTTTCGTAACGTTTTCTCTTACTGTCCTATATAACCCCTTTGCATTCCGGCTTGTTCTTGCGCCTTCGAACTCGTTCTCACTAAGCATGCAGGTCGGAGTATACGCAATCCCTCACTAAAATGAGGAGCAAGTACGTATAGTGGGTCAAAAGAAAGGAGCCCCGAAACAAGTTTTCCGCGTAGGTGTTTGTCACGAACTATGCAATTAACGGCTCGGCGATCCATCATTAACAACGGCTATAGCCTAAATGGACAACCACGCGCGAATACGTTGAGCTTTTCTCGCTCTTTTCGCTGCCTACGTCTTCAAGTACAGATCCGTGGCTATGTACGCTCTCGCGGTTGTGTCTCGCACGAATCGTCGTCTGTGAAGCAGACGGCACTTGTGTGCGCGCCGCACGTGGCACTCACGCGAAACTATGCAAGCGTGTGCTTCCTTTCACGCAAAAGCTACACACACACACAAAAAAAAGAAGAACCAAAGAAACGAAAAGAAAACGAATATGGCAGACGTCCCGCTTGCAGCTCTCTGAACGCCTGTGTCCGTTGCCAGAAGCTATGGAGGGAGGGCATCAGAAGTGCCGGCACCAGTTTGCGCACTCTCTTCATTATTTTTTTTTCTTTGAATATTAACGCGCCCTCCGCTATCTTCTTCAGGCTGAAAGAGATGTGTGGAGAAACGCAACCGACACAAGAAAACGAAAGTGTTTACCGTTCTATCTTTTCACCAGGGTGTCGGAACGAAATCTCTTTCGTTCTGCTTTTAGTTTCGTTTCGCTGAAAAATGTACCGTTCCGGTTTTGCTCCGAAACGAAAAGAAAAATAATTATCCGTAATGGTTCATAACGGTTTTCGTTCGCATGCAAAAAATTTCCAAGCAAAGTAACGATAAAAAACATACTATTTATTTTTCTCAGTAAGTACATTACGAATTCTGAGATCATGCTCAGCGCCTTGAGTCACGCCACTGAGCTTGATCTCAGAAGCAGCACGTCATCGAGTGTACTCGCCGTAATGCGAGGCCGCGCTGTTCAGGTAGAACGAACTTAAACGAGCATAAGCGAACGATAAAACTTCGGTAACAAAGCGTTGCACTCGTAGAAAACGAAACTATACGCTCTTCAGCTCGTAAGCACTGGGTTCTGCTGCGATGCCGACCTGCTAGTGCACCGAGCGGCAGACTTAGATCAGTGGCGCGCTTGGCCGGCTATCGCTCGCGCTGTCCCTGCCTCAGGTACGCGCTTGTGCGGACCCCTGAGATATGCGCTAATTCTGACGTTGCCTGTCGTCGGTTGTTTCGGATTGCCGACTTTCCCCGTGAACCAAAAATCGATCGAAAATATTTCGGTTTCACTCCGAAACGAAATAATAAACGGCGTTTCGGTTATACCTTCTCGTTCCGGTCAAACACATCGTTTTGTTTCTTTTTTCGTTTTTTGTTTTCGTTCCGTTCCGTTCCAACAGACTGCTTCTAACACAATTTTAGGCTTGCAAGTTCTACTTGATGTTTCTGCTTGTTCGCGAAGCCTTCTGCGTGAAGTTTCCCTGTCATAGGTGCCTCCGAGATGGTGACACACGTGCCTCCGAGATGCGCGAAGGTGCGCACCGAAATCGCGGTAGGCAGCCGCCGTCGCTCGTCGAGTGCGTGCTAGATGGCGCCACCATACCACGCCTGTGTAGGCGCAGCAGCAAACACAGAAGCGCGGAGGAAGTGCGCAAGTGCGCCAAAGTGCGCCTGATGTGCCGATTGATGAGCACGAGCATGAAGATCAACGGCAACACGTGCAAGAGAGACCTGTAATCGGTATGCAAGTCTTTTCAGCAGCAGTTTTGGGCGAAGGGTATTAGATGTTGTTGTTTTATGTGCTTTGTTTTAAAAGATTATGCGGTTTAACGTCCCGAGAGTAAAGAAAGAGGGAGGCAGGAATGTTAGCCAGAAGAAGCGCCTTGCTGCATGTATATCTCGCGCTGAGGGAAGGGAACAGATGAATAGAAGAAAAGAGGGAGAGGAAGCTAGGCAGGGATTGTGTGCACATACTAACATCGCCGAATGGGTTATGACTAACAAATTATGAAAGACGCCACACCCGAATGCTTTCAAAACATCGTTGTGCTGAGTAAGGCTATACGCATATGAAACGAGCATGCACGCGGATTAAGTTATACTCGGGGCTCTTTGGCCTGCGGTAAGAGCCGCATCAGACCTGCCTATAATGATTGCACATAGCATATAGGCATGCCTTAGTCATGTCGCAAAAAAGTTACAACCGATTGAATCAGCACAAACCGAACTGAGGGCTACCTCGCTTCCCAGTTCAGTGCGATGGAAAAATCCAAGCGGCTGATCTGGCCTTCCGGCATTGTGCAGAGTTTCGCAGCCCGGAAAAATGCAGCGTGTGCTCACATCAGGTGTGCAACGGCTTTTCCGAGGGCGCGCAACTTGTAACCCTGCGCAATCAGAACCAAGGGGGAAAAAAGAATAGGAAAGAAGTCGTGACTACAGAGCCGGCGTTAATGGTCTGGCTGACGAGCCAGAAGGCTTTGCAGGCAAATCACGATCGTTAGTCGACTGTTTTCGTTTCCCTTTCCGACGTCAATGCGGCTGCAACGAAAACAATGGTCATAATAAAACAGCTTTTTGGCTCAGGATTCTTTCTTTCTTTTTTGTTTTCTTTTCGTGGGGCTGGTGGGCCAGCGTGTGCGAAGGTACGCAGCGATTCAAAGGAGAAACGAGCGTGCTAAAACCATCATCGTATCTCCGCCGTCCGTTTCTCAGTTCACTCTTTTATATCCCCCTTCATCCATGGTCGACGTCGGGGAAATTGGAGAAAGAAAGGCTGTGGCTGGCGTAGCCTTGCCTTTTGTTAAATCGTGCGCGACTATATATACGCGAGGTACGCGTACTCGTAGAAGCTTGATGAAGCCAGCGACAGCGGCACTTGTGTCGGAATATGCGTTTCGCTGCCTGTAAACGCTAGATAGCTTCGCGAAAAACCGAACGACACGCGCGCAGAATCGCTTTGCCGGGCGTGTTTTGAGAGTAGAGGCGTGGAAGAGAGTTTCTCTACTGTCGAAATCGAGGCGCCATTTCTACTTCCTGCGATTCAAAAAGTTAAATTTATACCACGGGAAGGATTCATTCATCTCGTGATAAATCTATCTATCTATCTATCTATCTATCTATCTATCTATCTATCTATCTATCTATCTATCTATCTATCTATCTATCTATCTATCTATCTATCTATCTATCTATCTATCTATCTATCTATCTCTTTTTGTCGAAAATGCTAACGAAAAGGTTGCCCTTAATTTTTGGTCTCGTGAAACTATGAAAAACTTGAAGGGGGGCGATGACACTCTTGGCGTGGATTGCGAAAGCTCTAAGAAGCAACGTTGATGTTAACTTTCCTTTTCGTTCTTTGAGAATGCATTACGAACTCGCTTTCGCATTGCTCACATGTTTGCGTTCCGACCCGTTACCAATAAAATAAGGTAATGTTTTCTTTTTTTCGTAAAGTGATTGTCTCAAAATATGCTGCATCATTTACGGACAGGACGTTACAGGTTCATGAATATATAGGTGCGGAATGCATGTCGTATTCAATATGAAAGAAAAAGAAAGTGAAAATAAAAATAAAGAAGAAGTAGAACAAATATTGGCAGAAACACGAGCAGTGCAACCTGTACCGAAAGGAGGGGGTGGAGGGAGGAGGCCTGTGTCCTTGTCGCGAACGCGTGACAGATCTCTTAGCAGACAGGGTGGTGTTGGCGGAGAGCTCGCTCTATGCTAATCCGTCGTCGCAAAGAGCCCGCGAGCACGTGACACGCCCTTTCTCAGTCGCGCTACGAATTTCGGCCCGACGACGCTTTGGTTTATGCAGCAGGGCGCGCGCATTATATACGACGCCACTGTGGGTATACTTACGTGTATTACGTATACATACGTGCATGCAGCGCGGCGCCTGAGAATAAAATTCCGATCCGCAGTGGAACAAGCCCGCGACTTCGGCGTGAGTTCGCGTGTGCTATCGCGCCATTTGCGGCGGGTGGGCAGCACATCTGCTCTGTTCGTTCGTGCACCGCAAGGTGTGCAGTTCGAGCACTGCCTTCACGCGCGCAACTCTTCGCCCACGGCGTTTCCTTCTGGCTCGACGACGGCGGCGAGCGTTTGACGGCCCGATTCATGATGGGCAACCCCCGCTCACGCTTGCACCCCTGCGCGTTCGCGGACTTCCTTGAAAACACTGCGCCCGAGAAGGCAGTGGGAGGCGCGTATAGGACCATGCAAATGTGCCGCCGTTCTCATATTTCGCCTCGGGAATATGAATGCTTCCTGCGGCGCGCACGAGGAGTCGACACCAGCGTCGGCGTCGTAAGACACTTTTTGCAACATGGTAACCCTGTCGCGCGGCGCCACCGTAACGTTTAAGTAACGTAGCGTGTATAACGTTGCGGAGTAAGAGAGAGAGAGAGAAACTAAGAAGGAAAGGTAGGGAGGCTAACAAAGGACGTTACCGGTTGGCTATCCTAGTCTTGGGTAGGTGGAAAAGGGTAGAATCAGTAGGAAATGAAAGAAAAGAAAAATAATTGAGTTAGTCAGTCACAGTCAGTCGCAGAGGAATCTCCGCTGTCACAAGCGTTCGTACAACCCAGTATCCTTCGCGAAGTGCAGAAGGGCTCTTGTGGCCTTTTGCATGCAAGAATGCATAGGCCATGCGTTCCAAGGATCTTTTCTTCCGAGAGCGCTCTATTATCAAACAGGTTGAGTTTAGCTTGTAGAGTACGTCGTTGGGTGGCAAAGGAAAGGATACAGAGTGTTCCCCAGAGTCTCATCGTACCCGCACAAATTGCACGCGTCACTGTTGGCTATCCCTACTAGGAATGAATATAGGCATTGGTAAATGCGGCGCCCAACCACACGCGTCACGGTAAGGTTGTTTCGCGACGGAACAGTCCAGGTGGCAGGGGAAGTCGCAAGTTAGGGCCGAGAGTATGCTAGCGTGATTTGGGGAAACCCGGTGAATTCTATCGTAGAAGTGTGATGTGGCGAGCAAGTGACTTAAATTGCCGCTCAGCAACCGTTCTTGAGAGTGGTATAGGAATCCGTTGATGTCTTTGATGAGCCGAACATGCAGCTTCATCTGCACTGTTGTTGCCGACAATTCCGCAATGGCTCGGCAACCATTGAAACACAATGTCGTGTCCTTTCTCGGGCGTGTGCTGATGAGCGTGTCTTATCTCGTACACTAGCTGCTTGTGTAACCCATGAAGTAGCGCTAACTGCAGAGTTTGTAAAGCTGCTTTGGAACCGCAGAAAATGGCCAAACGATTCGGTGGCTGCTGGAGCATGTAATTGAGTGCACCTTGATGAGCCGCAAGTTCATCTGCTGTAGACGTGGCGTTGTGGGAATATATAAATTGCAACGCGTGCGTTGAACTACCAATTGGCCTACGGCCGTCGCCGTTGGTGTATGTACACCAACGGCACAATTAGTGTGTGTGTGTGTGTGTGTGTGTGTGTGTGTGTGTGTGTGTGTGTGTGTGTGTGTGTGTGTGTGTGTGTGTGTGTGTGTGTGTGTGTGTGTGTGTGTGTGTGTGTGTGTGTGTGTGTGTGTGTGTGTGTGTGTGTGTGTGTGTGTGTGTGTGTGTGTGTGTGTGTGTGTGTGTGTGTGTGTGTGTGTGTGTGTGTGTGTGTGTGTGTGTGTGTGTGTGTGTGTGTGTGTGTGTGTGTGTGTGTGTGTGTGTGTGTGTGTGTGTGTGTGTGTGTGTGTGTGTGTGTGTGTGTGTGTGTGTGTGTGTGTGTGTGTGTGTGTGTGTGTGTGTGTGTGTGTGTGTGTGTGTGTGTGTGTGTGTGTGTGTGTGTGTGTGTGTGTGTGTGTGTGTGTGTGTGTGTGTGTGTGTGTGTGTGTGTGTGTGTGTGTGTGTGTGTGTGTGTGTGTGTGTGTGTGTGTGTGTGTGTGTGTGTGTGTGTGTGTGTGTGTGTGTGTGTGTGTGTGTGTGTGTGTGTGTGTGTGTGTGTGTGTGTGTGTGTGTGTGTGTGTGTGTGTGTGTGTGTGTGTGTGTGTGTGTGTGTGTGTGTGTGTGTGTGTGTGTGTGTGTGTGTGTGTGTGTGTGTGTGTGTGTGTGTGTGTGTGTGTGTGTGTGTGTGTGTGTGTGTGTGTGTGTGTGTGTGTGTGTGTGTGTGTGTGTGTGTGTGTGTGTGTGTGTGTGTGTGTGTGTGTGTGTGTGTGTGTGTGTGTGTGTGTGTGTGTGTGTGTGTGTGTGTGTGTGTGTGTGTGTGTGTGTGTGTGTGTGTGTGTGTGTGTGTGTGTGTGTGTGTCAAAATTAATTCGGAGTCAGCCTACTACGGCATGCATCATATTCAGATCGGGGTTTTCGCACGTAAGATACTGAAATTTATGTTTTTTAATACCTGGCCAAGTCGAAGTATTGGTACTTTACCTGTTATATATTCTTGGGATCATGATCAACGATGCAAAAGTAGCTGTTGAGTCCGTACGGACTGCCTTGGTAATACTTTTCTAAAGCCGCGGCCCGAGATCACTTTCCCGCCGCTTTACTGACTGCCGACATCATTTCAGAGGCCGAAAATTAGTATTCGATATCCATGCATGAATCGTGAGTCAATTGCCGTACATGAATCGGGGGGAAAGCACTGCCAGACACAGCGGTCGAGAGTGGAGATCAGGGAGCCATATAACCGTCCGTTTCCCAAGCCTCCACATGCTTAAACATAGTACTTGCAATCCCTTGCGCCACAGAACACCGCGTTCATCATAATATCTTCAGGATATAAATAAAGCCTGCCTGCACCTGTGTAGACTCTATGTACCTTGCTCCATATGTCATGTCCATCTCCTTGTTAAACAGTCATTTCTGGAAAAGCCGCCAGCACGAGTAGACAACGCTTACAATACCGTCAAATAAACAAACAAATAAATCAACCAAAGTAGTCTGGGACGACAAGTGAGCACCTTCATTGTGTAGTCACAATGAACGCAACGGTCTACGTCACATACTCTCCTCGCGCAGCTCTGTTACAAAGGGCACCCGGCGCAGATTTATTTAATGAATCTCCCGTTCCACTATCGATTCATGAACGATGATAATGATCCGAACGCGCTTCTTTCCAGAACATGCCAACCTAATGAAGAGAACTGTTGACATAACAACCAACAACTGCTGTAGAATGCCAACAGATGACGCGGATGCTCTGGTAGCTCGTTGTTATGGTAATCGACCTATAGTGCTGGAGATGAGGACGGGGATCGGGGTAAGCGCAAAACTTGTTTACGCAGCGCTTTCGTAAGCGTTGTGCAAACTCGCGGCGCTCAAACCCTTCATGACCAGCTCGCTAAAGTTCACGTTAGCAACGTGTTCAACAGCTGTTGACTCGTTTGCAGAGCGGCTTCACCACTGAGGATAAAGCACTGTATACCACTTGGCTGCATCTGTATACCGTTTCGTAATGCCCGCGGAGGCAGCCTTCTGAGAAAAACGGGGGATGTTAATAAGATTTCCCAAGAAAGGTCTGTTTGATGAGCTGCATGAAGTCTAAAAGTTTGGTTTTAGTACTTTGAGTAGGCGCTCCAGGCCCTTCCAACCGATCCTTCATGGACGTACAAAAGTTTGCACCTAAGAAACAAAGGAACGAGCAGAGCACCAATCTTCACGAAGTTATTGCGGGACCGTCTGCGCCGTCATTACTGGAGGGGCAAAGAAGATTAAAGAGCGCACGCCGCAGCACAAACGCAACTACATATGATTAATCAAAAGCACGTGACGACAGCCTAAACTTTGCGCACACTTCGCATTCCCCTGTAGTTTACTCGGTACAAGTTACGCAAGCGGCACAGCACAGACAGTGTTGGCTGTATAAGGTTCTAACCTGCTTGCTACTATAATGGGGATGGCGACAGGAAACTGCGCAGTTTCGCCCGAAGGCGAAGCATTGAAAGCGATAGCATGGTTTAGCATTGCGCATCGAGCTGCTCAAATGGTGTTCTGACAATGCGCGGAGGCTTCGCATGACGCGTCGCAGTACGCGAGACATCTGCTGATGCGCAGAAGGAACATCACCCTGCACAATTACCAGGCATCTCATAATGCTGGCATGATTATATAGGAACGCCGGCGGCGTGGCGTTACAGGCGTCACGCTTCGATGGTGTGAAAGGTGAGATCAACGGAAAAACCGTCGGCGTTTGCCAGCGCCCAATCAAAGAATTAGATAGACTTGACGTTTACTATCCGTTTCCCTCAGACCAGTCTACGTAAAACGGCGTGGTATACGCATACAGTTCCTCAGAAACAGAAAGATAAACACCTCCTTGCGCACACTGCATGGTGCTAACATATATAGTGAAGATATCGCCTAATACTATAGCCTCAATACTAAAGCGTTATGTTCTTGTTTTAATATTTCAGGCAGCGTCACTGGGTAGTGAAGAGGGCCTTGCACATTACAACTCACAGTAGATTGAACTAATAAAATAAAAATGGTGAAAGTGGGGTATTCACCATTGAGTGAGTGAGTGAGTCAGTGAATGAGTGTATACTTGTACGCGCGCGCGGCTTTGCGTGTGCATGCGTGTGTGCTTGATTGGTTGTATACAGAAACAGCAAAGCACATGAAGGAAAACGTCCGTCCTTCTTCACATCAACAACAACAACAAAAAAAGCAGCGTTCTCTGGCATTTAAGCTTAAGCGCTGACTCTTTCATAGACGTGTCATCACGTCTCGTTCAGAGGTCTCAGCGGCCGCAAGGAGGACGGCGTCGCGCTCAACCGCCCATGGACGCGCATTATTAGAGATGCGAATGACGCTCGAACAATACGGAGACATGAAGGGGGTGAGAGGCGAAGGGGTTCTGCTGCGGGCATATTTATAGCTAACCTGCACCGATGCAGTCACGACAGTCCTTGATTCTAAAGTGATTGTGAACGACACATGCCTAGCGGAGAGAGCTAGACAAGAAGAAGAAGGGAAATCCATTACGTCGACGATATGCGCTGTCCTATAAACGTATACTGCGCAGGCTCATCAGTGACTCGACAAAAGCCGTCGACAGCTCATTCTTGTTTTCACGTCGTTCTCGCGTGAGTGGCAGCCGTCGTCGTCGGCGTGTCTGCGCCCGCATGACCTCGACGCGATCAGGCGTCGGCGGCCGCGATCCAGAGGTCAACTCGGCGTGGTATACCTACGGAGCGTCTGCCCAAGGCTGCTCCTATTATTACCCTGTCGTCCCATCACCTCGTTCATATTAGGTCTCCGTCTGACCTCCTGCCGCTTCTGTGTGCCCGTCAGGAAGATCGGACCTGCAAAGTTCACGCGCGTCTGCGTACAGATGAAGCGAACGCCGTCGCCAGACACGCACGCAACCTGCCCCCCACCCACCCCATCTTACACACACACACACACACACACACACAAACACCGCCGGCCGCCTTACCTGAGGCATCACTGCACAAGCACTAACAACAATCCCTCAAGCGACCAACACGCGGCCCCTTTGCCTATCGGCGCACTGTATAGTTCTCGGTTCCTGGGCTTATATTGTGTCACACGTTGCGCTGGTTCCCAACCGCGCTGCCCGTGTTTTTTTTTTTTTTGTTTTTTTTTTTGTTTTTTTTTTGCGAGTGTGTGTGTGTGTTTCGCGTGTTGTCGGGTCGCTTCTGCGGAGTGACAGCCGAGGCCGGTGGCCGATCAGCGGGCGCTCAGGTTTACCTTCGCCTTTGTCTCTGTTTGTTCGCTCGTTCGTTGGGCAAGACAGGGGCAGAACACGAAAGGGTGCGGTGTCGAGGACGGCGCGGTTTGGCGTAATACGCGTCCCGCCGAGGCGAAGGCTTATGTAAAATGAGAACGGTAGACCTCGCGCGCATGTCAGTCCTGGCCTCCATTCGACCGCCCTCATAGAGAACGCGTCGCCCACGTAAATGCGTTTCTGGGCCCCAATTGTATGCAACCAGCGGACTCGCAAGAACAGGTAAGCGATATTGGATATTTGCCTCTATATAGTTCTGCATAGCACCAGGGGTTTCTCTCTCTCTGTCTCTCAAGCTTGCTTCATTTACGGCGCGGAAATTTTAAAACCGCGGCAGTGGCGGCGACATTGATACGATGCAGTTGAATACGTGACCTCTACTTGCGTTTTCGGCTCATCGCTTGAACGTCGATGTACGTGGCTATGTTGCTTGAAATAAAATGCGCTAGAACGGCCTGGAGGTGGCCTTTCGTTCGTTTTTTTCTTCATTCCTTCTTGTGACTTTGTTATTGGTTAGCGTCACCCAACTAAGGCTCAGAAGCCTTAGAAGCATTCTTTGTTCCAACGATGTCAACAACAAGCCCATGTGAAGTAGGCGTATTCATTTTCTGCATTGTACAATTGTCAAGCCACTGCAAAAGTGCTGCGAGCGATTCGGTGTAGGGTTTTACGTAGTGCGATGCACCACCTCGATAAAACTTGAAAAGCTGACTTATTTTTGTACAATATGAGTGGACCATGCGATTTGCGTTTGCCGATGCATTGCAACGTGGAGCATTATTTACCATTGTTGTTTGAACGTGCGTCACTTCACACATCTTCAGCTGCGGGACGTCCTCGTATACCGCGTGGCGACACGTTGCCACTGTATACGTCGCGTTCTTCGATGCGATTCCATTACCGCGTTCGCCGCTCGACGTGGGTCACGACAGTTGTGCGGCTGTGCAGGGCTTTCTGCAGTGCGGCAAAAATCTTTGCTTTAGAAGTAACCGAAAAGAGCAAATTCTCATGGTTTCTGGTCCGACGCGTCGTGACGCTATGTGTCTGCACCTTGACGTATTTTCAAAGCAGCGCAACTTCCTGGTAACTCGCCAGTACGGCACGACGCACCGGAACAACATGACAAGTGACCCACCGGCGGGTCCTCCCGCACTGGAATCGCGACTTCAAAAAGGAGCAGCCGTAGTGAACGCATTAATTACCTCTACAGCCGGCGTATTAGCGTACTTCGCGTGTTTCTTGGGATTTGTATGTGCGCTTTTCTTTATTTCTGTTGCTCTCTTTCTCTCACACGTCACCTTATACACAGAATGCCATATGTCAAACCTGTAGACACAAGATGGCACTCACTCTGTGGCTCCCGGCGGAAGCGTGTACGGAGGGGCTTTAGTGGCGCCTAATAGTTAGACCCTGTCCTTGTCGTTACCTTGACTGTATGCGTTACGACAGGCTTCATCACACTGTACCACACTTAATACGCGGCCCTTGATCGGTGCATTTGCCGGCAGCGTTTGCAAGGCTGTAGTTCCGCCCACGGCTTGCGACACTCCCACTTCGTCCTCTGCCTTCATGCACAGAAAGAGGTCAACACACTTGTCTAGAACGAACGCACTCCTGACGGCCAAAGCAGCCACCAGGGCACGAGGCGACCAGCGGAGCGAGGGAAGACAATGTATCTCGTAAATGTAGCCGCACACGCTCGCATCCAGCCGGTTTTGCACCGGGTGTTATCGCTAGATGTCGCCAGTGCAGTCTGTAGCACATTGCTCGCGCGTACTAGACAAGTGTCCAGCCCTCTGTACTAATTGCGCTACTCCGAACTTCTTCGGAATGTCCTACGAGCGAGAGAGAGAGAGAGAGAGAGATAGAAAGGCAAAGGAAAGACAGGGAGGTTAACCAGAGAGTATCTCCGGTTGCCTACCCTGTACTGGGCGAGGGGAAAGGGGATGCAATAGGTGAGAATAAAGAAGGATAAAAAAAGAAGAAAAAAATACCTAAGCACACACACGCACGTACACACGAACTATTTCTGTGGGCACTGTCACGCAGCCCGCAAGGGCATTCCTAGTCTTACGCAGTGTCACCGTACAGTCCTATGCCACACAGTGTACTGTCACAATGTGTCAGATCACAACCCTAAGGACGTAGACACCGATGCTTCGCACAATGTTTCTTTGCGTCTGAATGTCTTTCGAGACTTTCTGCTAGTTAACGTTGCTTTCTCCTGTCCCCCCTCATTCTTTTCTTTTTCTCTCCATGGCTTCGTTAGTCTGCAAGCTCGCCGTACGATCAAACGGAGCGAGCAGATTTTACCTCCTTTGTATTCGCGTCACGTCTTCCCCACATGGCTGCCAACGTCAAAGAGCGACGTCGGAAAAAGAGAAGGAAAGAGCGAGAGAGAGAACGCTGTTCGACCCGGGAGCGTTTTACGACCCGCCACCGGCCGAGAAAACCGCGTCGGTCGCCGTCCAAGCAGGACACGCAGGGTGTGCGCGAATTAACGCGAAACTTCCCACGGACGCGCGAAGACTGAGCCTATATAGCCGCTTCTATACTGCCGTCTTTGCAACGCGACAAGGCGCGCCACGTGAGACAAAAGGTTCCTGGGTTCTTCGTGGGTCTTCGTGGGAAATCGCGGTCCGACTTCACGCACCCTCTCCCCCCCACCTCCCTCTTTATCGCTTCTCCGGGAAGCCTAACAAAGGGGGTCGAAGGACGATAGCGGCTTTGTTCTTTTACAGCTCTTGGCAGCGCGTCCTCGCCGCTTTCGCCTCGACCTTTGCTATGGGCTCCGTCCGGCCTTGTGTCTCTGCTTCCTCCTTGTGCCTTCGTCAGTGCACTCCGCGCGCCGTATCAATGCGTCGTTGGATGGTGTAGTTACGTGCAGCGAGAAAAAATGTAAGCCATTCGTAAGGGTAGCCGAGAAACGTCTTAATTAGAGAGAGAGAGGACTATGAAGAAAATGGCGCGTAAGAGTGTGAGAAAAGTGGACGGGCCAGCTTTGTGTTTTGTAATAACTAAGGAAAGGGCGTAACCGAGCTGTGAAGTGTGGCCGAAAGGCTACTTACTGTAGAACGTATACAAACATTCTTTTTTTATTTTTTTCTCCACCCATCGAAGCCCCTATTATATGTAGTCGGCGCCTCTGACAGCGCTATTACACACATTTAACATCAGCAAAAGAATGGACAGCACCGCATGTTCCAAACTCCGATCACTGACAGAACACATAGAGGCTGAGCATATTAAATGCAGCAATGATATGGGCCGTTCTTTCAAGCGCGTGCATTTGCGACGACGAACAGGAGGTCACATGGGCAAAGATTTGGGTGTCAGACGACATCGTTCGGGCGACTCGTAATCAGAATCACCTGTCTAGTACTAGGTTTTTAAGCTGGAGACTGCCCGGTTGTGCCCAAGGTGTTCCCCGGCCCATTCTAGCGAAGTATGCGCCCTAATGACATAACTGTCTGTTTGTTGTATGTGAAGATGGGCTACTATGGAGCCACCTATCCCAATAATTTATTGTCTATAAAGTAAGAGTAAGGACATGTTAAAAGACATTAGTAAAAACAAAAGGTGTATGAAAAGGAAGAAAAAAATGGCAGTCACTTAAGTATCCTTACTTGATTTTAATGTGAAAAAATAATGACTTCGCGAATTAATTGGTTACGCCCATGATACGTGACGTCATACATTATCACGTGTCCTTCACAATTCTACCTTAATCCACCTTGCTCTACTTTGTACCAGCCTTAAATGACTTGATTCCACCTTGCTCTAACTTGCACCAGCCTTAATCAACCTTAATCCACGTTTTTTCACCTTAATTCACGTTACCCCACCTTAAGTCACCTTACTTTAACTGGTTAGAACTTTAATTCACATGAATTACCCATAATTACTTGTAATTAACGTTGTTGCACTATCTTCTGTATTACTACTGACGTCATACAAGGTGCTGATCATGTCGCATTGATTTTTGGTACCACTCCTCGCGGACAACGCCGGATTTTCTGCCTCATGGTGACATAATGCTTTCGCATTAACGAGTGAGCGCGCGCAGAACCCTCAAGTATCTCACACGCTAGCAATGCGTACAAAGCACCCAATGTGGGCAAGTGTGACGCAGACGATCCGGTGCATACACACGATACCAGACAATGTACAATCACCCATTACAGGAGGAGGTTGAACAGTCCATGTCCAGGATATAATACTCAGATGTGACAATTAATATTGCGCAGGAAGAGAACGTCGGGAAGCCTAGAACTTGTGGGAGCTACACACTCAGGCTACACTATCATGCTCGCATGACTACGCATTTCCGCACTATATGTCAATGCACTTCTACACGATAGCAAGTCACTACCGCATTTCGCCATTTGCAATTGGCAACACCTTGCGCTACGCATCACACTTGAAAACTACTCGTACGAAATGCAGTCGCGAACGCTATGCTCCAGAGTTCAAAGCCAGGTTGTAGAGTCTGGTTTCCTGAAAGGTATATTATACTTCTCCCTAGCCTTTAAAAAAAAAAGAAAAATTATGGGGTTTCACGTGCCAAACCGCGATCTGATTAGGAGGCACGCCGTAGTGTAGCACTCTGGATTCATTTTTTAACGTGCACCTAAATCTAAGTGCACGGGTGTTACTGCACTTCGCCGGCATCGAATTGCGGCCGCCGTGGCCGGGATTTGATCCCGCGACCTTGCGCTTAGCAGCGATCACCAAAGCCACTAAACAACCACGGTGGCTTCTCCCTAGCTGCGATATCAGTCGCCGTTGCGAAATCCTTGGCTGACTTTTCGGGAGGTGGTTAGAACGCGCCCTCGATCAAATGTAATATGGCGGTGCTCAAGAACAAAGGGACTTGGTAGCGAACACAAATCTCCTTGTCGACACATTGGCTTCAGCCTGAGATATTTGTTGTTAGATCATGAGAACTTTATAATCTCCCTGGGAACCTCTATCCTCTTTGGATTGCTATGTAAACCTATTTCAATTAACAGCCCGGCCAAGATCCCTGCTTATAAGTGCACGCAACTTCTCTGCTCACTGATCACCTCTCAGCCGGCCTTGAATGAGGCGCTGGCAAGAACGCCTTCGCGTTTTTTTTTTTTTTTTTTGCTTATTAAGCCCCCTCATATTACGCGCCAATTATCGAAGGCGCTGATAAGTGTCGCCCATGTGTGCGGTTATTACATTTCCTTGAAGCTTAAGCACGAGAGAGAGAAATATTTTATTTAGGAAATGGTAGAGAGGTCGACCTGAGGTACACTGGCTGCTACTATGCGGAGATGTAAGGACGCAAAGCTTAATATACGAACATAAACACGTACGGCCTAGAGCGAAGAACATTATACTCAGGCATCCGACTTCATTAGTCGACGGTGCGCGATGGATATGTCCTTGAGACATCTCGAAAAAGGAAATAACCCACTTGAAACTTGTTGTTACATAATCAATAGAGAATGGAGTACCTTTTTGTAGCCACAAAAGTAAACACAGTGACCTCGTTATAACAAATTCGGTTTGTTGAAAGTGTTTATTGCTTTTTCGTTATGTTCGCACTACAGCGCATAGATTTTATAGCGGATTATTGAAGTGCATAGCGTGACGTAGAACTACACTGAAATCCGCATGGAACCGCTCAATGCAGCCTGAAATTGCGGTCCTTCGCTTGTCTTCGCGTCGAAATGAAGGGGGCCGAAGGCGTTGCGACGGGCCACTCCGAAAGAGGCGGCACCTGACATTTTCGGCTGCGTCACGCGATCATAACAGACAGAGAAGAGACAGCTGCTCGCGGACGTCAGCAAGATCTCGCCGGTGCCCCGTCACCACTATCGAGCATGGCTTTGCTTCGATGTGCTATCGCGCTCAATGCAAGTTGCAACGTGGGAGCCTCTCACCGAAAGGGCTCGGAAATTGCACGGCAGCCTCGACGTAGGAAAAACTGGTGGAGGAAACACCGTTCCAATTACTGGTAGCACACCCGTTTAAACGAGTAATGGAAGGGGCACACACGTTCCGTTTTTCTTGAACGCTATAGCACGTCTTACTAGCATCCTGACTGTTAAATTGCGCATCTCGCGGTGCTACCGGGACTTTTACTTTCTCTCCACCGCTTACAAAGAACTTTATTCCCTGTGCCGATCTTTTCGCGATAAGGAGCGCTTAGGTTATTGTACCGCTTAGTTTGAGCACCGCCTGCACACAACAATCTATATCGCACCCTCGCCAGCTTTGACACACAAAGCGGCACTAAGCTGCGAGATAACGACGCTAATGGAAGATGGACGGTCTCCAAACAACGCGCAGCCGCGTGTTCCGGCAGCTCGTCGCGACGGCGACCTTTCCACCAGCAAGCGCGGGTAACAATCTCGACCCTCTGACGTGCGACACCTGTTTCCCCCCTTTTCTTTTTCTCCCTCCCTCGCACTGTCACCGTCTCAAAGCGCTCGCCTGAGGTCGCGCACTCGCACACGGTCGTCCACAAGGACGACGCGCCTTCCGCGTATAAGGAAGCGCGCACCGTTTCACCTCTGAGGCTCCGGAATCGCTTGACTTCTCCCCCTTTTTTTTTCTCTCTTTCCACACCGTGTGCGGCAGCGACGGATGATTGCGCGGAAGGGCGTTTCTCCTGTTGTGCTTATGCGGCCGCGAAGCGCGCGCGCCAGTTATTAGCGATGACGCTCGGACACAGCGTTATATCTGGCCGCGCTGGAGTCAAAGGATTTCCTAGCTGCGCGTGGCCAATCCATCGCCACGTCCAAACAGGGGTGTGCGAGCTCCGATGTGACGAGTCTATAGTGACGGGGAACGACGGAGGCGGCTTTCACGCGACGCTGGCCGCATTGTGCCTGAGATGCTACTGTCGCGTTTAGCGTAACTATACCTACAGCACGCACGCAGAAACACGCACCCACGTGCGCACAAGCCTCACCCTTGCACTCTACCTTCGTGCAGAATCGAAGATCAAGGCAAAGCTTTCGTGCACGCACCTTAATTTGGCAGAGTGGCAGTCTCCACACGCCTTCTCTTGCCGCTTATTTAGCGACGCTGAGTCTTTCCATGTTCGAACAGGGGAGGGGGCGACCTGAAGGACTGTGCCCGCGAGCAGAAGAGTGAAAAGCTCAGGTTTATTGCAAGACCCTCTCTCTCTCTCTCTCTCTCTCTCTCTCTCTCTCTCTCTCTCTCTCTCTCTCTCTCTCTCTCTCTCTCTCTCTCTCTCTCTCTCTCTCTCTCTCTCTCTCTCTCTCTCTCTCTCTCTCTATCTTTATCTCTCTCTCTCTCTCTCTCTCTCTCTTTTCAAGTATAGCGGATATCGCTAGCAAAAACAACTCGAATACATTCACTTCTAAAAAAAGGGATATGCAGATTTCCGAAGTTGCGGATGGGGGAGGCGCCGGCGGCTTAGCGCGAGAAACTCGGCATGTGTGGTCTTTTCGTTTTGCCGCCGTCGAGCCTAGCGGGACAAACGGGCGCGTTGCGATGCCTTTATAGAAGCCTCTTGGCAGTGCAAGAGAAAAGGATAACTCGATAGGATTGATTACCGGGATCCCGGCGACGACTGGTGCGCACTCCTTACGAAGACGCGCGAAATAATTCCGTCCGCCTTCCTTTTGGGCTGAGAGCCAGAAAAACGACACGGGCCGTAGCTGGAAGCAACCAGTTGGCGATGCCTTCCAAGAACGTTGTTAGCGGAAAGCTTATCCTCGCTTTTGACACAGTTATCCTCTGTTGTTGCCAAACGTAACCGGTATACGACGAGTCTCTTTCATTGCCACAGAGATGTTTATTTCACTTCCTCGCGACTAACGTGTGTTTCTTATTCTAAATGCCCACATCTCCCTCTGTCACGGTGGTTTATGCTATTCTGACGCGTGCGCGCTTGCATCGTGAGTATGCATGTATACACTTGGCACCAGAATTACATGGGATACAGAATCTGCAAAAAAGAAAGAAAGAAAAACGGAACGCTGCATTTCTGAACCGTGGTTCTGGGACTAAGATGTTCTTTTTTTTTTCACCACGCCCTTCAAATCATTAACTTCACTATCCGTAACTCATGCAGCGCGCGAATGCGGCTTTTGACGCTTGCAGTGGCCCGGATGTCTTGATAACACGTAAACATACATACATACATACATACATACATACATACATACATACATACATACATACATACATACATACATACATACATACATACATACATACATACATACATACATACATACATACATACATACATACATACATACATACATAACTTTCGCTATGCCCCTTTTCAGTCCAAACCTGCATTGCTTGGTGACTTCTATAAGGAAAGCAAAAGAAAACATGCAAATACGTTCTACATCGGGTGCAGAAATGGCTTTCCAGTTCTGCGTGTCGCCTGCTCTAATCCCACGCATTAGAATATATATATTTTTTTCGACCTCGCACCTGGCTAAGGCACTATAGATAGGTCAGAAGCTTTAGAAAGCGCTAACCTTTACGCTAATACCGACGCGTGGGTTGAAGGTAAGCGCAGCCACGCGACGACGCGGGAATTTTAGCGAGAAACCTGTTAAGGGGAAAGTTCAGTGTAAATATTAACTCGCCATCTAAGTGCAGTATATGGTCGTATGGGCGAGCTATCAGTCTGGTCTTCGCGTACACGAAATGGGAAGCCGAAAAACGCGCGCTCTCAAGTCACGCTACGTTTCTCTTCCACTATTTTATTATATATCGTTCCCACCATTGTCGATCGAGTTTCGCGAAGCACCTTTCTGTCGCAATGAAATTTAACAAAAGAAGCTCATCGACAAACATTCGGATTCCTCTAGCTGCGGCACGCATAGAACAACGCGTCTCCATGGAGAAGTGCTCGATTGGATCGGACGGAAAGCGGGAGGAGAAAGGGAAGGTCCCGTAGTCTCTATGTACGTACGTGCAGAGAACGAACGCACGCCTATATACGTATACATGCAGTAAACGCTATGGCAACTGTTCGTTTGCGCGTGCGCGTGTCGATATTGGAGGCGCCGCTCGACAACAAGCAACGACGTCGCTGTCACGCCACGAGCAGTTCTGGTGTCGAAAGACCCCCCCTCTTCTTAGCAGAGGCGCCCGACGGACTGAAACCCTTGTGTCTGTTCATGTAAGAGCTATATAGACGCGTGCGATTTCCTTGCTGTCACCGTCCTGTTTTTCCTACGCCATTTGTTCCCGCGAGAATTGGTCAGTAAATGCTGTTGCTGTTCTTTACCCGATGAAAATCACGTAAGCGTTGTCGTCGAAAGGACGAGCGTACGTTGCAAAGCGATGAAGTTGAAGTTGTGTGGCGGGCCGCTTGCTCGAGCTGTTCGTCAACCAACTTGCGCATCAACCACTGCGCTTTTATAGATATAGTATGTAAACGAATACGTGCTACGTTTGCGCCGTACTCTTCCTTTCCATCGCAATATAGCCTATAAAATTTAAGGTGAGTGTTCTTTGGGCACGTAATCTAAAGATTGTCTGTTAGCCCGTGGTCAACCCATAACCTGTCCCTGGAACAAATGTCTGGTACTTTTTGTAAATCGTTTTCTTTTTATAAGTGTCGATCATTATCTATGCGTGAAAAAAAAATCAGCATGGGAAAAGTAGGGAATGAGATTCGGTCACGCAGTTTATATCGACTACACGTCGGAACCCAGTGTGTCAGTTTGTAGAACGTTTTTTATTGAACGCTATTGCTAAATGCTGCCTTCACCTGGCCTAGTTGTTTGTTTGCTAGCATTTCTCGAAGCCGTTGTCGTACTGATCATCACAATCTATTCTTCTCCTGCGTTTTTCACCAATTTCATTGCTGTTGTTCTTTTCAGCTCACAAGTAGAACTAGACTACATATATACCTAGCACGTATTTTAATTATCGCTGTCCTTCTTGTTCCTTAGTTTGTACATTCTAGTTTGCTCGGAACGCCTTCAAGAGACCCATTAGGAATGTATGTGTTTGAAGTCAAATATTTATAAGGTTATCTTGCTATTCCTTCTTTCCTTGTTTTTTCACTCCATCCATCGCGGAGCCTTTCAACTTGCAGCCCTGAAAGTTGCACGAACCCGACAGTTCAAATCAAATTAAATTATGAGGTTTTACGTGCCAAAACCACGATATGATTATGAGGCACGTCGTAGTGGGGGACTCCGGACTAGTTCTGACCACCTGTGGTTCCTAAACGTGCAGCTAAATCTGAGTGCACGGGCGTCTTTTGCATTTAGCCCCCATCAAAATGCGGCCGCCGTGGCCGGGATTTGATCCCGCGACATCGCGCTCAGCAGAGCGCAACGCCAAAGCCGCTAAGCGACCACGGCGGGTCCCGACAGTTTGCGACGGAACGAAACGAGACTGGAAAATGCTTTCATCGTCAGCGAACTCGCACCGCCGATCACGCATCTTCGACGACGCCTGGCGACCGTTGACGCCCGCGCAGCCATACCGACTCCCCCTCCTCCTCCTCCCCCGACTCCTATACACTTCCCACCTTCGCGCACGTGAACCACGCGGCCCGTGTACGTTTGCGCAACCGGCTGGTCACCGTGGGTCGCTCGGTGGCGACAAAGTGATCGCCGCCTCGCGCCGAATCTGTCTGGCTTATCTATCCCGGCCCTCGCTCCCCTCGAAGGCTGAACAAATGTCCACCACTCGACGACGATGAAGTAGCCGACACCAAATTGACGCAACGAGGTTGCGTCGTTCGCGCCTTTGTTTTGCGTATGCATGAGCCAAGCCCCCTTGGGCGCCCACGGCGCCGACGGGAAAGGCAATGCGCGATACGGGCAACAACGTCTGAGCCGCTAGTTGAGTGCATTGCGGGGGAAGGTCATGCTCACTCGCTTACGAGCCGCGTCAACGTAGAGAGCTGACCTTTTTGTTTGCTTTGTGTCAGTGCTCGCCTTAATGTCTGGCGTTAGTGTTGGCGCCGCACAGAATAGGTCAGATTATATTAGGCTGAAGTACGGTACGCGTTGCCATAATGCAGGCGTCGTACGTAGCAACGTGCCAAGCTCGACGTGAGGGCACACAGACCTGGGAACAATGCATTACGTTGACGCCGTTTTTCAGTGAAGAAAACTGAATTCTTTCCAACGGCGTGAACGAGGCATACACTAGAGCAGACAAACACATCTATAGGTCGAAGCCACATGCGAAAGCAAAAGAGATGGCGACCCGGTGAAACCATACGCAAAGTAACACGGATCTTTCAATACGCACGTGTTCTTCGTGAGCACTGCACGGTATTGGCGCTCAGAGTCCAAGTACTGGTTGGATTATATTGGGTTAGGTTGGATGAGAGTAAGTGCACGGTCGTGGAGCAGAGGTCGTGTGGGACATCACGCAACATTCTCTGCGTGCTTACAGAAGTTCGCGCCAGTTCGACAAAATCGTTGCTGTAGTTTGCGCGACTCTGTTTTGTGGATTACACCTAATTCCCTCGGCGTCAGCGGGCACGCGGCACCCGATTTGGGTAACGACTGCGGTGTTACTCTGCCTAGTTTAATGCAACATGTGCAAGAAGCTGAGTGTGTGAAGGTGTGAGTCTACCCCACTAACTTGCCGTATATGGTTGGAGCACGCCTCCGTGTATATGTTATCTGCTAAGCTGGACGCTTACCAACGGGACATTGCAAGAAGTCAAGGTCAACCGAGACAATAAGGAGAGGGGGTGGTGACAAAGTGAAGCCGCACCCTGGCGTGCAGCTGGTTGAGCGTGTTTCTTCTGGTGCGCTGTAGCACTGCTGCCCCGTGAGGCCGCGGTTCACAACGCAGTATATGTTCAGCACTGGGTGAGATTAGGTTAGGCAGCGTTAGCGCATGTGGCGCAACGGAGCAGACGCGTCGTTTGTGTCGCGTCGCACGACACCTTGTCTACAAGCGCACAGATGCATAAACGGGTAGCAGCGTCGCCGGCGTGCTTGTCACGTCTTTGTCGTCCACTCGCTCCCGTGGCGTGAGTATACGAGAAGGCAGTGCCATTGTGCGGGTAGCGTGTACTCAGTCGCTGCTCTCGCTGCGTGTCGCGTCGAATGAAAAATAATTATAAAGAGGGAAAGGAAAAGAACGTTAAGGCTGCAAAGAACGGAAACTATGCTGCGCAAACAATCGCGAAGCTTGCCTTCCACTCGCGTAGCAGTGGAGAGTAGAAAACAAAGGGGCCAGCGTTGGTGCCTCTGGAACGCGGCAGCGTACTTTTCAGCATTTTCCCATGTAGCACGCATATATATATATATATATATATATATATATATATATATTCGTCGAGGTCATGTGAGGCAACGCAGAAGGCGATGATCGAGTGATGCAGTAGAATGTAGAGATGCATGAAGCTAGCTTTTCATTTCAACTGCGCTGCGTTATTGCTGCCTGCGCCAGTGAGTGAGTGAGTGAGTGAGTGAGTGAGTGAGTGAGTGAGTGAGTGAGTGAGTGAGTGAGTGAGTGAGTGAGTGAGTGAGTGAGTGAGTGAGTGAGTGAGTTGAAGTGAAATGGGAGAGCGGTCGAGGTTATCCTTATATCCAGCCGATGTCCTACTTCAATTAGTTTTCATGTGGCAGGCTATTGATTTACAATTAAAACGTGACAGTGCAGCCGTAAGAACTGCGACCATGTATTGTCGAACCCCATGGGGAACGTTTTGACGCATAGCTTGGCGCAACACAAACATCAGATCATATTAGGCTTGGACTCAATACGTTGCAGACATCGTGTGCATAACGAGGCACCGAGCCGTATACAAGCCTGCACAGTGACGTGTACACACGCATTATATCGGTAACGTTTCCCAAAGACCTAAACTATATTCTTCCGAACTGCGCGATGGAGGCATACACAGGAGACACAAGCCCTTCTAGGAGCGCGACTTCTTCCCTCGCGTTATATGCGTCTCCTTCGCGCCGTTCAAAGGAATGCACTGCAGCGAACAATAATGCCACTACCTAAGAAGCTCTTTCGTATACCAGGCGGACAGGACAGGTTGTCCACGAACGAAGTGTGCATCGGACACGTTCCACGTATGCATTGATCATAATACTAAAGCAAAATGGAAAAAACTTTATTTTTAGGCTTGCGGTAGTTCGTCGCGGTCTTTTATTTGATTACTGTATAATAACGACAGAATGTTCATTCATGTGACAGCAAGCCTGGATGCACTATAACTCTGTCGCTTATTATATCCAATGCAAGATAATGAACGAATGCACTAACTTATTGCTGCAACACCTGCATCACACCGAACGGCACGCGTTTATTTGATGCACCTTTCTATTCTTTTCTTTTTCAGTTTTACTGCATACGCCTCGCGGAAGATCCTTCGAATTAAAAAAAAACATACAAATAACAAACTATGTCGCTCAAGGCCGTCACCTGAACTGCAGCGGAAGCAGAGAAGCAACCTGCACTCTGTTATTCCACAGGCGATGGTTTCATTCCAAAGGACATGGCATATAGCACAAACTTTCATATAGCTTCGGCGATTTCATGGGAACCGATCTATTCATAATGACAATCCCGCTGACCAACGATAGTGCAATAACTACATGTGTATTGTGGGTTATTCTCAAACATCTACCCATTTTTCCTTCGTCGATGTATATCTCGAGGGAATCGCTGTCCAGAAACATATGTCGCGCAAATAAGAAAAGGAAAGGACAAAATAGCTATCTTGGCTCCTTCGAACAACCGCACAGACTTCGGAGCAAGATTACCGATTGCCTCGCGGGCTCTTGAAACACCGGCGAACGAGGCAGTAAAAAAAATTTAGAATGCTGCAATCTACAGCATCAGATAAGGCAAAAAGAAAATCCCATAGGTAACGACATCGAAGAATGGACGACTGCGCTGTTGTCCTGCTCGCATCAGCGGCTTTGTGTGTCCCCATAAAGAAGGCAGGCGGGCACGTGAGCGGGCAACTCGCTCACCCGGTCACCGGTACAAATTTTGTGTTCCGTAGTACCCGGTTCCCGTTTTACGTAATAATTCTGTTAGTGTATAATGTGCTCGTAACGTGAAACATGTGTAACATCTGTTCACATGTGTAATTGCCCGAAACTGTTCCCTAGAACCACCGCTAATTAGTCAAATCCCGACCAGAACGTTGACTTCAGCTCCCTGAAAAAGTCGCTCAGCCTTCGGTTGCCAGCCAAACTACACCTATGCTAATACAGAGGTGTCTACGCTGTACAGACACTGACGGTATCGTGTTCCCTCTCTCTCCGTTCTTTCTCTTCATAACCTAAACTCCTTCCCCTGTGTAGGGTAGGGTCTGGTTGATCTCCCTACCTCTCCTTTCTTTTCTCTTCCTCTGTGCTGAACAAATATATATCCTTCGTTATAGTAATTCTAACGTTCATGTCTTATCCCATCCATCCTTGTTTCGCCTTCTTCTTTTACATTTCTTTTTGAGGACGGCAAAAAATATAGTTGCACAACCTATAATGGAGCTGGCATCTCGCTTAAACACCCACAGCTCAAGCCTTCGGGAAGCCCGAGCGAACGAGGTACGCGTCGACGCAGATTCTGAGTGACAGCGAGCGCAGGGAAAGCGGGAAAGGCTTTCAGTTCCGAGGGGAGAAAGCAATTTGGTGCACATCCGGGCTGAAAGCGTGCGGGCGCGCAGCCGAATACGTACGTTGTCAGCGTTAATCCTCGACGAGTTTTCAGAACAGACGCTTCGGAAGAGTGCAAATAGCGAGGGAACGGGGCAACAGGAAAACAACGCCCCGAGGACGCGGCACTCTGTGGCGAATGATTGTCACAGCGGATACCACGTTGGTTTTTTTGCTTTCATGGTCAGCGCTCAAATGAATCCCGCGTGAACAGTTTTATTGCATACTTAACGAAAGAAAAATAGAAGAAAACACGACACGTCGTTTACAGCTTATATACAAATAAATGTTGATTCTTAACATTGCGTTCATAAAGCTTCCTGCAAATTACACTTAGAATAATATCTGGCGTTACTAGGGAGCAGCAGGCATGGGAATGTTGGGTAGAACGTGGCCTCCGAGATTGCGCGGGCCGCTGCGATCTCGGAGCCCACGGGTAGCACGAGGATATGCTTAAGTATCGTCCTTTTGAGCTTCGAACGACTTGTTGACATTGCAAATCGATCGCATTCGAGAAAATGCCGCGTTATAAGTGCAACAATTCTGCAATGACTATGCATTTGTGCAGCGTCTTAGCGAGCTTACAACAACAAAAAAAAAAAGATGAAAGTTTGGAAATCTGGGCCAATAGAGGCAGATAAGGCGCAATAAATAAAGCCAGAAGAACGTCTGACGCCACAAGCACCGAAATTATACAAATCTACGTACCCATCATTCCAATTGTAGCCGAGCGTTCTCAACGCCGGAGTTCGCTCTAGTTATTTTTCCGTGAGAAACCTCATACACACATGCCTATCTCAAAACGCGAGACCTGTAACGCCAAAATCCATAACAGGGCGTCCTTCTTGGGCTGCGTCCGTCAGCACGACCGATTACATTCATTATAGTTTGAAGCTGCACTCGCTACGATATAATAAAGATCAAAGGTATTTAGCACAGCGCGTATTTATTAGTAAGCTTACCAAAAAGACGCTTCAGAGAGCAATCGGCATCGCTTGGGGCAGCTTGCTAAACTGCGATCAACCATAGCCTGCTAAAAAATGTCCCTGGTTTGCAGGAATGTTTCTGTTCTTGAAAAGAAAAGAAGCAAATGTACATAATTGAGATGATTAAATCGCACCTCGAGACGTTTACGCCAACAAATCAATGGAACAGACAGTCGCGGTCATTGCGACAAAAGTTGTGCACCTCGTTGTCGAAGACCGCGTGACAAGATGTCGCTGTGTCGTAGCTGCTGCTCAGCTTATAAGCAACCCGGTATTCCCGAATACGCCTGCGCTATTACTCCTCCGCTGATAGATGGTAAACATGCCAGTGTGTCAGAGACGTACTAGCATACACGTTTACCGTAATAGTGATGTAACCGGCAAACAACGGCACAGGGGGCGACGCATTGCATCACGCTGTTGGGCAGCCTTACAACTCACCCGTAAGAAAAATAAAAAAAAATAAAAAAGAAAAAGCGATGCTACAAGTGATGCTACAGTCGGCCATTCCACTGCATACGTCTTTTCGCGTATTTTCATTAAGCGCAGCGTCATAAGACGTCGCCACCAGCGCCACCTTACGCTCGATTACGCGCACCGGTATTACGGCGCATAATACAAGACATGCTGGTTGGGGAGGATTGGTTCACTATATTATGAAATTAAAGCAGTACAAATAAAACGAACACAAGCAAACGACAGTACTGACGACTGACGAGTTTTGTTTTTAAATGGCTCGTATCGTTCATCTTCTTTTCTTTCTTTTTCTGCTTGCAGAACGTTTCTCTGTTTTTCCAATGAAACAGTTGGGGATCAGGGCTGCCATCAGCACTGCCTGGGTTTTATTTGCGCTCTCTTGATTTTTAAGTGTCACGGTATATGTATGCGGTTCTCCTATTATCTATTCTTTTTCCTCTTGTTTTCTTTGTATATTTTTTTTCTCTCATTTTATTGAATTGGATTCTGGGGCTTCACGTCCCAAAACCACGATTTGATTATAAGGCACGCCGTAGTGTGGTACCCCGAATTAATTTTTAACACCAGGGATCTTTAAGATGCCCCTAATGCACGGGACCACTGGTGTTTTTGCGTTTCGCCCCCATCGAAATGCGGTCGCCGCTGCCGGGATTTGATTCCGTGACTTCGTGCTTAGCAGGGCCACACCATAGCCGCTATGCCACCGCAGCCGGGTTTTTCTTTTCCTTTTTTCCCAATTTTATTTGTTTCAATATTCATCAGTTATTTCCGTTTCTGTAGTCCCTGGGCGCGCGGATTTCTTTTGTCGTCCCGGCCACACCCCGCCCGCGCGATCCCCGACATCGGGCGCATACTCGCACAGATCCGGAGCGCCCCACCCACCAACACATCATATCGGACCTGCTCGAGTATGCACTGACAAAATACTCCCTCGGCTGGCCTAATGCGTGATGAGAGAAAGC
The DNA here is from genome assembly GCF_023375885.2 of Dermacentor andersoni. NCBI lineage: Eukaryota > Metazoa > Arthropoda > Arachnida > Ixodida > Ixodidae > Dermacentor > Dermacentor andersoni. The sequence continues at coordinate 122,544,632 of NC_092817.1, read as the reverse complement.
AAAGCGAGCGACGACGAAGACTGCGCGCAGTCCCTTTCTGTCTCTTAGCAATCTTTTCTATGTTTTTCCCCGCGCCTTTCTCTCTCCGTTCTACCGAACTGCCGACCCCGTTCTTTCCCTACTCCTTCCGCGGCTGTCGTTAAAGACGACGTCCTCGCGTGAATAAGTAATGCAGCTGCAGGAGGAACCCATTGTGTGCCTGAGGACTTGGCAGTGGCGCGCACAGAGGCGCGCGCACACACGTCGGATGCTGCAGTATACCACCACTCGCGTGCAGCTTGCCGACCGTGCGCGCTCCATGGGCTCTCCCGCGCAATCCGGTAAAAATATATATCCCCAGCGCAGCAAAGGGGTCCCCGTTACGAAACGACGAACGTCCCCGAAGTTCACGGCGCGCGGTGCTCGTCTCATTTGAATCGAGCACAACACGCGAGGACAAAGACTGAGGTGTAGTATGTAGATGGGTGTTTGCAGGCAGGGTTTGCTTGTATACGGCTGGCGACCGTGGCGCGTGAGCAGGCGTTGTTTAATCGAACGGAAGAGTTGGCCTGACTTCTCCTCCTTCTATCGGAAGGAAGCGGGACGAAGGAACGACAGTCCGCGGCCGTATACACGAGTGACGCTCCCCGTGTGTTTTTCATTAGGTGTTTGCTCGTTGGTCACGAACGCGGTCGAGCGATGGAAAGCGACACCGCCGGTATACTACGCGGGCGCTCTCTGTCGCAGACGCGGAGTGCTTCTGCGCGCATTCGCAGCTAAGAAGCAGCACCTAGGGCTTGCACGAAACGCACACGCACGCACACGCACGCACACTTACTAACACACATTCGCACACAGTATGTACACTCACTATATAGCACACACTAACACACGTGCACTCTAATGCACAACCGCGCTAATACACGCACACAAACCACACACTCTCATATATACACATTAAGACCATGTAGGCACGAACGCGCCTGCTGCACAGCTGGAGCAAAAGCGAACCGCCGGCCGAGTCGGTGAGAGTACAGTGTTGGTAAAGTCTTGCAGAACTGCCACACTTGCTGCAGGGCGGTCTTCCTTCGGTGTTTTCTTCGCGCAGTGATCATAACATGTTAGCTGGAACGGAGAGAATAGGTTTTTATTGACATACACACACGCGCGCACACACGCACGCGCGCACACACACACACGCACACACGCACACGCACACACACACGCACGCACACACACACACACACACACGTATCTTCATGAGTTTTGTGTGAATTGCTCCGGCTATGTAGCGTATCTTCGCTTCTTTGATAAGAACCAACGAGGCTCGACGTTCACGACCTTTCATGTTTCCGTCGCCGTTCGATATTCACGTGAACCACGTCTATGTCCCGGGTTTATGCTTTGCTCTAACCTCTTGCGCCTCGAATGTGGTAATAATGAAAATGAAAGGAAAAGCAGAAAGTAAACATGCAATGAAGCAGAAGCGAGAGGCGTGCACGTGAATCTCAATTTAAACGTGACGCGGTTTCGAAGTGTTTTCCCGTCACTGACTGCATATGTGTTTGTTCATTGCCCTTATGTATTGTTCTTTGCCAGCCGTGGTGTCAATTTACAACGCTACCTTTCTTTTCCCCTTGCTCTGTGATCCTTCTGTCACGTTTAACGTTACAAGCAAGCCTTATTTATAACGCATTGTTGAAGCTTTGCGCACGCGCGAATGTTTATAAAATCACGTAGCACGTCTGCCATTCTCTCCGTATAGGCTTATGCGATGTCTTCCTTTTACTTTGAACGAAAGGAGCTGTCGGGAAGGCTGGAATGATTTGAATAATGCTGCGAGACTTGTATGGATGCGCACACTACGCACAATTGGATCACAACACTTCGAATAGCCATACAACCTATATTTCTTTTATTATTTTTTTTTTATTATGCATATCCACGTACAACGCACTCTTTTCACGGGAAGTGGAATACAAGAATACAAGAAAGACGGTGGATCACGTGCCTGCGTGCCTAACTCGAGCACTGCGGAGTTAGAACTCTCAAAAGTTGTCCGAGCACTCCGCGCTAGTCAAATCACGCGCTCCTACTTCCACAAGCTAGTTGTTTGATTTATAATATTCTCTTCTGGTGGGACTAGAATGTGCCGACGATTTTGCAGCTCAAACGTGCGCTTCCTGATAGAAAAAAGCGCGACTAAAACGGAGACTTAACAAGAACACAGGACAAAGCCTCCGTTTTAGTAGCGCTTTTTCTATCATGAGCGTTTACCAACACGCTCAACTGACAGATATTCTAAATGTGCGTTTCCTGCGGTTCACTATATGGGGATGGAAATGCTGTAGCATCATACAGGGTGTTCTCCAGCGAACACTTTCAAATTTTTTTAAAGATTGCCTGTGGCGGATAGCACAATTTTAGTCCATGAGCTGGTCTGCTCATGGAGGCGGACATTACTTGAAAAAAAGAATGAAATAGATAATCGGCCAATTAACGAAATTCACTAATTAAAAATTCGGCTAATTACCTTATAGTACAGATTACAATTTACAAATTCTATAGCGCGGGAGAATGCAAGGCATATCCACTTGAAACTAATTGTGTGGACGACACCACTTACGAGATATGCGCCGTCAAACTTGATGTAAAAAATGCACTGTCGTTCCACTTACTTTCTTAACATAAAGTCGTTTTATGCATTGAAGCACAACAGTAACTGGAACGCCAATGCATTTCTCCGCAAAACTCGGGAATCAATATCATGAAACTGGTGTCATCCTGAGAATTCGTTCAAAGTGGATCCGCCTTGCGAACTCCCCGGCTAGAATTTGTAAATTTTTTTTTAATTATGGGGTTTTACGTGCCGAAACCACTTTCTCATTACGAGGCACGCCGTAGTGGAGGACTCCGGAAATTTTGACCACCTGGGGTTCTTTAACGTGCACCTAAACCTAAGTACACGGGTGTTTTCGCATTTCGCCCCCATCTAAATGCGGCCGTCATGGCCGGGATTCGATCCCGCGAACTCGTGCTCAGCAGCCCAACACCATAGCCACTGAGCAACCACGGCGGGTTTGTAAGTTTCACTACGTGCCATAAGGTAATTAGTTAAAACTTAATTGGTATATTTCTTGCTACTTAATAGATTGTTCATTTCAATCTTTTGTGCGAGCAATGTCCGTCTATTCGAGTAGAACAGCTCACGGACTGTACGATTGTGCGCTATGCCACAGGCAACTTCTAAACATTATGGAAATGTTCGCTGAAACACCCGGTATATATATTACTGAACTATTTTGGTTCTGCATATAGATTACTTTCATATATTTTTTCAGTCCTATAGTCATTTCCTCAGGATAACACCTGTAAAGATATATCACTTTCCTCAAAGTGGTGCGGTTGTGTTCAAATCAGTGACGGAAGTTGTGGTAGTCTGAGTTAGAAACATAATAGGCATAGAAAAGTCGTAAAATTATTCTGGTTCACGGAATACGCCAACACAATGAGACGTTCTTTATTCTTAATTCTTCTGCCGCGGCCCCGTTTGAATGACTGATAACAGTGCTTAGTCGTAATGTGACGAAACCAATCAACCGTTTATGCCGCGGAGAAACGGTCGTCCTCAATATGATGTGCTTATAGCGCAAAAAAAATCAAATCTTAAAGGTACACTAAAGCGAAACAATAAATCAGTTTAGACTAATAAAGCATTGTTTGAGAACTCTGCAGGCAGTCATTTCAAAATAATAGTTTGATTATTACATGAAAAAATCAAGGTCGGAGTATCAGTATTTGAATTTCACGCCGAAATCCCGACGCCGGTACGTCGATGTGACGTCAGGGATTACAAAGTATGTTTTCGTATTTGGGCCGCGTTGGCTGAGTAAAGGTTCCTGAAACTTGCCACGTTTAATAGTTGGTTCCTTTGGAACACTGTACTGTAGTCAATCTGTACCTATACATAGTGAAGTAGGCCCTAGAAGATGTCATCAAAATGCATGACGTCACAGCGACCAGGTGCGGGAGCTTCAAGGAGAGGTCGCCACCCGTGTATCGTTCTTGAGCCTTTTCTGTCTTACCAAGATCCTTAGCGTGGCAAGAGTGGTGTTTTTGGTGTCGTAAAAAGGTAATTTACTGATGCAGAAGAAATCATTTTTCTATTTAGTGTCTCTTTAAGAAAATGGCGACATACAAGAAAACAGAAAAGCTGGCGATATGCGTTCTTCAGCGCGCTAATAGCTTCTCTGAAACGCTCCGCACACGAATACACGAGAAGAATGCGGTAATAGGTGGCTTTTTCCTATTTTTGCCTCAAAGTATACTGATAGAGCGTGTGTATTTTGTCTTTATAATAATTTTTTTATTGTTCTTGCTTATTTTTTACTTTGTGTACTGAGCATGCAAGGGTTCAAACCTTAATTTGATTCCCTTTTGTTTCAACCTCGAGCTTAGGTTTGACATCACGTCATCCGCTAGGTTCTTTCTTCATTTTTTCGTGTTAAAGGTATTTTTTTTATTATTTACTTCACTCATATCTCCTCAGCCCATATATCAGTCAAACGGAGAAGCAGGAGGCACGTGCTTGCAACCTGTCCAGCCGATACCCTATCTATCTATCTATCTATCTATCTATCTATCTATCTATCTATCTATCTATCTATCTATCTATCTATCTATCTATCTATCTATCTATCTATCTATCTATCTATCTATCTATCTATCTATCTATCTATCACTATCTATCAGTAGTTAGCTAACTAACTAACTAAACTGCAGCTGCGCAGCATCTCGGAACGCGTGCAATGGGGCATTCTATAGATATATCTGCATCTGCGGGCGACTGCGTAATAAATCCTACGCTAGGTCATAATGCTGCCACGGTCCTTCGGCCGCTATTGCATTCATCTCAGCTTCGCGATCGACGATAAATGATCTCGCGGCGATATCCGTATATACTCAGTCGTAGTGGCTGTTGTGCTTTCAAACTATCGACGTCGTTCTGAGAAAATCAAATTACAAAAAACCGGTGAACCTTCAATGGTATCTTCTTTCACTTCTTTATTTGTTTTCTTTTTCCTAGCTCGCTTCTCTTTTTGTTGTTGTTGAGGCATTTACTCTGGAAAACCGACTGCACGAGAAAAAATACAATAACGCAGTTTCGAGCGGGAAGTCCGTTATTCTGGCTATGTAAATGACGAGCGCCGTCGAAATAAGAAATTCCTGCGCGTAAACAGTTAAAAGAAAAAAGAAATAAAGAGAGAAACGAAGAAAAAAAAACGCGCGAGCTAGCTTCTGCGCATGGTAAATGACTTTAGAAAACGCGGCTACGGAGTCGGCGTCCTGATGCGCATTATTACTTTTTCTTCTATTTTTTTTTTTTACCACACCTCCTTCTTTTTACCACGATGGAGCGTTCTCTGAATCACGAGTCGCCGTGCGCATTTCCGTCTTCTATTGCGGTCGCCTTGTGTGCTGTACAAGTAATGTAAAGTGGTTTTCGGGCCGAATTTCATCTACTTCCTTTTGCTTACTTGTTTGTTTGTTTAACTCCTAAAGACTTCTGGAACGCTTCCAATGTTATAAACAAGGTCCGTGGTGATGGGTACTCAAAAATGCCACTTTTTAGCGATTTATAGGTTTAAAGATACTTAAAAAAGTATTGTCTCCTTAGTATCATGGTTGTAAAAGCTCAGAATGTGTGCGTACTTTTTTTTTTTTGCGAGCGTTATTATATTTTGTAGACGACCGAAAAAATGTCCAAGCTATTTCAATAATCCGTCCTAGGAGGAAAGAGATGAAACAAAGATTGCTACACTGCAAAAATTTTGTAGATTAAAAAAAAAAACATACACAGAAAACTGGTTTTCATCGGATGTGTTTCATACAATTCCATACAATCACCGTTCTTCGCGAGAAAACTTGCGCAATTTTTATTTTCCTCTGTTCGCACTGTCATTATGAGCTGCGGTAATTTTATTGCTTCTTGTTATTACGCGAGATTTCGGACTATGAGCGTGTGCATGACTATTCGCGTCAACTATATTGACACGTTGCTTGTTTATGTCTATATCAGGCGACCTCGTTCCACCGCCTAACAAATGTTATCGCACAGTGCAGGACGCGCCTGCATGTATCGGAAGTTTCTCGAAAGTTATCGATGGTTCTACCCGCTGTCTGTTGTTACCGAACCTTATGCAATCTGATTTAATCGCGTGACGCGAATGGTGTAGAACTTGGTAAAAGACACGCGGGCCTCAGCGATTAGTCTGGAACATTCGACGACTGATGTAAAAAGCCGCCGCGCTTGACCTGCTGATCAGATTTTGACGATCGCCGACTGTGTTCGCCGCTGTCGCCGTTCTTTAAGCGTAGCCTGTTTTTGTGGGCACAGGTTCGCCCTATAAAAGTTAGTGTCGTCTCCCATAGTATCGCTATTGTGTTCTTTATACGTCACTACCACGTAATTATATATATATATATATATATATATATATATATATATATATATATATATATATATATATATATGCTGACACACTCTTGCTCTGCGTCTTTTTTTTTTTTCATTCACCTCAAGTATTGCGTCGCCTTTAATCGATTAGGTTCCTGCTACTCCCTACCTGTGTCATAATAAAGGTAATGTTGAGATAGCCAGCCATTTGGTTGCCTACTTCCGCCAATGTTTTCATCAATTAGTGAATTAAACGAACATAATCATTATACGCGTGTGCCATCAACGACACGTGGGGATAGTACAGCTGCCGATCGTTTCCCCACTGAAGCGACATTTGACTCTGTCACAATTATAGCGGTTCAAGCACACGCATTGCAATTTTCGCTCGTTTATATTACTTCTCATTTTCACAAAGTGAACCACCCGTAAGGTGGTTTTGCCGTTAAACCCTCGTCATCACAAGAGACGTTGAGTACAGTAAACGTCCAACGTGACCAACGTAATTATGCCTAGACCCGTGAGGAAAAGTATACGAACCACAGGCTCGCCGAAAGAAAAAAAAGAAAAGCCGTATTTATTCGTGATTCAGATGCATAAACTCAAACTGACGAGTGCACTTACCCGTGGACAGTTCGCAATGCCAAGTTTGGACTGCAGTCCTCAATTTCAAGTTACATTAATAGGCGGAGAAGAAAACTGGCTTTATCGTTGAATACCAGGTCCGTACGTATACTTTCTCTTAGGGAAGTACATGTGCACCTGATTACAGGTCTATATAGGATGAAACGTGTACAGGATGAACGGGCTCAGGCAACCGTAACTGCTTTGATGCGGGGTATTGTTGCCGTTGCCCATCGAACATGCGGTTCATGTCTACTATGGGGCTTTAGCCGAGAAATGGGTGGATTATGCCAAGCTCTAAGCAAAAAAACAAATTTCCAGGACTGCTGTAAAGTAAGTGCTGCTGAAAGGTGAAATTAGACGTTAAAAAATGAAGGCGATAATAGGAGGGCCCGGAAGCCAGCAAGTATGCTGCCGCATATCCGATCGGTGAAATTGCGTAGAAAGCCAGATTCGTGTCTGTCACGGGGCGCACGCTTCTTACGCCGCCGTGAGCGCTCACCCCGTCCATGCGCGAAACACTGCGAGTCCAAACGCCGCCCCCACCAACTCCTCCGCTCAGTAATGCGAAGGCAAAGGCTCACAAGCAACGAGCGCCCTTCTTCTGGTTCTGGATGGCTGACGCGACCCGTTCATTGCCTTGCTGCGTTTACAAAAACCGTGAGCGCCTATAGAATTTTGGAAAGACGAAGCGTCATAATTAACGCCACAAAAAGCCGTTTTGGAGCCACATACACGAAGATTATAGACAAAATCCCACGTACTAACCATCACATTCGCAGTACCCGTACGGTCACAGCGCCAGTGTTGTCCCACTAGTAATTTTTTGGTGGCACGCTATACAGGGCTCGACCGCTGCGTTGGGAGCGGTGGGCGCGGCGCGGGGCAGACGCGTCGACGCGACTATGTACGCCGGATATGTCATACGTCGGAAATACGTTACACTGTGGTTGCAGCTTCGCGTCGCCTCTGGCCTCGGACGTCTCTGGATGTCGTTTCAGGATCCCTCTTGAAGTGGCCGCCTATGCGAGTCGCGACAGCGTCGCGCGTAAAACACGCTGCGCATGTCCCCCCGGGGCACCAACCTACGCGCGCGCGCACCTTCAATTAAGAGCGTGGCGCGGCGCAGTTCCGGTGTCATTGTGCATATGTATGCACACGAACGCGTGCACCTTGACAGGCGCAAGCGAATCGCTAAGTCGCGCCGTTCGTAATGCAGTTACGCGCAAAAAACTCTCGAAGCAGCGCGCGCACGAGGGAATTCTCGTCGTCTTGTTCTCCGAACAGCTATAGCGAGGCACATAAACGACGCGCCCCCACGCGCGTTCCTTTGGGAGGTTCGCGTTTCTTTGACGAGTGCGGCCAGCACGGCAAAGTCTCGAAGGTTCTCGCAGCGCGACACACGTCGACCCGAGAAAGTGCGCCGCTCCCGGGGGCCACCGCGCGCTCGCGGGTAAAAGGTCCTTCGTGGGATGAATGAAGCCCACGCCCTCGGATGGGTGGATGTACTACCTGCCTGGCCGCGGCGGTTTTTCTGCCACCACCGAAACGACTGGTTCGCGAAACGCGCTCGCTTTCTCGCTCGGGTCGATGTACGGCGCTGACTCTGCCTGGCGTGCGTTCTTTCCTGGAATGCCTCGGTTGCGACTCCCTTTTCTCCGCGGCTATACTTCGATATTCATCGTACTTCAGGTTTTTTTTCTTTTCTCTTTCTTTATTTCCTTTCTTTTTTTTTCGTACTGCTCTCGAACTCTTGCGAGCGAACTCGTTCTGTTTAAAACGGCGCGGGAAAAACAAACAATGCTTTTCTTTCTTTTCTCTGCGATTTTTATCTGCGCTTTGCGCCACTGTCATTTCTGTTCTTCGCTAGTAACTGGTTTTAAAACACACCGTTTCTTTTTCTTCCGTTTTCCTTCTTTCTTTCTTTCTTTCTTTCTTTTGCGAGGAGGACAGGTTGGGAAGGCCCAGGCCGTATCAACCGTACACCACTACTATGGCCTTTTTCAACCTTTTTTCCTCTTTTCGTTTGTTGGTTTGTTTTACTTATTCCGTCACCTAGGAGGTGCATAGTTACGTAAAGAATGCGGTTTCTGCGTTGTGTTGCCTGTCAGTGCGAGGCCATGTTCTGCGGCGTGTCACTACTCTAACCGGAACGGTCGTCGCTCTTTCTCGTGTTTAACGCTCGGCAAGAAGAGAGAGAGAGAGAGAGAGAGAGATGAATAAGGAAAGGCAGGGAGGTTAACAAGACTAAGTCCAGTTTCCTATCCTACACGTGGGGAGCAGAGTGACTTACTTTGCAGCTTCTGCGTCGGCAATAGGCGAACGCGTCTCGAAATTCTCACACAGCGATCACGGGTACCACGCTTTCTACAAGTTGTTGTGCGCTTGTACTCCCATGACGTAGACTCCATAAAGGACACTTTGACACGTTACGTTCAGTGAGATTAGAGGTTGCCATGTGGTTGCTTAGTAATCACGTATGACGTGTTCCGATGACAGGCGTTCACAGCATGCTTAAGTTTCGTATTCAGCTCGCACTTGAAAGGCGAAGACACTTTCATGTCTTATCTGTATACGCCCAACCTTATCGCGCCCCGTCTAACGGGATTTCGAGGCAATCAAATAAAAATGGCTTCGTCACAATCATCATCCTAAGATATGTGGCTTGTTCTGTATTAAGTGCACTCTGATTTATCATTCGGATAGGTCATTAGTTATACGTCAAACTAATTGAACATGCGGCGCGCCTCACTCTGGCCACGATGCGTTGTGTTGCGTGGTATGCAGCAAAATTCGCGGCAGTATTCGTCTAAAACATGCCAATCGTGCAAGCAGCGCATCCGTTTTAACACACACACACACACTGTGTGTGAATGTGTGTGTGTGCGTGCGTGTGTGCGTGCGTGCGTGCGTGCGTGCGTGTGTGTGTGTGTGTGCGTGCGTGCGTGTGTGTGTGTGTGTGTGTGTGCGCGCGCGCGCGTGTGTGTGTGTGTGTGTGTGTGTGTGTGTGTGTGTGTGTGTGTGTGTGTGTGTGTGTGTGTGTGTGTGTGTGTGTGTGTGTGTGTGTGTGTGTGTGTGTGTGTGTGTGTGTGTGTGTGTGTGTGTGTGTGTGTGTGTGTGTGTGTGTGTGTGTGTGTGTGTGTGTGGCTATGGTTTCTTTTTTGTCATCCACAGCTCGGTACACTTAGTTGTTTCATTAATCCGACTCCTCAAGGGCAGTGAGGCGTAAATTTACAGCGAACACGAAGCTCGGCCTAAGCGTCTATCGACTCGATTTTGCGCCTGAGCACACAGCCCTCCCACCCCCCTCCGCGCGTTCCATTGCACTAATTCTATGCAGTACGGTGTAGAAGACTCTGGAGCGTAGGCTCTTGCAGTCACACCAGAGGGGGTAATCACGCTGCATTAGTGAGTAGATTCGCTGTCGTCAGACGCTATTCCTGGCACAATATCCCTCGACGCAATGTCGCCCGTTTTCGCAGTCACGTGAGCAATTCGGTAAATAATAATACTCGATCAATCAATTGTGTATTTAACGTGGCCAGGAGCAACCTATAAGCTCTGAGTGCTGGCGCACGGGTATAGTAGCAATAATAATAATAATAATAATAATAATAATAATAATAATAATAATAATAATAATAATAATAATAATAATAATAATAATAACAAGTTATTATTACTATTATTATTATTATTATTATTATTATTATGATTGAGGAGGAGGAGGAGGAGGAGGACGGCAAGCAGCAGCAGCAAATCTGTCAAACGCCTTGAGAGCTACATTCTACCGCTTTATGTACTCATGCGGACTCATTACTCTGCCATAAAGAGTTTCTGAACGATCGTTTAAGTCGCGAAACTCTGTTTTCCAAATCCGACCGCCTAGCGAGATGACAGTTTTGTCAGTGAAGGACAATGTCATAAACACAATTTTGCTACAAGTAGCAAACGCAGAAATTTTAGTGTTAACATTTAAAAGAATCGGAAACCTCATTTACTTAATGACAGACTGCTAAGCATTCCGTTATAAGAGGAAGCTTTATATTGACAGGCTTCTATATACATTCATGACAACGAAGAAACCATATTGCTTGGCACCGGCTGCACCAAATTCGATTAGGCTTGTTGCATTTAAAAACAAATTATTCAATTTAACCAACTGTGGAAAGCAGATTTCTTTTTATTTAGGCTGTCCACATTTTAGAAGAAAGTCTTGAATGTTGCAAAATTTCAGAAAACTGACGACTTCACGTAAGGTGGGAAGTCACATATCAAATTGATCCGCTTCAGATGCTCTGAAAGATGCGGTTTACAAAACTGCGATAGTACCAGGTTTTGATGCGGATTTACGGATTTCTGAATTTTTCTTTCTTCAACTTGCCAATTCTCGGCTTCTTTTTTTTGCAAGAAGTATGAGGTCCTAAATCAAGATTATGTATACCCTACACAATCAGCAAAACTTCAATTTAACTCTTAAAACGCAACACATTTAAGTCGAATCGGTTAGGCGATTGTCTAATGAGATTATTTCTGTGTTCCGCGTGTGTTTGAATAGGGCAATCGGAGTCGACTTCCTCTCAACGCTGAACCCTTTTTTTTTTTTTTGTCCAATGAGCCCGTTACGCTCTGTCGCAAAGAGCCGACGCAATTCGCATATGGCCATCATAACAACAACAAGAACAACAACAAAGAAAAAAGCCTCTTGATTCGCAGCCTCCGCTAGCGCTGCACTGATTTAAGGAGGCAGAAACGCGCTCGAACGTAAATCGCATGCCCGGGCCAGCTTCCCTTCTATATTCGACAACGGCGAGCCACGTCGAGCGAAATTAGGCCCGGCATAAATCTCTCTTCGGGCGCGCTCTCGGTGGCGTGCTGCAGTCAGCGTACGACCGCATATCAAAGCCTATATGGCCGAGATCACTTCGACTCCACTCGCTGTCATTTCGTAGCGTTTATTTATTTATATGTATATATACTTTTATTTTCGCGTTCGTTGTGTCAGAGGAGCTACTCGTGGACGTCCGCCCACGCTGCCACGCTCAATTTATGCCCCCGAAAAGCACGCTCGCGATTCTCGTCGACGCACGCTGTGTGACTGCAGCCTCTCCGATCCATGCAGCTTCGCGGAGCTTCAGGGCAGCCCGCGGTGTTTCTGGAACTTGTTCGTTCCAACGGCGGGAGAATAAAAAAAAAGCGTCGAGTGCACGACTTTGGGGGCTGCGTGACTGCGCCGTATTTTCCCGTTCCCACTATACGCACTCTTGTCGACACCCGTCTCTCTTCTCCTCCTATATCACTGCATCTTTTCGTCCCGGTTTTTCTTTTCTTCGTCTTTTTTTTTTTTGTTATTATTGATGCTGCAGCTTTGCTGCGAGCTCCACTCGATGGCGAGAACAAGCGCGCAGTTCTGTCTATGTTTTGAGTGGCCCGCACCTCACTTTGTGTGCTCTTCGAATCGCGCTGTGTTCGTTGGCAAAGGTTATCAACGAATCTAGATTGGTTTGCAGGATTTTCCTCCTGTCGACTCAAGGCTGAATAAAAGCTTAGGTTTCTTTCTTTCTTTCTTTCTTTCTTTCTTTCTTTCTTTCTGTTTCGGCCTTCTTCGCTGCTCGATGAGTATAGCTGCTCACTGCAAATAATCTGAAGCTGTTTGTGCAGTCTGTTCGTTGCCGAGAGAAATCTCGGGCGCGCTGAGGAACTGTTCTTCGCGTTCAGTGATTCGCTGACGTCGCCTTTTTTGAATGGGGACGCCCGTCGCCCTGAGTTATGAACGAAATTTGAATGTTTTGTATAGAATGTGCTTTAGCCTCTGCATGAATCGCTATGAAGGGCGCTGAAGTTTTATTCTTCTTCAGTGGCAGGCGGCCCGTCCGGTTCTCTACGCTCTAATTGCGCTGTTCGTTCGTTGACGGAAGAAGAAAATCTCCAGCTTTCTGCAGAATTCAATTTTAGACCGAAAGAAATGTGGCGGGAGAGGGAAGTCCTTTTGTGCTCAATCACTCTCTGACCTTGCCGCGTTAATCGGGCCACTCGTTGGATTAAATTGGGAGAAAGTTTTGAAAGAATACTTTATTTTCAGTTAAGACTACGCACACAAAATGACACAATTATTGACTGTCTGTGTGTGTAAGGGGGGGGGTAGGGGGGTAGAGGGGGGTGCGCGCGTTTGTGTGTGTGTGTGTGTGTGTGTGTGTGTGTGTGTGTGTGTGTGTGTGTGTGTGTGTGTGTGTGTGTGTGTGTGTGTGTGTGTGTGTGTGTGTGTCTGTGTGTGTGTGTGCGCGCGCGCGCGAGGGATGGATTTCACGTCGTTGCTCATCCTGAGCAGGGACGTGAAATTTTATTCTGCAGTAAGTATTTAAGTAGACTAATAACAAGTCGCGATGTAGACATCTTCACATCTCCAAAAGAAAAAAACAGAATCCCGAGCCTAAATATGGCAACGGGACGCATTCACTCTGTACAATTCTTATAGAAAAGTCGACATAAAAGCGGCTGCTTCGCGAAACCTTATGCCACACTCGCTTATTTGACGACAAAGCCTCGAGCCGCTTGCTTCTCGTGGCTTTTTCTTATTGTGCTGTTCTCGAAGTTATTTCTGAACGAGCCGTAGACCTGTCATAACCCTGGCAGAATGCGTACGTCGCTGGCAAGCTCATCTAGGATTATAAAAGCTTCAGTTTCGCAGTTTTCTTTCTATATCTCATTTTTCAGTTTACAATCGATGATCGTAATCTTCTCTTATTGCAGAAGTTTTGCGCTTTTATGGTATGCCCCTTCTCGATGGCGCAATTTGCAAGCCTGCTTTATGTCTAGTATCTTACCCGCCATGTTACTTGGACGATAGAAAAATAGCGAGATGGTGGAGTGAAAGTGTGGAAGCAAGAAAAAGAAAGAAAGAAATGTTGCGTAACTTACGAGCTCTCCCCTTTCGGAGAGTGAGAGGAGAGAATGCGAGCAGCAAATCTCACGAGTCTCGATATGGCTTTGTTCTTCAGGACGCTGACTCCCGATAAAGCGGCATTGCGTATACTAGACTAGTCGCTCTCGGATATTGCTGCGCCATTATAACGCCCAACAAAAAGTGAAACGCTTGTCTCAATTTCAATGACGCTGCAATATTGATTTACTAATTTACTTACTACATAGTCTTGGGAAATTTTGGCACGTAAGTGCGTCGCCGGCTTTTCCGGAACACCGAAATCCTTTTATGAAGGAAAAATTTATTTTAGGCAAAATAAATCCTTATAGCTGTTCAGCAGTTCGCCACCACACGCGAGCACATTTCTCTTTTTTGACGACGTGGTTTGTCGTACGGCGTATATTTACTCTAATAGAAATGTACGGCACGATGACACTTTCCGCATAGACAGAGAGAGGACCGAGGGAAAATTTTTTTTTCAATAAGCACGGATAGTCATTTAAAAAAAAACAAAAAAATAATTTTGTGCCCGCATATTTCGCGATAAACCACACAAAAATGGCAAAAATGGCGCACGCATTATCGCAGCCAAGTACACAAACAAACACGAAATTTCTGTTGTTATGACACAGAAATAACAATGTTCTGCAACCACCAAAGACTAAAGGAACTGGAGTATAAAGAAATAAACAAGAAAATTAAGGAAAAAGAGTGGAGCAATCGACGTATATCAATAATTTGGCACTGCATGTGCCCGAAGCCTTCGGAGTAGCTCTCAGCGCTGATGCGTTATTGAGAACTCCAAGAAGCCCATCTACATATAGGTTAAGTGATCAATTCTGTTGACTATACTTCTTATAAATCTTCTCTGTACCGCATATGAAGGACAGCTTATTGAAATGTACTCTACGTTTTCTCATGGGTGATTGCATTTGGAACACGGAAACGGGGCACGCCGTATGTATAGCAACAAGATAAAGAACTGCCCGAATATGCGACTTCAAACCTTAAACGGCGAATCACGGAGTCCATATCAGTAGGATCACCTGTCATTAGCACAGGGACCAGGTTCATTACCATTTGTGAAATATTTCGCATTGGTGTCTCATCTTGTTCCGGTAGAACGTAATTAACAATCGCACTGTTAGCTGACGCGTTAGTACCTCTTCTAAGTTCAGATCATAAGCACTGTAATAACCAATTTCTCGGTAAATTGACTGACCTACTCACCTGTACATTTTCATAGGTAATTCCCGTTTTATCTCGCCTCTCATTCTATGACCTTTCATTCAATTCACCCTTTCCCCAACACAGGGTAGCCAGCCGGCTGTTTTTGCACTGGCTGACGTCTTTGGCTTTCCCTCACTCTTTTTGTCGTCCTCCCGGTTCACGCGTCCGGTGTGTATGAAGAACCGGCTGGGGACATCTTCGGACGAAGTGCAAATGGGCAAAAAAGCGGGAGAATAAAACTTAGCCTTGCGAAGAAAGTGCCAAAGCTTACTCCTCGGTGAGATCGTCTACCCCTTTTCATTACGTAAACTCTAGTTTGCAGAGTAACGCTTACATAAAACGAATATTTCGTCTCCCGGGCGAAATTGCGGCCCAGGATGCTAAACGAAAAAAGTGGCCTGTACGATATATAGCCTGCACATATTGCGTTGCGAATAAAACTGGCCGCGCGTACACGTGCGTGCGATCGCAATTTAAACGACATGCAGACAATTGGCCACTGCCGGTATTTGAAAAAGCTGTCAACGATCGTTGGCTTTCCTGCGCGCACGCGGGTCCAATGACATTCAGACGCTTGTAAAAGCGTCCCTCGTGTATACGGTCGCGAACTCTGCAAAACCTATAGCTTCACTTTCTTCATGGCGTCTAGACGGAGAATTGGATTTTTTTTTTTTTAAATAAAGGAAAGGAAAAAAAATGGGGGGGGGGGGAGGAAGCGATGGCTATCTGACGAGTTAACTCTATAGCTTATAAGGTCTGCACGATGGCGCAATACACATCGGCACGCTTGGGAAATACGTTCGTATACGTCGTTGCGCAAGTGCAACGCGTGGGTCCGCGGCATTACACGTGGGCTGCCTTCAGTTCGGTTGATTCGTTGTGCCTCGAGCTAGGTCCGCGCGATACCCGCTGCCTTCACTCATAATTCTCTAGCTCAACCTAACCTTTGACAACTACCTCGCTGGCGCCGCCGACTGCGACTGGCATTTGAGAGTAAGATTTGTAGCTAGGGCACAACTCCTATTTCTCTGTATGAAGCATACTTCAGTTCTCCATTCGACTTGCTTCGCTCAGTATTTTGGTTGTTCTTATTGTTATTGAGTTGTTATTTAGTGCAAATAGGAAGGTTAAAAAAGTATAGTAAAAAAGATTTAAAAAGTTCTCGGGCATCTTAACTGCCTCACTTTTCAGCGGACACCTCTGACATTCACAAACTTTTCCAAGTCGTGAGAGGCCTTTGCCATTCACTGGCCGCCTTTGGCAATGACATATTAAGCATTACGACGGGTTCACATCTACTCTTACGAACAGTTCTAATGTAAAGGCTTTTTCTTTTCTTTTTCGTTCTTTTTTTTTCTCTGTATTTGTCTGTCAACGCGAGTCTTGTAACTGTCCTGAGACCGTGGAAAGCCATACCGTAAAAACATTATACGCGCATTCCACGTGCTGAAGGAATTGGTGGATGCGTAACTTCCTTTATGTAGCTTGCTTGTGTAGACGTTACGTGAGGTTACATTATTGCAGGTATTACCCAACGTTATGTACATTCCGTGTCGGCGTCATGCATACATTCCACGTTTATGTCATGCAAGATTGGTTGAGTTGGAGCAATACTCAATAACGAATTAAGTTGACTTCTTTATTCCCTCATCGAAGCGCCGCTGCCTCACATTTGAGCGCATTCGGGCCCGCGACTGCTACCATCGCTAAGGTGATCAGACGTCCCGATTCAGGCCGGTCGCGTTCCACATTTACCGTCGCGGTCCCGTTGTCCCGAGCCTTACGTGTGGAACGGTGTTTTGTCGCGCTTTGGCCTCGGCACACCCCGGTTCCGAAATTCTCGCCCCAGGGTGCCGAATCGACTGTTCACTTTCGCGGTCGTGGTCATACCACCTTCAAATGGACTCGAAGGCCAAGCGAAGCACTGCCGGAAGTGAGGCAGTAACATCGTTTTTTTTATAACGGTTCGGAAAGCGGACCGCTCGCTTGCTCTCATGTGATAGCTCAGAATGGCGCTTTTGCTGGCGAAAGCGCGACTCTGTTCAATCCCGTCCAATCCAATCCAATCCCCCCGTCCCGCTTTTGCGTGCGAGGAATCTGGTCACATTAACCATCACACTCCTATAATATCGAAACTCAAATTAACGATGCTATAGTAGAGAGAGAAGGGACAGGTTATTTCCCGAATCGTGTGCATTTCTGAGTGTTCTTTCACCATCTTCAATCCGTGCGATACTTCGCAAGCGTTCTTGATATTTGGCTTTTATTTCTCCTTCGACCAGGAGTATAGGCGGTGCCACAGAAAGGCGTCGACCTATCCTTTAAATCCGTATTTTAAAAATGTAATTTCCTTCCTACGTTCTCCATCGCAGAGTCCCGGGAGCTCTTCGAGCGACCTGGGCGCCCGGCTGGGCTGCGCGCTGGCGTCGCAGCTGCACCTGAAGCCGCCCTCGCAGTTCCTCTCGACCGCGGGCCGCGGCCCGCTCTCGTCGGCGCTCTCCCAGAGGCTGTCGCGCGCCGTCGCCGGCGCGGCGAGCAGCTCCAGCGCCATGTGGGACAAGTCCACCTCGCTGCCCAGCATCGCCGTGCAGAGGGTCGGCCTGCTGCACCACGCGCCTTCCTCCGGCACCGCGGCGGCTGCAGCGGCCGGCACGAGCGGCGGCGTCGGCTCTTCGTCGTCGTCGCGTCTCTCGTCGGCGACACGCTGCTCCTTAACGGCGACGGCCGCCGCCGCCGGCGCGGCAAACACGACGCCGGCGTCGCAGCCGGCGTCCTGCGGCGCGGCGCTGCCGCCCGTCTCGGCGGCTGCCGTCTCCTCCTGCTCGTCGTCGTCGATGCACAGGTAAAGGAGATTCTTGTGGTGGGAAAGGTGGAAGATTGGGGTAAAGTGCAGCGCAGTAACTGTCTCTCAGTTGGGGACACCTCAACTGCGCTGCACGGAGGGGGGGGGAGGAAATAAAAGTAGAGCATGAAAGAGGGCATCAACGATGCACAGGTGAGCCGTTTTCGACGCGGTGGTGCGCGAAAGAGAGTGTGATTGTGAAGAGGAAGAGGTGCGGCCGACACGTTTGAATCGGAGGGACGGAGAGAAGCAAGGAGATGCCGGAAGGTTCACACCAGACGCACGTCCGGTTTGCTGCATACCCTGCACGGGGGATAGAAGGGATGAAGGGACGAAAAAAAGAGAAAGAAGGGAAGAGAGACATCACTAGTAGCACGCAGACTTGAAGGAGCACGCCAAGTCTATGCAAACGGTCGCGGAGACTTGTCGACTTCAAATGCTTTAACAACGTGTTCCTTTCTGCGCGTTTCTTCCTGCCCGACCGCGGTTCAAGAATCCTGGCGCCTGAGAACTTGGACGCTTGATTGAAAAATTCAGCTAAATTATGAGGTTTCCGTTCAAAAGAGAAGGCACGATCATTGCATTCTACCGGCACTAAAAAAGGGACAGATACTTGGAGGTTAACAAAGAAAATTGAGAAGTTGAGAACAGTGCAGCCAGTGATGAAACTTAAAATGGTAGGCGGAACGTTAAAGGAGAGGGAGACCGCGGTTAGAGAGCAAACACCCCGGGGTTATTCGATATTGTGGTTAACATTAGAAGAATGAAACGGAGTTAGGCTGGCCATGTAATGCGTAGAGGTGATAAAGCGCAGGGGACAAAATCTCTGAGAGAGTTGAATCGATACGCGGAATCATGCACCAGGTCACTGCCGTCGTGAGTACGAAGATACGACATAGAGGAGAGAGACATAAAAAAGAAACCTGAAGCGAGAATGACATTGTACATAACTAGATATCTTAGTTATATCCGCATTCGCGGATCCCACGAGGCGACGAATGCGCTGAAAGGTCAACCTGACCAGACGACTTGGGCGGGCAGTTTCAGGGGGAAAGCTTATGCCCGTCCATCAGGCTGCTGGAAGAGAAAGCCGTTGCAGATGGAAAGCATACGCGCTCTCTGCCAGGTCGAGCGTACATTCTTGTATTACAAAATGCAGAGCTCGCAGTCTTTCGAAAGAATCGAGCGCACTGAGAGTAAGCCAAAGCATCACTTTTCCAAATACTACAACAGCATATCTAACAGCACCACTAGCCGCGCAGCACCTTTTAGATGTATTCGATAACCTGCCACTGGATTCTGATCGCGTTTGGTTAATCTTCGACTACCTTCCGATTGTTTTACATATACCCGGCATACCAATTTTATTGCCGACAAACTCCGGATTTGCCTCCGCCCTGCCTTACACGTGTTCGCTCCACCTGCCTCGTTTTCGATTTACCCACTTCGTGGCTTCGCTGCCAGGCTGCTAAAAGCTGGGATAGTAGGCAGTACTAAGCTCCCAGCGGAATAAGTTCTCTCTTCTTAGCATGCGTAGGTACACGAGGCCGGATTCACAAAGTTCGAAGTTACTATATTGTTATTGGCCGGTCGTCTTGACCGCGATTGTCCAGCGCTGGTTGTTACGAAGTTTTCTACCAAAGGAGTCGATTTGCGAAGGCAGGCTCTGATAGAATCCGGGCTGATGCAATCACTTGTAAAGTAAAAAACAAACGACAAAAACCTAGAGAAACGGGCTTCTCCTCAAGAGCCGTAGTATTGCGGAGAAGCCGGCTTTGGCAAGCACCTTTTAAGGATCTACGCACAAATCCAACGCATGAGCAGACTTCTAAGCGGGCCATATAAAGGTTTTCGAAGAACAAATCTTACACACGCGAACCAGACTTAGGAAGACCCGCTAGGATTACAAAATAAAAAATTAAAAATCAGCCACGTGCATTGAGGTACTTTCGTCTTTCTCTGTGTTGGGCAACAACGCCCCAATTGTCTGGCTCACCGCGCCGCCCTATACACTGAGAACACAATGTCGTCCAGTAATGGGCAAGTCACGGGACCTAATTGACAGGCGCCCGTGCAACGCGCTGTGACACCGTCCGCCTGCCCATGCGGAATCTGCTGAATGACTCCCCCCCCCCCCCCCCCCCTCCCTTCGGAGCGATCAGTCTCAGTGCGGCGCGGAGAAGAAGCTAGAATGAAGGGCAAGGACGGGTACAAATTGATTGTCCGGCTTCGCGTTCTGAACCGGGCCGTTCCGTATAGTTCTTCAGAGACAGCCCTTCCTTCGTTCGCTCTGCTGCTGAAGAGTTGCAATCGTCCTTCTTTTTTTTTTCCTTGCTGACAGTGCTCTGGAATCAACGCGCCCCACATCAAACTCTCCCTTCCACGCCCTCTTCCCCTCTTCCATCAGCCTGAATGACGCACGAGAGAAATGCACGACCATCATCGCTCTGTCGAGGAGCTGAGATATGGGTTTGCCCGTGGCGACAACCGCATCCACCCGTCCGGCAGCGCTCACGCGTGCAATACGGAGTCGAATCTGGCGTTGCGTCACCTTCGCACTCAGCTGCGAGCCATCGCGCGAAACCGATCGTGCCTCCTCTAACCCGTTGCTCTACATGGCCAGTCGCACTATAGTCGCTAATAAAAGGAGTATAAAGGAACATATCGATCTGTACTCTGCGGGCGCACTAAGCGCAGAAATGGAAGTGCCCGGTCGCGAGGCGCATCTACGGGGGAATGAGAATCGCGCCATAGTTATAAATGAGAGCGCCAGGGCGAGCTCGCCATTGATCTGAAGAAGAAGCCAGATGGCTGGGATTATGTCGGCGCCCTTTCGGGGTTTGACTCTGGCTGTGTCCGTCGAAGTGCTTTCTCTGTTTGTAACCGAGATATATTTTTGGCAAGTCGCTCGCGCGGGGGAGTCCGGTGATTGCAGCTTTCATCATTCTCGCGATTGGTCGATGCCGTGTGCTCGACTCTCTTTGGACTGGCGCTCTGTAGCCCACGCTCTGTGCTGCCCACGCTCTGTACTGCCCGCCCTTCCACTCCGCAACGTCAAGCTCGGCGACACCGTTGGCACTCTCGAAAGTTTGCCGAATCTTCGAAAACAACGCGTTGTGTTAAAATTCTATTGCTGCACATGTACGTCTTTGTTGTTCTTGTATACTACTCGTTTCTGTAACGCCTTCGGGCCTGGAAAGTATTTTAATAAATAAATAAATAAATAAATAAATAAATTCGGCGGAACTTTGCTGTTATGTTACGGATGTGCAGGCTCTTAATATTTCTATTTTTTCGATTTGAGTTTTGTTTGAGTTCGAGCAGGACATTTCATGCTCAGTTTCTTTCCTGGAAAAAAGTGCGGGAATGGTTAATTAGGATTAGGATATCATGAGATAAAGGTTAGAAGGAAACCAGTTTCGGTTAGTTTCATTTCACTGGGGAACCGGAACACCAAACAGCAAGAAAATCTTGTAGCCGGGTAAGTTGGTAATCCATTTGGGTAAAGTGCTTTAGAGCGCAAGAGAAAACACTCACATACATGCATGAACTCAAACAAAGACACACCCTAAGAAAGGACCCTGCCTTTTTCACACAAGGTCCCAATGCCAGCTGTTAATTGGCCACATTAGTAATACACGCATAAACCACGGATGCCAAAAGGAGCATGAGAGTGCCTTTATGCGATGTTTCATGGTGGCTGTGCATTTCCGTTTCCATTATCACGCCGGACGTCTTACATAGGCAAGACTAAGCGTTGCTTAAAGGACCGATTAAGCGAGCACGCTCAACATGTAATTAAAAGGGAAGGCAAATTCGCGCATCTTGTTCCACAAGCGTTTTTGACGTGGGTATGAGCCACGATTTGGTGGAACGCATAATCTTGAAAGAAGCATAAGAAAAGCGGCACGTTTGATTTTAGAAACGTTTTTTTATGAGTAAGAATAAGAAGCACTGCGTCAGCGAGCCTTCTTTTCTTCTTTTTCCATCCGAGGTTAGCTTCATAGAGTTGAGCAGACATTGTGTTCGCTGTTCTTGTTTCAGAGAGAGAGAGAGAGAAGTTTAATGATACGAAATGCCGAGAGGTCGGCCTGGGGTATCTTGTTTCAGTGATACTTATACTTATCTTTGCTCCCAGATGGACTAATACAATATTTTTGTACACTGTCACTCTTTGCCTTAATATTTCCA
Organism: Dermacentor andersoni; assembly: GCF_023375885.2. NCBI lineage: Eukaryota > Metazoa > Arthropoda > Arachnida > Ixodida > Ixodidae > Dermacentor > Dermacentor andersoni. The sequence continues at coordinate 122,522,387 of NC_092817.1, read as the reverse complement.
GTGCACATATTCACATCATGTCCGACAGGGAAGACTGCTTCAAAACAACTACTTATTTAGCAATTACTGTATGCCTCAAAGGGAATCCATTACATCTCGCTTTGAATATATTATTGCGAAATCAATTATATAGTACTACAGGCGCATTGCCGCCATCGACGCCGTCGGCGTCGCCGTGATTTTCTGTATAAAGTCCAACTGCTATACCATCGCTGCTGCGTGCCGTGTGCTGTAGGTGGGAGGGAAAGCGTGCGAGGGTGAGCCGAGGATGGTGGCTTGATATCGCGCGCGCAAGGGGGGAAGGCGGGGAGGAAGCGCGCCGTCTCCCATCGCGTGCAAGGCCTCGGGCATACGGGGCAAGAGGGGCGTTTTACTCAGACGGCTGCTGCGTATGGCGCAGCTGAGCGCGGCCGCGCTAGTCCTATATTGAAAGCGATCCGCGATGGGTACAGAGTCTAGGTGCGCCGAGAGCTGATAGCTTCGTGTACACTGTCTTCTCGCCGCTTAGTTCGCGTTGAAGGGAGATGCGGCACGAATGTCAATTCGCCTGCTGCTGCGCCGCTTTTCTTCAAGCCGGCGTTCTGACAGCGAGTTTCCGGCGTCATCGAGTTATCGAGATTCCTTTGTTTGCCTGTGCGCGCGTAACACCGTGGTTGGTAATTTGGTTAGTAATCGATTGTTTACAAGTTTATATGGCCGATAAGTTGCTGTCCTTACTTCGCATAGCTGTCTAATTCTGTCTAATTTGCTGTCGTAATCGATGCTTTCGCCTTGCGGGCGAAACTGCTACTTTCCTTAATTTATATTGTTTATACATATATACATATATATATATATATATATATATATATATATATATATATATATATATATATATATATATATATATATATGTGTGTGTGTGTGTGTTGATTGAGTGAGTGATTGGACGGCAGACCTACGGAATCAACCGCTGCATCGGCAGGGTAAGAAATCTGCCGCCTGTTCTGACTTGGACCAGATGATCAACTCTTACAGAATAATTTCACGAAAACATGAGCAGTCTCCCATCATAAGTTCTTGCTCGTGTGTGTTTACAGGTTCGTATTGCGAAAGAGCAACTTCAGTTATTTTCTATGGCTTCTTTCTACACAGCGTTGCGTGTCGGAGCCTGAGCTGCAGCAACAACAATAACAACAATGGCATGAACGGCGTCAACGGCGGCAGTGCGTCCGAACTGCGCTCAAGCTTGGACTCGGCCATCTGCAACGGGGCACTGTCCTCGTCCGTCAACGGGCACCGCAGGAGGCAGTCGCCGGATGGACCGAACGTCGACCCCCACGGCCGACGGCTACCCCTCTCGCCCGCCGGTGAGTCAGCCTCTCAAGGCCACCCGCACGCGATTTTGCAGGCCGGCTTCTTCTGGGCTCGTTTTCCTTTTTATTGCGATACCAATTATACGGACACTTCAGGCGCATTTCTGCCGTTGCCGTGATGTCCAACGGCGATTACATCGTCGCCGCGCGCAGTATGCTGTATGTGCGAGTGAGTGTGCGGGGGCGAGCCGACGATGGCGGTTCAATCTCGCGCACACAAGGGAGGAAAGCGGGAAGGAATCGCGCAGCTTCCGTCGCGCGCAAGGTACCGGGGGGTAGGGGAGGGGGGGCTCGTTTACTTTGGCGGCTACTGCATATGGCGCGGCCACGCAGGCCTTATATTGAAAGCGATCTGCGATGGGGAAACAGTGCTCTGAATGCTGATAGCTTTGTGGGCGCTGTGTTTTCGCCGCTTACTTCGCGTTGAAGCGAGAGACAGCACGAAAGTCAATTCGCTCGCTGCTGCTGCCGCGCTACCTCACTCCAGCGTTTTGACAGCCAGTTTCCTCGGTCATCGAGTGAGGTGTTTTCATGTTTGTCTGTACTTGCGTGACACCGTACATGTTAATTTAGTTAGTAAGCGAATGTTTAAACGTTTATACGGCCGATAAAACTACTATCCTTACTTCGTATAGCTGTCTACTACTCCCTCCCGCACTGCCTCACCACTTGCCTCCATATATGGCGTGCGAGATTGAGCCGTGATCATCAGTTGCCCTTGCAGCCTGTCACGAAATGCGCAGTTGCTGCCGGAGCACAACGGCCTCGCCTCCCTCCCTCCCTCCCTTTCTCCCATCCCCCCACGGCCTTTTGCGCGACGGAAAACGGCGCGTTTGCTCTCCGCTTTCTTCGTTCGTGCGCTCCAGTGGCCATATTCTGAAACGATCCACTTCGGCGATACTATCGCCACGGCGATGGTATGTATCGCTGAAGTAAATCGTTTCGGAATACGGCCCCAGATTGAGCCGCGATCATTGGCTACCCCCGCATGCTTTCACTCGCACACACAGCATACGACCAGCGACGACGGTGTTATCGCCCTTGAACTTTATGCGGAATATCACGGCGACGGTGATGGAAAAAATACGCTTAGAGTGTCCATATAATTGCTATGGCAATAAAAGAGAGAGTAAGAGTGGTAGAACGAGAGAGGGAGGAAGACGAGCACAAACGAAGTAAACCGCGTACACAATCCAGAGGTAGCAGGCAACATTCTCAAAGCCTATTATGTACGCCTGTATATACTTAGGAACTTAAAAAGCGCAGTTATACCTTTCTGCGCAAAGTTGCTTTCGTATACTAGAAAGATTTTGCGCCAAAACAACACACACGAGAAAGACGACGGCACCTTGTGTGTGTTGTTTTGGCGCAAAATCTTTTTAGTATGCAAGATCACCAACTAGCCCAGCAGTTAACCCTTCTAAAGTATATTACTTTCGTAGCACTGGCCGAGAACTCTCTGTTCTGACAGTAGGCGATTGTCCAGTCGATCCAGACTATCAAGCACTGAGCATATCATTTTCCTCTCGGCATTATGGCGCGGGCATGCACAGAGAAGGCGTATGAATGTCTGGTCACAGCAGCATATGTCACACCGACGTGGAACTGTCCTCCATTCTTATGAGAAAGGCATATGAATCGGTAATTAAATGCAACGCCGCGCCACGGACAATACGACACGATATATTCACGTCCTCCCAGCTTTTGTTCCGGGGACAAAGAACTTAAGCGAGGCACGGTGAAAGCGTTCGAGTCCCACACGGGCAATGCACAATCAATGGACGTCGAGCGTAGCACAACTGCGGCGTCAGTTCATGAAATCGGAATCGAAACGTACAGACCGCTCTAGTGTGTAAATACGAATTCTGCAACTTGAATTGTGTAGTCTGCTCATAAGTGATACCAATTTTGATGAATCTGCCGGCCGTAATGCATTCTAAATGGACACTAAGCAGTAATGGTGAAAGGACGGTAAATCATTTTAGATTGGTAAAGAATCCTTTGAAAACCGTATTTTCATTCGTTTGGCGGAAAACGGTTTGATTGCTAATGGAGGAAATGAAGGCCGATCTTCCGTTCATTTAATTTCCAGCTGAAACCTGGGCCCAGGTACGCCAGTGTGACGTTACAAATTTGAATATTTTGTCCTGTCTGGGCCGATTATGCACAGGAAAAGTTCACAAAATCTGTTGGATTAAGCCGTTTGTGTGTGTGTGTGTGTGTGTGTGTGTGTGTGTGTGTGTGTGTGTGTGTGTGTGTGTGTGTGTGTGTGTGTGTGTGTGTGTGTGTGTGTGTGTGTGTGTGTGTGTGTGTGTGTGTGTGTGTGTGTGTGTGTGTGTGTGTGTGTGTGTGTGTGTGTGTGTGTGTGTGTGTGTGTGTGTGTGTGTGTGTGTGTGTGTGTGTGTGTGTGTGTGTGTGTGTGTGTGTGTGTGTGTGTGTGTGTGTGTGTGTGTGTGTGTGTGTGTGTGTGTGTGTGTGTGTGTGTGTGTGTGTGTGTGTGTGTGTGTGTGTGTGTGTGTGTGTGTGTGTGTGTGTGTGTGTGTGTGTGTGTGTGTGTGTGTGTGTGTGTGTGTGTGTGTGTGTGTGTGTGTGTGTGTGTGTGTGTGTGTGTGTGTGTGTGTGTGTGTGTGTGTGTGTGTGTGTGTGTGTGTGTGTGTGTGTGTGTGTGTGTGTGTGTGTGTGTGTGTGTGTGTGTGTGTGTGTGTGTGTGTGTGTGTGTGTGTGTGTGTGTGTGTGTGTGTGTGTGTGTGTGTGTGTGTGTGTGTGTGTGTGTGTGTGTGTGTGTGTGTGTGTGTGTGTGTGTGTGTGTGTGTGTGTGTGTGTGTGTGTGTGTGTGTGTTTGAATGCAATGTAACAGTTGTCGTTGTTGTTTCTTTTACTTATAATCAATCAACTAGACATGGATAGATGCTGTGTAAATCCTCGGATGCCAGGGCGAATTGGGGTGGTATTCTGGACATTGTCAAATACTGCCATATTGTCGAATTCTCTATTGTCAGCTCTGATTGGCCCAAAGGGCTTCTACGGGCTCTCTGATTGTCTCTAAATGCCTCCACCACTGAATCTGACATTAGGACATAATTTGACGATGGCCGGAATAGCAACTCTCGGGACCTATTTTACGCGTTGTCAAATTCACCATTTTGTCAGCTCTAATTGGCTGAGAGGGCTGCTACGGCCTCGCTGATTCGCTCAAAACGCCGCCATTACAGAATTCGACAATATGGTGGAATTTCACCATGCCGAGAATAGCATCCGTGGTTTCGCAACTCAGGGGGCCCACCCGTCCTTAGCTTCTGTGCCTTTTCTGGCTTACCCACCTATTTACAGTAATAGTGGGCGTTTTACTCTTGCAGAGGCGTAACTTACTAATACACGTTAACTTCACATACCTACTCAGTGTCCCTTTAAGTTAAACGGTGTTAGTGAATTGAGCTTCTGCAGTATCACGACGGCCGCTCGTGCTTTGAGAGGACGCTTGATAAGCCAGGAAAGAAGTGAAAGACGCGACGCCGCCGTGAACTTCCCGCACCCTCTCGCCGCGACGACATGGATTTCGACTGTATTACAATAGGGTCTAGATAACTTTCGATCGGCAAACTGCATTGCATCCTAAAGAAACCGAAGACTGAACCTTCGAGAAGTATTTTCGTTCAAAAGTCGCCCGAGTATAGAAAAAACATTGATATCCGTGACATTACACTCGCGTAGCGTCGTTTTGAAAAATACTTTAGTGGTCTACACCTAAGTAGTTCTTATTTTAATTAATTAGTTTTGACCTAGTTGTATAGCGCCCGCCTCAGCTGCGGGGGGTTGTGGCTTCGATTCCCACCGCCGCCGGGCACCCACTGGTTCTCAAATGGGCACAAGTATACTCCGGCCTGGCGTTCGGCTTTCTCAAGGGGTGATACTCTTGGGAAAGGAGCCTGCGCCCTACATTGCCGTCGAAACTCTTGCAAGCACTAAAAAATAAAGTGATGTTTGGGCCGCTCCCATGGCGGCCATTTCCCACATGGCGCCCCAAATGCACTTATTGTGGTGAGGACGCCTTTGGATTAGAGACAAACACCCCTTTCCAAGCGTTGAGGTCCCATATAATGGCCGAGCACGAGGCCTGCAGCGCGCTTGCACCTATTTTACCGGTATAGGTACCCGGCGGGAGCAGTTGCCTCCCACAGCCGCGGCAGATGCTCTTCAACAGGGCGGGACGCGTCTGTGGTTGGATTTCTGTGGTTGGATTCATTACGATAGCGATTGTATGGACGCTCGGGGCGCGTTCGCGCCGTCGCCGTGCTGTCCCGCTACCGAAGCCGCCGTATATGCCTTCGGAGACGAAGGCATATACGGGTCTTCCGGACTTCGGAGACGAGGAGTGCGTGTGGCTTCGAAAGCCGACGATTCGAAGTGGGTAGCTGTATTGGCTTGTTGGGTATGAAGCCTTCTACTTTGTTGTAGCGCAGGCAGAATGACTAGACACACAGAAAGACACATTAGACGACACATAGCCCTTTGTCTTGTATAGTGTGCCTTTTTGTGTGCCCGGTCTTTCTGCCTGCGCTACAACAAAGAGGTGAAGTGGACGCGCTGTAGGCGCTACGCTCGATGGCGGAGCCGGGACAGCGTTCTGCCTTCTACTGCAGCCACGAGCGTTGTGTGCCCGTGTACTATAAACACACTCGTGTATACCTGCTGAGCTGAATGCGTGTATGCAGTACTCTCAGTAAAACGGACAGTAAACGTCAAGCTAACGCCACCTAATGTTTCACTCATATCGAGTCCCGCTCCCCCCACGAAATTTATGCGTATCAGGGATACCCAGCACGAAACGACGAGCGACAACACCCAGCTGCCTCGGCCCTCTTCCCGGATCAAGTGCAAGCCATTCCGCCCTCCCCCATCCCCCACCCCAGTTCTGGCCACGCCACTGCCGTGTAGCGTACATAACCGGCCGCCTTACGCTCTACCTTCTTTTCTTCATATTATCTATCTATATACTGAGACAGAAGCCATTCAGGCGATTGTGGGCGTTATGCTTTGATTTGTGGTAGTCCACTGCACATTAATGTTATAGAAGAAAGAAATCGCTCATGCATTTATTAAAGTGAGCGACTCGGCTGGCCTCGTAACCTTCCGCTTTGCTACTGGCTGCCTCAACATGTTACGAGACAGAGACTAGCCCAGTGCTAGAACTCCCAATCTCGCTACCACGTATTTCGCCGATTGATTGATTGATTGATTGATTGATTGATTGATTGATTGATTGATTGATTGATTGATTGATTGATTGATTGATTGATTGATTGATTGATTGATTGATTCCGTGGGACCGTGCTGCTTTATTCAATCACTTTCGCTGCACTGCTTCGAGTGGTGCAAAGAGAGAATTCTTGTTTGCGGAAGCGCCTTGGACGTTCTTTTTTTGCTTCCCTTAATCACGAAACCCTGCGTCTTTTCTCTGCGCACTTTCCAGAAGCCCTTCTTTACTACGGTAACCGGTTGAGCAGCTACGAGCGTACCGAGGTGACCCAGTACCGCGATGTCTGGTACCTGGGCCTGGACACCAGCAAGATCGAGTACGACGAGGGGGTCGGCCAGAACGGCGGATACGACGACGAGACCGGCTCCTACATCAAGGTTATTACTGCGCCTTTATATTTCTTATCTCTGTATATCTCGCTATTGCTTTTATTTTATTAAAGCGAAGCTTTCTTGCAAACCCTTCCGGTATTTGCTGACTGTGGCTGCTAGGTGCTACTAGGTGCTGCTGCTGCTGTTGTTGTTGTTGTTGTCCATTATGATGATGATATGATGATGATGATGGTAGTGGTGGTGGTGGTGGTGGTGGTGGTGGTGGTGGTGGTGGTGGGGTCTTGGAAATAGCCAACACACAGCACAGGACAAACCACATATAACGAATTGGCATATATATCCATCTGTACTATACCCGTACAGTTGTGCGGGCGAGTGGCTCTGTTCTCTGCAAAATTATGCAATGAAGCAACAAAGAGCACGTAAATATCCTCACTGCGACAAGTACACACCTTCAAGCGCATAATTCCTGCAATAAAGCGAAGTTCTTTTTTTATGCCTTCTTTCCTGGGAGGTTATCGCGTCTACTTGGTTGGTTTTCCCTCCGAGTAACTGGGCCGATCCCTGAGATAGTGTAATCCACGGTCGCGTGGGTCACGTCGGTATATCGTGGTGGGGGTCTCCGCGCCCTGCTGTCTTGCCTGTGAGGCACGAGATCGCTACGCTGCAAAACGCAGTGCTTAGGATGGAACAGTTGTACAACATTTAATTACCCCCTTGTTCAAATTGTTTATAGAATTTAAACACCACCGCTGTTTTACGACGTCTCATGTCTGTTGGCGCTTTGTTCTGAAGGTGAATATATACCAACTTGTCCAGGTGTCGGGCCTTGTTTATTTCCTTTCTCTCTCTCTCTCTCTCTCTCTCTCTCTCTCTCTCTCTCTCTCTCTCTCTCTCTCTCTCTCTCTCTCTATTTCGCAATATCCGCCGCTTCTTGCTGAGAATTGCCCAGAACCATTAATTAATTATACGGAACGTGTCAATAACGTTACATCGGAAGGCCTAAAATTAGATCGCGCCAAGACAAAAAACGTGGCGAGTTACCCGTGGATAGTGCAAATATCGTTTATATTGTTACGCGAAGGACGAGTCAGTAAGACGAGCAACTATTTACAGGTTATATTTACAACAGCGCTTGCAGCGCTGACCGGTTAGATTCACAGCGCTAACCCAGTTCGTTCTTCTTCCTCTTTTCTCGAGTGATGGCGCCCACGCGCCTCGTTCAAGCGATCAAATACCACACGCGTGTAGCATAATCCCCCGGCGGCAGAAGCGACGTCCCGGAGCGTCTAAATGTCATCACTGGGAGGGTGATACTGTTTCAGTCGTGTAACCTGCACGATATCACTGGACTGGGACGCAGATGGGGCGTCAGGGGCGATCTCGTAGGTGACGGGAGTCACGGCACGAAGTACTCGGTATGGGCCTGTGCAACGAGACTGCAGTTCTTCTGACAGGCCGACCTGACGCGACGGAGACCATAGAAGCACCAAAGAACCAGGCGGCAAGTGCACGTCTCGGTGTCGCCGGTCGTACAAACGCCTTTAACTCTCTTGGGATTTCAGAAGGCGGTCACAGGCAATTTTCCTTGCGTGGGCACAGTGGGCGATGGCGTCAAGTGCAAGTGGAGGTACGGGGATCGTTACCCCGCACCTCCATCACAATGTTACGCGAAGGACGAGTCAGTAAGACGAGCAACTATTTACAGGTTATACTTACAGCAGCAGTTGCAACGCTGACCGGTTATAGATTCACAGCACAAGCCTAGTTCCTTCTTCCTCCTCTTTCTCGAGTGATGGCACCCGCGCGCCTCGTCCAAATAATCAAATACCACACGCGTGTAGCAATATATATACGGACGCGCACGCACACTAAAAGTCACTATTCTACATAGAGCACTAAAATTATTGATACATTTAGCCACTCTAAATATTTAACACTCAAAGACCGTAAAGAGACATTACATTGCTATAATAGACAATTGAAACACAAGAACAACAATGAAGTAGCCACAAAGCACTTTATCCACGAAGACCATAGCCAAGTAAAGCAAGAAGAAAAAAAAATAAACTGCATGATTTTCATGTCGTCTGAGCTACTGCAGCGCCCGAGTCTTTACGTCGAATCCTACGTTGCGCCCAGTTCACCTCCACCAAATTGTTTCCAAACTAATGCCTGAAACGAAAGCAACGAAATCGATTTGAACTTCGGATTCCCATCTTCTCGGGCAATATCCGCGTTCCACTCATTGCCTACCATAGAATGTCAGGTCGGGTTTTGAATGCGCAGTCGATATTCGCAGAACGCCCCCCCCCCCCCCCTCACCTCCCCCCCCACAAGCAGTTTACCAATCAACTTCGAGATATACTTTCCGACGCTGTCGCAGGTTCGCTCACTGCAGTCAGACCCAAAGCCTTTTTCCCACCCACTTGGTGCGTAGGTTCCAGGCACACAGACGGCGCGGAAGACTGGTTAAGATGCTGGTTCGTTTCTTGCCTGTCGGCCGAAAAAAAAAAAAAACACCGCCCAAACGCGTTTTCTTATTTTTGTGATGCGCAACTATAAAGTAGCTAGGCTTTCGAACGCCTGAAATCATCGATTCCATTTCCGACGAACGGTGGCCATATTCAAACCATTTTCACCTCAAGAAAACGCGACGTGCGTGCACTTTATGTAGCCTTAATCGCGGCGGCAGGCTTTTTTTTTTTTTTAGAGCTCTCTATATAGTGAATAAGAGGTAGCGTGCGAGAAGCCCTCCACACGATAAAATCGTTATTTACTTCAGATCGTTTTATAGACAAAGATTGGAGCCGGGTTCACAAAGTTTGTTCGTACGTGCTCTTTGCCATTGGCTCGTCGTTTTCTCTAATTTAATTATGTCCAACATCCGAATTGGCTGCAATTCGCTCTACGAACAATGCTAGCGTGAGTGCCTTTGTGAACGCCAGGCCCTGCTCTTTGGACCGCTGCTACAAACTGATAGCTTGATAGCAAAAACTGATAACCGATAGCGAGAATGCTGGCCGCAGCATAGCCTGCAGATGACAGTGCGTGCGTGGCAACGTAGTTTCATGCTCTGGTTGAGGTTAAGATAAAGAAGTGAAATCGGGCAGGTCATGTGATGCTTAGAGGAGATAACCGGTGGTCCAGTAGGACAACAGGATGGGTGCCAAGAGAAGGGAATTGCAGTCGATGACGGCACAGGACCCGGTCGTCTGATGAGATCGATAAATTTAATTATGGGGTTTTACGTGCCAAAACCACTTTCTGATTATGAGGCACGCCGTAGTGGAGGACTCCGGAAATTTTGACCACCTGGGGTTCTTTAATGTGCACCTAAATCTAAGTACACGGGTGTCTTTGCATTTCGCCCCCTGATTAGATTACAAAGGGCTGACATACAATGGAGTCGGTTGACTCAAGAGAGAGATTTCGGGTGATCGATGGGAGAACCCTTCACCTTGCAGTGGTGTAAGCGACGAAGACGAATGTTACGACGTCGATGACGAGGATAATGATGGCGATGGCTTGCTGCTTATAAAGAACTGCTTGACTGCGTCCGGCTCATCAACGTTAATTTTTAGAAAGGCTTCGTAAGGTTGTATTTCATAAGCAGTGCTCTTATGAGCACCGAAACACCAGACATACATCGAGTTTGAAGATACGCGCTGTGTAATACCTTTTTCTCTTTTTCCTTCGTTTTCTTTTTATAATAAATAAACAGAAGTAGTCGCCGTTTGCTGGCGACGGCCAGACCTTCTCAGTGGGCTAATAATATAGGTTAAACAAGTAACTAAAGATATAAATTCTTGAATTCGGTAATACGTAGATATAAACAGGACCCGAAAACACTAAGAACAAAAGTCCCTCTCGAAAAGTTCTCGTTGAAATGAAGTCCGCGGATGCCTGGGGGTACACACGTTTCAGATGCACGAATAAGACACAGTTATACACGATGCGGTAACTGTGTCAATATTCGTCGCAAATGCCAGCGTCTTCAAAGAAGCGTCGAGAGAGAGAGAGAGAATGAAGAGGAAAGGCAGGGAGGTTAACCAGATATGAGTCTCCGGTTTGCGTCGAAGTTTTTCCATTGATTTGCGATGTAGTAGATTTGATGGCCATGGAGCTATGCCAGTCATAGTCACACTATGCCAAGTCAAAAAGTTCGATGTGAATGAAGTAAACGAAGTTCTTGTTCGATGCCCTGTCTATGTGTGCATTGTGCCGGAGACGTTAGAGGATAAGGCTCTGCACGTCCTGGGCTGTCGTAGCCGCACGGGCATGTCGAAGTGGACGCACACTTAATTCGGAATAGGACCACTGTAATACCACTTTATGGTTGAGGGCATATGTAGCGCATATGTCTGTACACGCTGTCCACCCCACAGCGCCACGTTGTGAGTGATGTCTCAGTACTAGAAATTTTAGATGTGATTATTCTTTTACATATATTTTATGCGAAGTAAGACCAAGCTCTGGATCACAACAGCAGAAAAGAGATATGAAACAGATGTAGATAGACTCTCTTGAATATTACACAAAGGTTCTTATGGCTTGAAGGCTTGGTGTTAACACATGTGCTCTTATCTTTCTTTCTTTCTTTCTTTCTTTCTTTCTTTCTTTCTTTCTTTCTTTCTTAATACAATGAAACACACAATACTAAGAATAGCCAACTGCCGGCAGTAACTAAAAGTGCGGTGTACAGGTGATTTAGAAATTGAAGAAATGAGACACAGGCAATTGTCATGCTATAATAACACGAAACCTACACATACGCTATAACATTTCTGGTCTTAACTCTCCATAGCCTTTGGCGAAATCGACTGGCTGAACAGCACGCTGAAAGACTTGGTTCACAAAGTCCTTCGCCTTTTTGTCCTCTGGTTCGCGAAACTATTATACGCAGTGAGGATATTACGTTGTGTCCACGCAGCTCAAGCAGCAGTAATTTCGGCCGCACCTTTTGCGTAGCCATGACGTTGGTGCTGGCATGCGATTTTTTTTTTTTTGCTCCCTGGTCATGTATATACATTAAGTTAGCTAAAGTGACGAGAGATATTGAATTGTGACTATAGTTAGGAGCTACACAATTCACCAAATAGCAGTGAAAAAAAAATGAAAGAACGACTGTAGCAGAATAAGAAAGCAGTGCTCAGCAACCTACGGAACTCAATGGCTTTGCGTAAAGCCTAGGAAAGGCCCATAATTGTCGTCGGCGCATTTCTGAGCGCGCGGCGGAAATCGCTTCTATCTGTCGTGCGAGGAGGTTAGCGCTCTCTCTGATGGGCACAGAACGCTTTGTTCAAGTAAGCCTAACGGCGGCCCATTGTTTGCGGTTAAAAGTTCAGATGACTTTTTTTTTTTGTCGTTTTCTTCGGCGACACTGGTAAAAGCTTCTCTCCGTAGCGCTATTCCATTACCTAAGAGGGGGAAAAAAACGTCAGTTGTAACCAATATGAGCCAGCAACTCAAGAGCTTCAATTTACGATGCTTAGCACTAACTACGCAATAATCGGTACGCGCATATGAGCCTTGGAACGTATAGACCTGTCAATGCTCTAAATATTGCCGTGGCACGGTTCGGCCGAATAAGTTCTTGTGTCATGAAAAAAAAAAGTCAGTTATGCCTTTTGAAAAAGGCCCTGACACTTATTTTAGAAGTTGTATCAACTCTATCACACGCTTGTCACATATAAGAGGCTGGCACTTAGCAAGCGTAAAAGTTGTGAAACAGTTGTAAGATATTTTCACTATAAGGGCGATCTCGAAGCGCCGGCCTGCATGCCGTCATCGACATTATCATGGAGTCACGACTTAGAGCAAAAATTTGCTCACGCTGTGTGGAAATAAGGCTGGGATGACAATGGCTGTGCTCGTTGTAAAGGCCGCGCACGTTCCTTCTGGCTGCACTTCGCCTGTGACAGCGGCGTGGCGAACGAGCCAATGTATACGGTGACGTCAGGACGCACTCACCTCTTGTGTACCAAAACCGAAACCGGTCAGTAGCAAGAAGTGTTATAGTAAATAATGTAGGGCATTCTGACGCTTGCCAGTATTTTCTGTAGGCTTTGGAGGATTTGTGTCTTCGTTTCCAGGAAGAAAAAAAGAAAAAATAACACTACAAGTTTGAAAGGCCATGTCCCTACTCTTTTAACGACACGAATTTGAAAGACTGCGTATACTCGATACCCAGCACATTAACAACCCGCTGTCCTTGCACGAGTCAATTGCGTGGCGTTCCACGTGGCCTCTAAGCTTGAAGTTCACTGAAGGCAAATCAAATCAATAACAGGTTGAATGGACTGCTGTGATACGTTTGTAAATGTCTTCTCATGCGTCGATTGGCCGAATCTTAGAGACATGTCTCTTGCAAGCAAGGTATAAGACTTTTTCCGCCACCTTCTCTTTCGTTCCTTCTTTCTTTCTTTTTTTTATTTCTTTCTTTTTTTATTTCTTTCTTTTCTTCAAGCTGTATAGTTGAGATGCGTACCTATCTTAAGGAGAAGGCCCACTTATGCCCTAAGCTTCTGTCTATTTCATCAGACGTCCCCAAATAATGACCAGCGATTCTTCACTATACCGCCAACGAGACGGCGCGTACGTCACCAAGGTACCAAGCTAAATCGGGTGCCGTAAGGCACGAACGACGACGCTGCACACGAAAGCGAATGACCGACCGCGTCAACCCGAGGCGCGGTTGGCACAGAGGCACAGCTCGATCGCTCGATCGCTTTTGCGACCAAATGTGCGAGCGTCTCCATTACAGCTGTGGCTCTCAGCGGGCCACCGCGAGTGCGTGGATGACTGCAGCGCTTGCGCCATGACAACACCTCGATCTTAAGGGACAACGTTTGTTTGTTTGTTTGTTTGTTTGTTTGTTTGTTTGTTTGTTTGTTTGTTTGTTTGTTTGTTTGTTTGTTCCATCATCTGCGCGAGCCCTGTGGGCAATCGCGCCGTGCAGCGGCCAAAATTGATTCGGAGAACCTATCTGCGCAGCTCCCCGGGGGGCTGTCGGCTCCGAGAGAGAGAGAGTCTGACGCACTATATGGTTTCGATGTCGTACGCGTACGCTGTCAAAAGGCAAGAGAGAGAAGGAAGGAATAAAAAGAAAAGAGGGGAGAACGATGATCGGAACGAGGACGAAGAATGAGGCCTGAAGTTGATGCGTCTCGGTATGCGATAAATATACTCGGGATCGTTATGGGAAGCTTGAGCGCCGATATATCACACACGAGAGTCTCCTGTGCTGTCATTACAGCCTGTCAACCAGAATTTATCTCATTTTCTTTTCGTTTTTTTCTTCTTTATTTGTTTATCGTTTTGTTCCTTTTTTGCTTCCCAGTAAAATTTGATTGCATAAATACAGCCGCGTGGCCTGAATAACACGTCGGTCTATACATCTGATAGGCATCATTAATCACTGTTTCTCTGTTTCTTCTTTATTTAAACGAAATCTTGATGGTTTATTTATGTATACACTTCATTATAACGTAAGATCAGGATCACTTGATTCCTATTACGGATTTAATTAATGTTTCAACCGTGCGTTTCCCTGACCTCCTTGTTACAACGCATGACTGATTACTCTTCCTGTACTCAGGGTTTGCCAGACACGTGCCCAGGATTTTTTCGGGGGGGGCATCCCAAGCTAACTTTTCTATGCAAATGAGGGGGAGAGTACCTTTACTAGTACAAATGCGACTAATATTCACCATTCTCCATAAAGACGCGTAAACCCGCAAAAGAGAAATGAAATAAGGTGTATCTCACAGGTACGCCTGTGCATGAGATACACCTCTCCTTGGCAAACAAGGAAACCAATGGACTCGCGCATGAAAGAAGCGCAGAAAGAACACTGCCAAGATCAAGTAAACATGCGAAAGTGTAAAACAAAGATTTCTAGTGTAGTTTTCTTGAATTAGCTCTGGAAGAATTATATAGAAATATATATTTATGCAACAATCACAGTTTTTCTTCTTTTTTGTTTTTTATTCCTCGATTCATGCTCTACCAAGTTAAGTGCCAAAACCGACTCATATTGTTATTCGGGAAGTTGTTTAACGATGCGAGGCCACCAGTCCCGTACAACCACATGGAGCGCAGGACACTGCGGTTCTAGAAGTACTGTGCCCACCGCGGAAGGTTAGAAAAACACTCACATTAGCACAGCAGAGAAGTGGCTAAGTCGGGCAGCTCGACTGATAACTGTAGAAGCGTCATTCAAAACGCACGGAATTATTCTCCGCTTCCGGCGGCGTTTTCTCTACTTCCTTGTTAAGTAAGAAGATGTTGTTCCATAAGTATTTCCACAAACAACGGGTAAATTTGTTAATTTTCGCTTTTCCTTCCTGTTTCGCTGTTGCCTTGGCTCTCTCCCTTAGTACATCGCTTAATTTCTCAACTCCTTGCGACTCTTGTTTCCAGTTGCCAATTTTGCACGAGAAGTGCTGTACAATTAGGGAAAAGCCAGGCGAGGTAACGGGTGACAGTTATTGCAGGGTTTGATGATGGAAGCTGTTTCGTATTATTTTATTTTCCACCTTATCTAACCCATATCTCAGGTATATGGTTCCGAGGATCTGCCAGCGTCCCGGCCAGTCGTCACTCGAGGAAATAATGAAACGAAATGAAAAACTAAACGCAAGTGACGTTTTATCCGGCCGCAACTCCTTCCACGAGCATACGGACCAGCTGACTACAAACCGAATCCTTTTCCTGGTCCCTGGATCAGTTTAAACAAAGAAGGTTGAACTAACGAAGCAACAGCGATGCACGTGACCGTTGAATAGATGGTGACAACTGAACGTATCTCGAGTTAATCGTGCGGGCACCGAATCGATGAGAAAACTGGCCTTCACACCCCAGAAGATGCCGATAATTACAGCCATCCAAAACGAGTGATAAAGGCAGCAAAATGTTGAGCGCCGAATAGCTGTCAAGTCTCAAGATTGATTTGGCGGCGCTTTACGAATGTGTTTGAGGAGTGGTGGCGTTGGCGGCTAGGGTGGGTATGCCACTTAACTTCGGAAAGAGGGGGGGGGGGGGTACGTGCCTGGCGTTTGCCGTGAATTCTTGTGTATGTCGTTGCGCGAATAAGGAGGACACCAGTTAACTAACCGGTATAAGAAGAAAGCATGCATTTTGCTTAAGACTCCGCCATGTTTCTATACGAATTTCCATCGCAGTGTCAGGCTTCCTTTCCTTATTTCTCTGCATTTCAGTGGTGCGTATACCAGTGCAGATCCAAATAGGATGCTTCGTCACCGCCGTACCAATGACCTGCTCAGATATAGGAGGGTGCGAGGTGTAGTGGACGTGGTTTTCTTTAATTGTAACTTTGCATTGGCCCAGTTGCCGCACATTCTCGAATATACGCACGCGAATATTGCTTGTTTCTGCATGGTATGTATACGGCGACGCGTTCACAAATTAAATGCCGGACCGGCTTGAGCCATGACATTATACAGATTGGACGACCGTGCTCGCCGCTATATATCGCTGGGATTTCAGCGAAGCTGAGCGCCTTCACCTATAGTTGGCGCCGCATTGATGAAGCTTCGCACAACTTCAAAATCGGATGCCAGGAATGGACACGCCGTGAGCGCCCATTCCCGTCGCCCATGTTTGGCGCGCTGCGAAAATTTTCCCGCTGTGATTTGAGAGTGCGCGGCTTCTGTTTCTGCAGGCCACAATAAGTTGGGCCGATAAAAGACCTACATTCTGAGCTCACCTTTCGGTAGTGTTTGGGCCTCCTCGTTGTCGCTGTGTGTGTATACGACGGGACAATATGGCGTCTTCCCACGCGCTGACGGGCCGGCATCCCGCGGAAGTCGTGGACGCGCGGCCACGCACCCACGACTCCCACGAATGCCGCGCCGTGACGCCGCCGGGTTGGAGCAACCCGCAGCAGCCGCCCACTCCCTGTCACGAACTCAAACTTCTCTACAGGCGTGCGAACGTTGCTCTAGCGAACCCAGACTTCAGTTTGAATGCAGCCGCGCGTGGGCCGGTGGGCGCGTGTGTGGCCGCGCTGTCGGAACAACAGGCTCCCTTTCCGCGGTGCACTATTTGCCGGGCGACGTATACTGGCCGCTCGAGGCACTTTGCGTGTTATTCGCGGGCTTCTTTCGCGCTCGGAAATAACACTTTTTTTGTAGCACGTATTGAGCAACATAAAGCTGTATCGGGAGTTTTTTCACGTTCCTCTACAATTTTCTCACTGACACTATTCATCTGATTACAATATTTGAGAAGTTGATTAATTAATTAAGACTAATTATCCATCTAAGCGGTACGAAAGAAATAATCTGAGTATCTCCGAGCGACGGAAAACAACGTTGCCTCGGTTCCGTTCAGCTACGTAGCATTTGCATTTTTTTTAATTTTTGGCTCAAGTTACGTGGGACACCCTGTATAATACGGGTGATGTGCGTCATGGGGTGCTTACGCCAAGTGAACACGTTCGTATTAACTTCAATACGTTAACATTGAAACATTCGCAATATTTATATTAGCAATAATATTCAGACATTATAAGCCAGGGGCGGCGAAGGATTATGTGCGCTGTATTCATGAGAATAATGACAGGCAGCGTTACGCAGGAGCCTTTTTTTTTTTTTTTGCTCTCCAGGAAAATGAAAGCTTTGCATGTTGGGTAAGTGTACACAATGTATAGACAACGCGTGCACGTTCGCATTAAATTAAGTGAGAGGGAGAGAGAAACTAAGACATTGACTGGGAGAAGAGGAACAAGTATAAATGGCATGAAAAGAATAACTGTACAAGCACGTGGAAGGTGCCTGACAACGATTACAGTCTTTCGTGTGCTCCTTTTAGAGGACCTCGGACTAACGTCGGCTGGGACCGGGACCCAAGAATTCTTTGTTCCGTAAGAGGACGTGGCTCATAAAAAAAAAAAAAGCGGTACTCATGTGATTCTTTGTCTGCATCTCCCTGCGTGGGAGACGCCCTATATGCGCGTCCTATAGGACCTTCAATAAAGTTTATCCAATTCAATTCTAACAAGCGAGCGATGAAAACGCACTCTGCAAGTAATTATTTCTACTTATTTTTTATGTATCCCATTTATGGATTCCATTTGACGTATCCCACTCGGTTACCCGCCCTGTGAAAGGAGTCCCAGACTCCATACCATTCTGGAAAGTGGTCTTCACTTTCCGTCAGCGCTTCTTGACGCTTATTAAGTTGTAATGAGATGATGGTGGAGGCGGGCAAGAAGGAGCAAAATGTGATGCGACTGTAAAAAAAAATAAAAAGAAAAAAATGTGGGGGGTTTTACGGGACAAAACCAGGATCTGATTATGCGGCATGCAGTACAGTGAAGGACTGAAATTTGACTGCCTGGGGTTCCTTAACGCGCACCTCAATTTAGCAACACGAGCGCCTAATTGTGAACATTATACTACGTCACTCGTCCATTCGAATCTTTGGTTTACGTCACTGGCGCAAATACAAAACGGAACAGAATCAAAAGATACACGCGCCGCAAACGCTGGGGCCTCACTGTGTGGTTTACGTCCGCCCGCGTCCAGTTTTAGTTCGCGCTGGTGGCTAGCTGGCCTGCTGAATTGGGAATCCAGCAAGCGGCTTGCTAGCCCTTAAAACAGAATTTCTCACGCTTCATAGTATACATATTACCGCAAATGTATACGTGTTACGGCGGCATACGAGCGCACGTATATCCACTCGCTGACAGCGAAATCTGTTACCCTATGTATGGCCATAGCGACCCTCTTTATGCGGCGATGAAAGCAACACTTCTTTACGCTGGTATGCAGTTCTATGCAGCCCAAAGAGAGAGAGAGAGAAAGGCAAAGGAAAGACAGAGAGGTTAACCCGAGATTATCTCCGATTGGCTACCCTGTACTGGGGGAGGGGCAAGGGGATGCAATAGGTGAGAGAGAGAAGGATAAAAAAAAAGAAAAGGAAAACCTAAACACACACGCACGTAACCTCGAAGAACAGTTATGGGCTGTCCAACGGACCCGCGACGCGGCGGAGGGGCTCGGCCTCTCTGCCCCGATGTAGGAGCGGCCGTTCATCCATCCATCCACCCACAAGGGTATATGCCATAGATAGAGGGGGAAGCGCTTTATTGAAATGCAGAAGATTCTGCCGCCATGTATGTAGGAGCTTACGCATTCGACTCTGCATAAAGAAAGGGACGGGGAGACAGAATGGCCCTCGGAGAAGATTGGCATGAAACAAAAATAAAGCAAGGAAATATATGATCATGGCACGCGCAGGTGAGACAAAAGTTATGGTGTGCATGTAAACGTGCTAGAGCTTGTCCATTAGGCAGATGATTACGAAACCGGAGGAATAGCTGTATAACCGTACAATTTGTATTATTATAACATAGAAATAAAGCAGCGCGACATTAATTACACGTGTGAATAAAACGTTGAATAACATGGCGGCTTTTACAAAATAAGCGCAACCGTACTTCATGGGGAAAAAACGCAAAAGAATACTTCCCTATTAAACAACTGTAGTGGCAACCAAAAAAAAAGGGGGGGGGGGGGCACACAGAAGCAAGTAACGCGCACTGGCACACACCTTGCACAAAATAAAGTTTTTAAACAATCTTGAAGCACTTGTTTCCTAAAGCCATTGCGTTCCCTCCTCGCGTGAATACGCAGGTGATGCACGACCACATCGCGTACCGGTACGAGATTCTAGAGGTTATCGGAAAGGGCTCCTTCGGCCAGGTCATCAGGGCCTACGACCACAAGACCAAGGACCACGTCGCACTCAAGATCATCCGCAACAAGAAGCGGTGAGTACCCGCTTCTGAGATTTTCGCCCGCACTGTACTCAACTGTTTCCTTTCTTTTTTTCGTGTCGACTTTTCTTTCAATGCTAGCAGCTGCATAATTTTCTCTCGGGCCGCGAATACTCGGCACTAACACAAAGGTAAATAAAGCAGAACTCGCGACCAGGTACACGTCGCAGGTTTCAAAACACATTTTAAAACAGATTTGAAAACACGTTTAATGCACTTTTTAAGGGGACGCACTCACTCACCAGAGGACACTGCGTAGTTACTTTTCTTCGATTCCAGAAATGTGATACACTGACGTCATCCTAGACGCCATATCGGAGAACCATCTGGGTGAGACGTGACGTCACGTGCAAGCTGTCTTGCACGTGTCGAACGTATCAGCAGGCTCTCACAGCGGACTCTGTCATCCTTTAAGAAACAGAATTAAACGAAAACGGCACACACTAACGAGACAAGAAAGCTCACTTTAGCGTGTGCTCTCTTCGTTTTTAAATGCCATGCACTGAGTAGCCCGTGGTGTAGGCACTTAAAAGCCCATTTTTTTTTTGTTTTGTTTTTTTAGGAGAAAGTATAAGGCAGGATACAGGGGAGATTCTACAAAAATATTAAGGTAGACTATAACTTATTAGTTTAGAGAGACATCTTTTTTTTTTTTTCGGTAGAATGCGTGTGATTTACAAAGGGATAGCAAATTTGGAGACATTAAAACGAATTCAAACTCAGTTTGCAATTTTGTCAAATTTCAAGAACTCTTTCGCCGCACAATGCGGCTTCTGTCGAGGTTTACCGCAGACTTCCGGATAGGGGTAGTACAACGGGCACGTGCTCCATCCCCCCCCCCCCCCCCGCGAAATGTGTTTGTCAGTATGCTGCCTTCCCCTTCCTTCCCCTCCCCTTCATTCCCCTCCCCATCCTCGTTAAAGTGCGTGGCCCGACAGGAAAAAAGGTCTGGCTACGCCACAGGCACATGAGCTGAGTAAACCTACTGTTATCGAGGAGTAAGAGAACCACCGAATCTCAATTTAAGTATGCCCTCTAAATACAGTTTACACCCTTTGGGGCGCATCTTTGTCTCACCATAATAATATCATGCCTTGCTTTCGTTTCTTTTTGTTGAAAACTCTGCTCTCATTACTTTCTCATCAAGAATGCTAGGTCGCGATTAACCTAATACATATCTCTATATTATATCAGCAAGCACTATCACACTGCATGTGCAATTATACCTTTATACTAATACGTGCTCAATGCAAATTCCCGTCGGACTGACAGGAAACTAATAATCAATTGTACTATCAGACTCCTATCAGACTCCTATCAGACTAATAAAATGGATATCTCATACATCAAATAGAAAAATGTATTACCCACACGTGCGCGCCGGCGTCAGCTCGTGACTGGTTGTGTAAATGAAAACTGTTATTTGTTGTCAGAAAGCTTCTGCAACCGAGCTATTTGTTCGTTCAATAAGGATTTTCCCTGTCCCCTTTGCCGACGTGGCAAGTTTCATGTACACTTCAATAACGCCTCCGTGTACTGGCCGGTGAACGAAAGTGGGGAATCTTACAAATTTCTGGAATCTCATTCTATTCGCAGTCGCTTGTTGGCACTAAGGTACAATGGTTTATCGTGCCCCCTAGCTGGCTTGCACTCATGATGTATCTTAGAGTTACTGCATATGCTCCCCTGGAGCATGTGCAGTAAGTCTTCTGCACGGCAGTCGAAATGTCCCGAGTAAGTTGCCCTGTTTGTCGCTATTATAACTGCCGTAAATGTACCAAGTCGCCATTTTCTTCTCGCAATTTGCTATCCTTTTGGTTGCGCCCCCCCCCCCCCCCCCCCGCCCTTCTGTCACTTGTTCAGGAGTCAGCTGTCGCGACCGGCAGAATTCTCCCCTTTCCTTTCTTTCTTCCGACAGCCACGAAAAGAGTCGCTCTTTCCACACCCAAACGCCAGCCGACACCGCAGCGCGTGCATGCGGTTCCCATAATACACATGTGTATCTAAAGTTTCGATGAAACCAGAAGCTATTGCCGCACAAAGGCGTCTTGCAGCACTAGCTTTTTAACGCGTAAAAACAAGTATCTTCTGGGAACGTTCTCCTTAGTTCTTTCGCTTTTGTTTGGATATTCATTTTAATTCACATAAAGATACACCAGAGAGAGAGAGAGAAAGAGAGAGAAGAGGGGGGAGAGAAACGAATAGGGAAAGATAGGGAGGTTGGCTACCCTTCACACGGGGAGGCGGAAAGGGGAAGAATAGATAAGGCGAGAAAAGAAGAATAATTCGCAGAGTCAATCGCGGAGGAATCTCCGCTGTCACAAGCGTTCTTACAATCCATTATCCTTCACAACGTGCAGAAGGGCTTTTGTGGCCTTTTGCATGCACGAATGCATGCGTCATGGTCGAAGGATTATCATATGCATCACATTTCTTCCGAGAGCGCTCTATTGTCTAACAGGTTGAGTTTAGCTCGTATAGTACGCCATTGGGTGTCAAAGGATGGGCAGTGGCACAGAAGGTGCTCTAGAGCCTCATCGCGCCCGCACAAATTGCACGCCGCGCTGTTGGCCATCCCTATTAGGAATGAAGATGCACCATATTTTGCGGACACGCACGTGGCTTTCATTGGTTGCAGAGAATCAGACTGTCGCCATAGTAATATATTTCGATCGATTTTCTAATGAGTACGATGTTATCAACATATCATAGGACTGAGGAGCTTGAATTCCGCAGTTAAGATTCCGCTTAACTCCAACTGCGGCAATTTCGCAGCACTCAAACACGTGGACACCTACTTGCCTGAACACTTTTATATGAACGAATTAATACAATAATAATTGCATGGAATAACACAGGTAATGACTTTTAAATACAACATATTTTTCTTGCATATTATTGGGTGTTTCGGCAAAATATTTAGCCGAGGTTTGGTAAGCAGGAGAAAAAAAAATGCTGACATGAACGGGATGAACAAGCGCCTTTGACTCTTCGAAAACGCAGGACAACTGACGCTATAACCTGCTAAATGATCGCTGTTCAGCACTGGAAAAAAATAAAAAAGTGTGTCAGAAGTGGGATTCGAACCCACGCCCACATTCGTGGACCAGAATTCCCATGCCCTTATCAAGGGGAAGGCAGTGCCTTGAGTCTGGCGCCTTAGACCACTCGGCCATCCTGACAGCTGGTCCGCCGTTTTTTAACAAGTGGTGAGTTAAGTGTGTCCTTTAATATATATATATTTTTTTGTCCCTTGCTTAATTTTCTCATGTCATTTTTATTTGCCGCGGTATTATGTCACTTGAACGTAAATTCCTGACACGCCTGCCTTTGTTTAAAGGCCATAACGTGTAGGCGTTTTAGGTGACCCACAGGGTAGGGGAAGATTCACTGCAGTAATACGGTGGCTAGAAGCCACCGTACCCCTTTCAGCTACCGTAGCGGTAGTGTTTCGGAGCAAGGACCACCAAAAATTCTGTGGTTCCTGTGAAGACAACAAATAGGTAGGCGGAGAACGTCGCCGCACGCTGCCATAGCCGAATTTGGCACAGATGTCTTGTGAAATACTAAAAAACCAAAATAAAATCGAGGGGTACGTGTGTTCACATCCCTGGAAAGCAAATTAAGTGCTCTGCGCCAAAGTATTTAATTATATGTATCTTGCTGTAGTACAGCGAAACCCACTGCAACAAGCTTGACTTTGTGGCGACATCTCTCGGGCTTTTCTCACAACCTGCCACCGCGGGCATTTTGAAACTTTTTATGTCGATTATGTTGCTTTCACCCTTTTCAGTTGCATATTCTGAAACTAATTATAGCTCGTTGATCGTAATTATTTAGAACAATGGTAAAATCAGTCTGCGCATTTTTTTATTGTGTGGGTTGGCTTGTGTCTGCTTTAAATGATGCCGCTAGGTCACTTTAAGTAGTAGTAGCAGTAGTAGTAGTAGTAGTAGTAGTAGTAGTAGTAGTAGCACTAGTAGTAGCAGTAGTAGTAATAACAATAATAATAATAATAATAATAATAATAATAATAATGCAATATTTATTTTTAATTTAACAGGGTGGTGATTTGGGCGAGTTATAGTAGGATACAAATTAAAAAAAACAGCAGTGGCAACCAAGGCACACGGACCGCGCGGGATTGTTACTCCGCCAGCCAATCACAGAAGCAAACAAAATTGTCGTCATGCATTCGTCATGCGACCATTTCAAAATGGCGTCGTACTTGACACCGGAGCCTCCGGTACCTCCGGAGCGTCTGCTGTTCTTGAAGAGTCTTTTCATCGGCGGAAGCAATGAAGTAGGTGTGCAAGAGACACGGACAAAGTGTAGGAAATCTGAGCTTTTCACTCTTCAAAAGTCCGCGGTACAGTTAATTTCACTGCTGACAGCGTTTTACTCATGAAACTTCACTGCCAACTGAAGTGAAACTTGACAATAAACAGATGCAGCGAAGCACGCGTTTTATTTCAGTTCAATAAAGAATTAGGCTTTCACCGTACCACTATAACAGACGAGTGAAAACGTGCAAAATTACGCGCTTATAATTTTATTTTTGTGGTTACCCCCTTATTTAGGTAACAGGAGAAGTGTGAAGTGTGAACAATTTGCAGCTTCGCGGAGGAACAGTGGCTGGCGGTTATGAGGTCATGGGCGGGGCTTCACTGCAGACTTGATATAGACCGTTTCATCGGGCGAGGAGGATAGGGCGCGCGGAGAGCCTTTCCTCCTCTCTGGTTTGGGCGATCCGGCGCGGCGAAGTATTAATTGCTGTCGCGTGCTGCGGAACGATTTCGAGATGTTTTATATCTTACTTTGTGAAATTTACGCCATGTTCGTTCATATAAGGTCATGAGGGAAGCCTTTCGGTGCATCAGTAACTATACTGTAGGCAGAAATATGTCTTGGGGGCGCAAAAATGTGACGCGCATAATCAGTCGCGGTGCGTGTATGTGTTGTTTACTATTTTGCTTATATCGATTTTAATTCAACAAAGAAAACCGGCGTCTCTGTATTACCAGCATTAAATGGTAAATCAGCTCACTGTCTGATCGATTGGTGTTGGCAGTAAAACATAAAACATAAGAGCGCATGCTCGTGCACGGCCAACCTAAGGCAACCATGAAACATCTGAGTGGCAGGCGCTATCAAATATTTGTGATACACTGGCATCGTTCTCACGCATTTTAAGTTTAGTATCTTTGAAATTACCATATGTCTACGCTAGCCTTGCTGCATGAGGCCAATGGCGCTGCTCAACACAGCGATCACTGCGGTTGGTGAGCCAGCACGATACATATATAAGCTGTGTGCTTCGGTATTGCCTTTTTGGCCCGTATACAGCCATAATATATGAGAGGGTTCGCATAAAAAGAATGCGATGGCTATTTTGAGCACAAAATTTGCGTAATACGTGTGAGCGCGTCGTAGAGAAGTGAACGAACACAACCGAAAAAAGAAGAAATATCGGTTATCATATCCTCTTTCTCTAAAAAGCAAGAGAAAATGGGCTAACGCCGCACAACGTTTCTAAATATATAACCGCTGATGTCGTATGCTTGGACCATGCGCTATATAGAACAAAGATATCTGTAATCCAGCACCTACTACTGCTTAGGACGCTCGCGCAGTTCGTAAACGGTCGCTTTGCTGGACAAGCTTAATTCAGACTGTAAGGTATGCTGCTATTACTAGTCAAAACTATTTTATTCATGGGTGAAAGCCTCATCCATCCAACCAAGTAGTCACGCAATGTAACCTGCAGCGAACAGTTTGAACGCTTGTCAAAGTATAACAGCACAGCTCCTATCGTAGCAGAACGGTACCCACGCTGTTACGATCGTCGCGTGTTTCATGGCTCATAAACTGCAACTTAGAAATAGAGGATAATACTGCAATAAGGTCACATTAGTGATTGGAACATTCAGAAATACACAATTGATCTCCCTAGCTGATTGTAGGCTCAAGTATGCGCGCACACATCGCGCTGCGTGTTACGTCCACCTCAACGCCAGCAGAAATTCCGGCCATGACGCCTTAAACCACTTCAGCACGTCTCGCAGAACCGTTTACCACGTTGAAGACGCACGTCATACTAAACAGACCAAACGACCGCGAAAACAAACGCCAGAACCTACCGCCGAGCGTATACCTGCCATGCAAAAGACCGCTTTCACCCAAGCCAGTATGGCGCTGCTCATAGGCGGCGCCACTGCGTTCACAATATGGCGGCGCCTACGAAAAAACGGTCTATAGGTGTTCTGTGGACTTGAGTTGTATCTGGCTATTGCACAGCCCAGTTCTACACAAGGCAAAACAATGGACAAGGAAATCTTGTTTGACATAGTGCATTGACTGCCATTATGACCTACGTCCTTCTATTTATTTATTTATTTATTCTTTCAAAAACACATTCATAATTGTTGAAGTTAAACACCTCAACACCTATGTAAGCTTTGACAGACACCATAACAAAGGGATTCCTTAAAAAAGATTTGAACACTTTGTACTATAGGGTTACAGAATGGGTTTAAGGGAAGCACATAGTCAAGGGCGGCAGAGGACTATATAGGTAGGGTGATGAAATTAAGAAATTTGCAGGCGCTAGCTGGAATTAGTTGGCGCAGGACAGAGGTAATTAGAGATCGTAGGTAGAGGCCTTCGTCCTGCAGTGGACATGATATAGGATGCTGCTGCTGATGATGATGATGCACTATGCGCTATGCAACTTCCAGTTGAACTTACATACACATCTGTTCATAAAAAAGCCATGGATAGTGCAATTAATGTGGGATGTTTGACAACATTTCGTTGAGAACACACTCTATGATTCTAGCCTCATTTCAGTGGCCATTCATGGTTCACGTGGAAATTGATTGAAGGGACAGCCTCATAACATTATGCTCAAGTTGAAATTCATTTTTGACAAGTTTCCAGCTTTGCAACTGTCTCCTTTACGCCATTTTATGATTGTTCTATACTGCAGCATTTATGCACAAGCCCACACAGAAACCTTCTCGGTGTACTTACGGACTGTGATTTTATATAGAACGCTAGCTGTTTCTTTAGTTCATCGTGTCCCTGCTCATATAAGTGGCCACTGTGATTAATATATGTGTTACGTAATCAGAGACATGTTCAGGCTCATGTGGATATATGAATCAAAGGCATTCATTTTGTGTACAAATGCTGTCTACAGGTATATATATAGGTTAATATATAACAGGGCCAGGAAAGTGCCAGTGGGAATGCCAAGGAATGTGCAGATTAGGTGAATAAAATTATATTGACTGGTTGGGCAGATTTTCTTATTTATTTTTTTTATTTTCCAGTAGCAACACTGGGTGTTATGAGAGCTAGATGTCATGATAGAAGGCTCCAGATTATTTTCACCTCTTTGGGAGTGATCATTTAATACCCTAAACAATATCATTTGACTACATTCTGCCTCTGTTTGAATTGTGGCAACCGCAGATAGGAATTGAAGCTGCAACCTTATGCTTCAAAGCAGAATGCCGTATGCCATAGCCTCTGAGCCTGTGGCTCAGTGGCTATGGCATCAGCCTGTGCCATATTTGCATGCCGACACCTTTCTTTCCTTGAGTAAAGAAAGCGTGGGTGTGGACTGCAGAATCCTTGAGGGATATCAGTGCAACATGTCCTCATTGTGAAGGAGTGTGCTGTGATCATTCCGTGCCACTTTGGGCACGTGGCCAGAGTTGGATCTCACGTAAAAATGACAATATTTTCCCAGGAAGGGAAGTAAGCAGCCACTTCAACATCAGGGCGCAAGCCTGCTCACAACCACTGCATCAGTCGATGTAGATGAGTGAACATTCTAGAGGTGTTTAGACGTGGAGAAATCAATTATACTTACACACATAACTAACTCATCGCCTTATTTCTTGCTGCATTCTTTCCTAGTAGTATTTATCTTGTAATTACATCACTACTGGTTTTTGTGATCACTATAGTTATGGTCTTGCAATTCTGTTCCGATGGGTGATTCATTTTAGAATCACTGAATCACTGTAGCACTTCCACTGTTTACATATATGAGGTGTACGTCCTGTTATATATAGCCTTTGCGCACTGAGAAGGCATTACGTCAAGCATACAACTCTCTGAAATTTTTTTTCAGGTTTCATCAACAGGCCCTCATCGAAGTGAAGATATTAGACCATTTGAAGAAAAAGGATAAGGACCAGTATCACAACGTCATACACATGTATGACTATTTCTACTTTAGGAACCACTTATGCATCACATTTGAACTGATGGGGTGAGTGACCTTTCTCATATGGCAGATGCAAATGCACAGCTTTGCACACTTCCTATTTACCTCAAACAAAGATGGAACAACATTCTTATGGCAGAAATATCACGTATACTGAGGTACTGGCACCGTGCCTATATCTGTATCAAATTTTCATAACTACACTCTGTGATATCAGCAATGTACTAGTTCTTTCTGTTCATCAACTGGCAATTTTTGAAGTGAAACGGAATTTTACTGCCTGTAATTTTACGCAGCATTAACTTGTGCTGGTGAGAGACAGGGATTGATTAAGCATGGGATGTGTGGAACTTCACAAGCCTGTGTATGTTTATTTAGTCTGTTTCTCTTGAAAGTAAGTCATTAACTGGCAAATAATTTATCAAGCAGCAATTATCGGCTGCCTACAGAACTAATGTTGGGTGCTGTGTTCAAATGCTGTAAAGTCGTTTTATAATGCAGGCAGATCTTTAATTTTCTAGACTTATGCAACCTGAAAATTTCACAGAATTCTTGTACAGGGACTGGCATTCTAGGCTAGAAAAACAGCATTTAATGGCCCTAAATATGAGCAATATATATGCCTTCTATTTCTTTTGTGAATTATATGCACCATAAAATTATAAGGTTCACAGTATTTTTCTGCAAATTCCTGCTGTTATCAAAATGATCACCTATATGCGTACTACAGGTATGCCAAAGGAACACATAATGTGCTCATGGTGGTTATTTGGCAGGCAAACCATGCATGGTGAATACGAACAACCGGCACTCGAAAGAACATGTGTCGAGAATTGATAGCGTGCTCTCAAGCTTGCAAGAAACATATACCTTTCCACAGCTAGCTAGGGCTCACTCGGTTCAGGAATTTGACAATGAAGCCCTGCAGTGTGCCACGATTAATGCTCTACGCGATGCTGTGCAACCTCGGTCATGCAGAATGAACCTGTACGAGCTCGTCAAGAACAACAGCTATCAGGGCTTCAGCCTGAATCTCATCAGGAGGTTCGCCTACTCCCTTGTGCAATGCCTGCGGCTCCTCCATCGGGAGAGGATTATACACTGTGATCTCAAACCTGTAAGTAGACTCGGAGCAGCCCTCATAACCGTGGCGCCCTTCATAAACTCCAAGTAGCTTTGATCCTTATACTCCACCTCGCTAACTCTGAGCAGTGCAGTGAAAGCTACAGAGGAGGTACTCTGTAAGAGTCCACTATAGTGAACATGTCCATTTCATCTGCTGCTGAAGTGCTGATCGGCTGAGGTGCCTGGTGCTGCAGACACATAGTGCAGCCCAGCAAATCAGAACTTCAATAGCAAACGAAATGTACATGTCCACTAGGTGGACTCTTACAGAGTACTTTCCCAGGACACGTCGGCTAACCAAAAAAGAGAACCGGAATATAACGGCTCCACCACTGTCCCCCTCCAATTGCTCTCCATGTGATGCTAACAGAATGGAAGCATGGAATGGAATGGAATGGAATGAAAGCACTAGCAGTGCACAATGGTCAATGCGTGCTCCCTTCCAAGCAACATTCGACTCTTGTTATTGACTAACTGGCTCGTCAGCCCTAGCCTTCACTGCACAGAGTGGGGTGAGATAAGCAGCATAGTTTGGTTATTGCAGGTGCAGCCCAGCGTGACACGACAGCCTGTGCTTTCTTGGCAAGCCTTTCACCAAATAAAAGTGTAGAATAATTAGCTGCAAATAGTAGAATTGTGCCAGTATTTTGCTCCCAGTCAAAAGAAGAAGTTGCTCAAACCAGTTGGAAATTTCCAATTGGAACGAATTGGATTTTTGAGCACAGTTGGACCCAATTGGTCTCTCGATAGTACTTGTTAGGACCAACACGAAAAACAAAGAAATAAAAAAGCTTAGATAAAAGAAGCTTAACTTGAAAATCCATTCGAGAAGCTTACGCATGCATGAACACTCTATGGCGATTCTATTCATTGACACACCAACCATTTACTACTTCACTAGGAGAGATACATGTCAGGTACTAGATATGTAAGCAAAATTTGGTTGTCCTAGAGGTGCCAGTAGTTCATGAGAAATTAGTAAAATTTCAAGAGAGATTTTTTAACTTCACAGAAAGCCAAATTCTTCTCTCCATTGATCCCGCCAGAATACAAAGGAAGATCTTATATTTGAACACTCACGTTATAATTGTGCTAATATTATTATAAACTATTTTGTTGTTTCGTGAGATTACTCATCCAGTGACTTACAGTTGGGACCAATTGGCATACCAAGCTCCAGTGATGTTTAATTGGAACTAAGTGGACTTCTCACGATGGCCAATTGGAACTAGTTGGGTCCTATTGAAAAATGCAACTTCACTCAATGGTTTTTTTTTACTGGGCTGTCAAGCACAGAGAGAGAGAGAAACGTATTATAAGAGTAAAGGCTGAGAGGCTGGTCTGGACTACGATGTTCCAGCCTGTTACTCAGCAGTGGGGCAGGGAGAAGAGGAACAAAAGGAGAGGGAGAAAGTGAATTAAGATGATAATATGAATAATAATATTTAAACGTTCACCGGAAACACTTATTGCAGAGGATTACTAATTAAAAAGTGCAAATTGTATTGTCTGTGATGTGTACTCATATGCATCCTGAAATTTTTTTTCTCTCTTTGGAGACAGATACACGAACTTTAATATAAACTGGAAAAGTCAATCCCATACACCACAGCAGGGCTCACTACTTCAGATGGAGCTTAGCAAAGTGAAATTAAAGGAAGTAGGCAGAAAAAGAAAGGTAAATAAAGAATTTTGCAGAAACTGACATACAGTCTGCAAAAATTCAGAGGGCAGAAGAGCATATGCGAGGCAGTGACAATAACAGCATGGCCTTAGTGGCATGAGTGCATTGTCTTGTGTGCTCCAAGACGTTGTTAAGCATTTCACAGCAAATGAATACGACAGTACAGGAGACATC
The DNA here is from genome assembly GCF_023375885.2 of Dermacentor andersoni. Classification (NCBI taxonomy): domain Eukaryota; kingdom Metazoa; phylum Arthropoda; class Arachnida; order Ixodida; family Ixodidae; genus Dermacentor; species Dermacentor andersoni. The sequence continues at coordinate 122,491,416 of NC_092817.1, read as the reverse complement.
CTTATTCCCCATTCTTCTGACACTCCCACACAGGAAAATATTCTCCTCAAGCAGAGGGGCAGCAGCGCCATCAAGGTGATAGATTTTGGCAGCTCCTGCTTTGTACACCAAAGGGTCTACACGTACATCCAGTCTCGGTTCTACCGCTCCCCAGAGGTGAGCTTTCTTGTTCCTCCTCACATTCACATTACCACCCTTTAATACCACAAAATTTGAAAAAAAAAGGACATCGCTTTGTGGGCACCATACTTTGATGCACCTCAGCATTTTCCTTATTCTGTGGATAAGTGAGGACAAAAATGCCTGCAATGTGTAAACATCAATATCTGCATCAGTGAGTGATGATTCTGTCTTTTGTTAGAGGAGAAAATTAGGCAGGTTTAAGCAGTTGCAGAACATTAATTCTGAACTGCACTCCCACGGTCACATTTTAAGTCAGATCAGCTAGATAAATAATATGGTACTGAAAAGATGAATGAGTGCAAAATGGAGATGACAACCAAGGTAGAAACAAGTAGACTGGACAAACATTCATTAATGTTTTTAGTGCAATATGGACCAACTAAATCAACAAAAAGTAGTCCGATAACATATTTAAGTGACAGCTCAGCTCAAGGTCTATTTGGGGAACTGGATAAGGGAAAGAGAGATTGGGCCAGGTATGGCTACCTATAAGCAGACTTCACGTGCGAACTCAGTTCAGGGTTAGCCAATTAAATTCAGGTTGTGGCTCAGTCCTTGAAATATTTGACCATCTGGGGACAGTTCTTGTCCTAGAATGTCTTCCTGTGCGTTATTACACCAGCTAGATGATGTAAAGTTGAAGCTGTGTCTCATGTACACGCACATCACTACACTTGTCGCAGTGGTTGCTGGCATTCAGGGTCATTGACCCTGAATCATGACCCTGAAGTGTCATGACCCTGAACCAGGGTCATGACACTTCCATAAGACAATGACGTTGTCCGTCAATTCGTATCTCCTTGTTTTGTGCACAAAGGTGATCCTTGGCCTTCCGTATGGCACTGCCATTGACATCTGGAGCCTGGGTTGTATCCTTGCCGAGCTGTACACAGGCCTTCCCTTGTTCCCGGGTGAACATGAGGCCGACCAGTTGGCCTGCATCATGGAGGTGCTTGGCATGCCACCCCCTTGCGTCCTCGAGCTGGCAACACGCAGGAGGCTCTTCTTCGGTGCGTGGCGCTCCTTTCTCTCTTGTGGCATAAATATGTATTTTTACCTTGCGGCATTAAATTGCAAGCAGTTCACGTGGCGACACTCACTAGTGGCAGTTCAGTGGTTATACGGTGTTTCATTTTTGAGTGCGAGGTCGTTGGCTCGATCTCAGTTGTGGTGATCTTGTACTGATAAGGGCGGAATGCAAAAATGCTCATGTACTGTGCTTTGGGTGCACGTTAAGGAACCCAAAACGAGAGATAATGAATCTTAGGAAACAAAACATAAAAATGTTATAGAAAGAAACAAACCAAGTTAAGATATTTAAAGCATCAAAGACTGTATACAAGTCCTGCCTGACACAAGTAAAGCAGCTATATGGCCTTCATGGCTGAAAGTGGGTTCTCGTTTCTGTCCCACGACTCTAGGAAATGGGGCAAGCAACACAACTATTATAAGATTATAAGATTATTATAAGATAAGAACCATTATAAGATTTTTGAAACCACTTCAGGACATGTGTTCACATTTGTCCTATTTTTCTTTGTTAGACTCGAAGAACGTTCCTCGTCTAACTCAGAACAGCAAAGGAAAGAAGCGAAGACCAAACTCGAAAACGCTGGCTGCTGTTTTAGGCTGCAATGACGAGGAGTTCGTCGACTTCCTTTCCCTTTGCCTTGTGTAAGTAGTTGACCTTCTCTTTTTCTTAGTCTGTTAGTTTGTCAAAGAAAAAGGAAGAGTGGTCACTTTGATTCACATTTAGCAATTCATTTCTTCAGGCTGTGATTATGACAAATGTGTATTCATTGCTTAAACTAAAATATGAAAATCTTTGTACAAACACTTGCAGAAGTTGTAAATAGATATTAGGCAATATTTTGCATAAAGCTAGAATAATAAAGACGCTATATATTTGGGGTCCTCAGATAACATGGAGGAAAGTCAATTTAAGGCCCTTTTTCATCTATCCAGCAGTTTTTTAATGAATCTAATTCATGTAGTGTGCTTTGGGTGCTCAGGCATTATTAAAATTTTAATGGTAGCGGTGTATGAAAGGTTGTTAGCTGAGCAGACCCACATTATGTGCTTGAGAGAAGCAGGCTATGAAATTATACAGTGATAGTAGAGTGCCCAACATGGATAATACACGAGATGCATAAGATGAACAGCTGTAGCAGATAGATAGCCTGGTGGTACGAGCTTTCAGGCAAAAAAACAAAAATAATGGAGGTTTTCATGAAAAGGAGGAGAGGTCTGGTGAGGGTGGAGGGGAAGGGAGTCACTATGACAGCAACACTGATTACTGTTTTCTGGCAGCAATCAACTAGTGCAGTTGGACATATATATTGGGTTAATGGTACCCTGCCCATAGAGTGCCACCCGCCCTAGTTCCTAGAGGTGACAGAATGAGCACAATGGTTACTCATGCACCTTGTGCAGCACTCATTATAGCGTGGAACTATTGCCAAGGGCATGAATTCTTAGTATATATAATCAACGTTCATGAGGTGAACAGCTGACCTTCTGCATATGGTTCTTCGTCATAGGTGAATTTTCATCTGAGAGGCATTTTACAGTACTTTCTCGCAGCACTTTCTCACAGCACTTTCTTGTGCTTATAGCACAAAATTCACCCAAGAAGAAGCATGCTGAAGGTCAGCTGTTCACCTCATGAATCGTTGATGAATGGCCTCGTGTAGAATCAGTGTAATACTGGTAAGAGTGAAACCAGGAATGTGGTGAGTGCAAGGAATCATGAGAAAAAGCAATCATGACAATGGCTAGCACGTACTGTTGGGTTTGTTGACACCATATTCTTGTGCATTTCACCACCTCCCTTGCTGTTTTCCTACTGTTTGTCAAAGGTGTGCCAACGTTGTGTTAATTGAAGTCGGGTTCTGCACAAGACGGTCAGCACACAGTGACTGAGACAGGCAGCAGCGTATCTAGTAAGTGATACTTAAAAGTGCACTAAATCGTCAATAGCACTTGTTGACGTCACATTTCTGCCATCGTAACGGATAAAAAATTCCCTCCCTTTCTCTCAACCTCCGCACAAAATTTAAATAACAGGAATAAGGTGATGTAATAAATGTATAAGCAGTTGCTTGGGTCATTTGTTAGCATTTTGAGTAGCACTCTTCCAAGTACCTTGCTTGGATTAATTACTTCTGATCAAAGCTAGATCTGGGATCACAACTTTCACATACATTATGCATGGTTCAATCATCTACTATGTATACACAGGCAAGTATAACTTTGTGTTGTGTTCTTGGTAGTTGTTTTTAGCAGGTGCTTCTTTTCTCTTCTGCCAGTACTTTTTTGTTGTATTGTGTATATATTTTTCTTGTTTAGTCTTGTTGTTTAGCTACAATTTTGGAATAACTGGCTAATTAAAAGCTACATTTTCTATTTTATAACAGCTAAAACTACAAGAATGACAACAGCATCTTCTGCTTCTTTCTGCCCTAGCAGACTTGGGATATTCTCATATCTCAGAGAGATCTCTCAGAAAAATGTGAAGGGTATAGTTCCATAGCATGCGCTTAACCTTTACTGATCAAATGTCTTGCACAGCAGTGAAGTGGTGCTAGGTAGCACAGATATTTCACCAAGGGAGCTTGCAATTCAACTGTAAAGTAGTGAACTAAAACTAGGATTACAGGAACCCATTGTCAGTCTGTCACTCCTACAGCATGACATTACGGTTTTCCTATAAAGGTCAAGGTTTATCAGTCCTTTAGATGAACCACGAATCATAGTCAAACTGCAAGTCTCAAGAGTCACAAGTTGATGTTAATACAGAAGAAGATGGAGTGTGCAATTATAATAGGGGATGATAATATGAGGGATTCCTTGGTTGATCTTTTGAATGAGCTGAAACTGCAAACGTCTGCTACAAATATACAGTCTTAAGCTCCACACTCGTCAAGTGGAGTGAGTATGCAGAGGAACTTAGAAATGCGTGAGTCTGTTAATGTGAAATCCGTTAACATGTGAATGTGATCTTAATTTCAGAGGGTAGGACAGAGAGTAAGGGGGTACGACATTGTGCGAACATATGTGAAGGTGAAACAAGTTTGTTTACATGAATACTTTGTTTAGCGCAAAACAACAGACACAAGAAAGACGACAGGACAAGGCGCTACTCTCAACTGACATCGTTTTATTGCGTCACTCCTTTATAGACCGCTCAAACTCACTGCGCATGTTCCTCTAGTTTGAGCGGTCTATAAAGGAGTGACGCAATAAAATGATGTCAGTTGAGAGTAGCGCCTTGTCCTGTTGTCTTTCTTGTGTCTGTTGTTTTGCGCTAAACAAAGTATTCATGGATTCGCACCAACTAGCCCACCAAAGCATTGTGCTGAAGTTTGTTTACATGTGGTTGCAAGTTGTAATAACTAAATGTCTCACTTTATAAACAAAGGTGGAATCCCGACACCCGAGTTACCCCTGATGAGGCACTCAGACACTCCTGGCTTGCCATGCCAAAGGACTCAAGGCAAATCTACAAGACAGTACAGGCCATTACTGTTAAGGAGACAGAAACAGGCAAGTCTTGGATAGTTCTTCTTTGCTGCATTTTCTTATCCTCTTGACAGAAAGTGTATGTATAATGTGTTATATTCATGACCTGGATGTGGAGATAGCTTACTAAAGATGTGATTCCGTGAGAAGGGAAACTGTTTCCAATTTGGAAATCATAAAAAGCTCAAGTCATGAGACTATTCAGCTAAACTCGAGGTGCTGTGACGCTGCTGGAAAGTTTTTTCTTTAGCTTTTTCACAGTACACAAGAACATGTAAACTATACCTCTTGGGAGAAGTTTGTAGGTACGTCATGTGTAATACCAGGTCATGCTGTGTCATAACATATATGTGATATATGGCATATGCCGCATACAGCTTACTTCATTCCTGGCATACCATGTAAAGTTTTGTTTGAAGAGCATAACAAAGCAATCCAGACACAAAACATCATTGGCATAAAAAAGTTCAGAGCGCCACTAAAGCTTTGAGTGACACGTACCGAAAATTATGGCAACTGAACTGACAACAGTAACAGTGCCAGCAATGACAATAAAGACAGTGACACCACTGCAATTAATTATAGTGGCTATATGATTACAGTGACAGATAAGGACCACGTGATGGTGACAATGTGATGGAAATAATGGCAGCATGGCTTATGTGTCACAGTCAGGGTATTAATTATTGGGTAGCAGGAACAAATCGCTTTTTTTTTTCACAACTCCTTCTTCTGCCAAGGAAACATAATGATGACAGTTGAAACAGATACCATGAAATTGACTCAAGTATTCTTAATAGCTATCTCTGTAAGGAACGTTATTTTGTGTTGCACCACTGGGGAGCCAACACTTGCTGAAACCAAAGGAAGAATAAGCTATACTAGTAGCTTTTGTTCATATCTGTGGCAAAGCAGAATGGCAAAAAAACAGGAAGAGAAAGCAACATAGGCCAGATGGCGGGATCCAAATCTGCAACCTTCACATGTATTATACAGTGGTATGCCTGCTTTCATACAGGATGTGTTCTGTGCATAGCTATATATGCATTGCACTACTATCTATATAACATAGACTGCTGACTTGGCACTTATTTAGTGGCAGAGCCGGTTGGCCAGAGAATCCCAGCACAGGCCCATCCCTCTGCTTATCTCTAAATAAACCCTCTCTCCTGAGCCAGATTACGGCAGCATATCTGTAACATCCTTTCTAGCCACATTTATCAACAGTGGGCAAACAAGAAAAAAACTCGGCCAACATTTCCATAAAGAGACTTGTCTTTATCAGGGCAAGTTTTGGCACGTTTTTGCAAGTCACCTTGTCAAAATGTTGGCTCTGGGCATCTGCTGTCGATCATATCAAGTCTCCATCTTCCTGTAACTACATTGCCTTGTTTTGATTGTATACCACATATGTGCAATGTAGCCTAATTCTTAGGAGCTGCAGATTGGTAGCTGATAAACCTTAGGTGTTTAATGCGCTCTGCCAGTTCATTGCTTCGGTAACAGTTGACTTCAACAGTGTACAGTCATGCTAAAGATATGAGCTGCAGCACGCGGTGCCCGTGGTTGAAGGGACCCAATATTGCACGGATGTGAGGACACACAACAAATTGGAGAACTAAACACCGTTCAAATTAGTGCTGGCATTTAGTGTACCAATTTTTCGTATGTCACAGCCCTGCCGTGCAGTCTTGGAGCCCTTTTAACCACGAGCACCTAGCTGCAGCTCATATTTAATATGACTGCGCATTCCTTAAAAGAACTCCTGGTCATCCTTTCCCTTCTTGGGAAGTGCAGCCGTGCAATATAGTAATAGTGTAGTTGCCTGAGTTTGTGCCTTAACCTGTTTTAACGTGATAGCATTAAGCGTCCCGTGTCGCAGAAAATCCGGCGTCTGCGTCCCGCATTGGATGTTGTTTCGTCAAAAATCTTTTCGAACCATGCCTACCCAACCACGCAGGCCCTTCATGTAGCGCAAGGAAAGTTACTGAACTAATTGAATGTCTCAAGGTAAAATACGTCAGAAAAATTGTAAGGTATGACTTACGCTCAACCTATAGACATGATAGCGTCGGACTGTAATTTGAATATGTGAGAAAACACAAATTCTGTTACTCAGAAACTCAAGAACAGACTCCTTTTTCCAATGTATTCCCAACACTTTTGCTCAGATGTTCCCACCTTTCTCTCTCTTTCTCGCAAATGCAGGCAGCTTATCGAACTCCTACAAGGTCTACAAGTGTGCCAGGCCAACGGAGCAGAAAATTATGGAGCAGAGGAAAGCCACCACATCCAGCAGCGACACGAGCGCCTCATCCGAGGAGTCCCGTGAGTGTGTGCAGACATTATATCCTCTGCCAAGCAGTGCTTTAGTGATGGAATGCATCACTGGCAACTGGAAAATCTGGAGCGTTTCTAAATCTACACTCTAAAAACACTTTGCAACCATTAGGGTGCATCTTTGTCCCACAACAATCATCGTAATCTATCCTAATTGCATGCCTTTCCCTTCTTTAACGCTGCGTGCTCGGTAGTTCCAGGTCACGAACAGCATGTGTGTTATCAGTGTGACATAGCATTCTTCTTATGAAAGTAGCGATGCTAGAGTTTTCAAGAAATAAAATGCAAGCACACATGACGATTACTGTTTGAGGACGAGAAATGCCCGAGAGGGTATAGGTTTCTTTTAGAGTGTAGTGAAAATATGAATACCACACATCTGTATTAGTCTAATACATTTTTGCATTTGATGTATCAGATGTTTATTAGTCTGACAGGAGTTTAGATTAGTCTAGTACAGTTACTTATTAGTCCAATAGGAATTTGCATTGGGTACATATATTAGTGTAAAAATTATTTGTATTAGTACCTATACAGTATGATAGTGCTTGCTGATCAGACTGATGGAAATATGCATTAGGCCATCGACAATTAGGACAGTTACTAATAAGGCTTTCTGGCATTGTAAATAGCAGACTAAGGTCATGCATATAGGTGTTGGAACTTGTATTGGAATTGAAACTAAATGCCAGGTGTTTCTGATGGGACTTGAGTCATTTGGTTCCAATTGGTCCCAAGTGGAAGTCACTGGTTGATGGTAGGAGTAAGGAATGGGAGGCCTAAAAAGATAACTAAGTTCTCACTTGCGCTCAACCATCTACATAAAAGTGGAGATGTTTTGCGGGCACCATCTTCTCAAGGAGGTCCTCATGCACATAGGTATTCATGCAGACATGTACAACCTTTGGTTATAATCTGTACAGTCATAGCCGCACTTTTTGTCCAATCAAGTTCAAGCAGTGCCTGCAAGGTTTCTTTGTCTCATGTATTAATTTAGCAGCTGTGCACTTCATTGCTCCAATTATGTCACTTAATTTGTCATGTTACTTATTATTTGCTTTCTTTTGTGATGTGATAGGTGATGCTACTTGATATATGATAGTTTGCTTGTATGTCCCACTTTGTTAATTTGTTTTCTTTTAATGAAATACCCTATTCTCTTCTTGCTATGGATCCTTTGTAATAGACTTTTTTACAATAGGTCCCATTAGTCTTATCTGCTATGGGTAGGTCATTCCACAAACATTTTGTATCCAATGATAAGAAAAATAAGTTATTATTATTATTATTATTATTATTATTATTATTAAGAGGTATATGCATGCAGCATTCGTCGCAACCTGTTCATGTCCAAATATTTTGCTTTCCTTGTAGCGTGTCGCTCTCAGTCACTTCTGCCAAGCTAGTAATAAAGCACTTTAGCATGATGCAAATCTTACAAACATTGTGTTCCAGTTGATGTCTGAATCTTTTCCTGGTCGCTTCTGGTGGGCCGGTAATAGAAAAACATATTTATTCAAAGTACCTTACAGGCCTCTATTTGGGGCATTGGATAAAAGGGGCTATAGCGCAGTGATATATAGTACACAAGACCAGCAAACTAATTTTGAGAAATTATGAAAGTATATCAATGATACAGACATCAATAAATATACAGACAATATTCTAGGCATAAACCCTAGTTTTACTAGGCTACCATTAAAATGAACACCCTTCTCATCTGCATCCTGCGCGTGCACATGCAGGGCAGGTAGCACGAGCACAGCTGGCTATAGTGTCAGGTGTGGTAGCAATAACAGCCAAGTGGCAATGCTTTGCAAGAACATAACGAGGGTGGATGTAGCAACAAATAATGAAAACAGGAATGATGAAGAGAGGGAAACACACAAACACCGCACTGACTTTTAACAAATGTTTTATTCCATCCAGAATGTGTACAATTACCTGAACCATATATGCCATGTGGTATCATTTGGAAAGTGGAAAATGAAACAAAGCAAAACTGGGGTAATAGAAGGGACAAAGATTGTAAGCTACAGGTGGGTTCCAAATCTCAATTGCCATAAACAGCTATGTTCAGCAAAGACATTGCTGTCTTCGCTGAATAGCGACCACTGTTCTAATCTTGCCATGAATTGCAAAAACGGTAGCTTCAAGGAGACAGCATTAAAGTCTGCAATGATGTACTATTCAAGTAAAACTCTTGCTTGGGCTAGTTGGTTCATGCTTGAAGTAGTAAAGGCAAGGCACAGAAGACCAGGACTCAGGAAGAAGAACACAAACGACAGGACTGACGCCACTCACAACTGGAGTAATGAGTGGCGCCGGTCCTGTCGTTTGTGTTCTTCTTCCCGAGTCCTGGTCTTCTGCGCCTTGCCTTTACTACTTCAAGATGTACTATTGCTGTCTGGCGAGCGGATGACACTGATGAGTGATACAATGGGGTGCTGCCATGGTACAGTGGAGTCAAGCAAGCCCGATTAACTTATATGAATGCAAGAATGAGACTGTTTTGAAAGCCTGCTGACACGGCTTAGGTGTCAAAAATTATGTGTGAGCACTACTTAGGCAGCTAGACGTCACCGGTTTTAAAAAAATACAGCGTGTGGAAAGCAGTGGGTATGTCGTCAAATTGCCTGATTCCAGTCGTCTGTTATGACACAGGTTAGACAGTGCCATAGCCTAAAATAAAATGTGAGAGAAACAAACAATGTTCCATTTCTATGAATATTTAAAGAAAATTACTGACTATAAGCTTTGGTTTAACCTGGCACGGAAAATTTCCACATCAGGTAATGAATTACGTTGAAACGGTAAGCTCAAACGCATACAAACTGCCACAGTACTTTAAGACCTGGGTTGTATGACAGAAAAGAAATTGTAAGAAGGGAGCCTTGTATCCACTTTCTCTTGTGCTGTTCGTATGTGTCTGTAGCGTATTGCCAGCAAGACCAATTTCTGTCATCCAAATCCTTCCGTGAATGTTTTATTTTTGTGTGCAGCACTTCTCCCAAGCAGCTCTGGGAGCCACTGCGGTAGCCTCAGCAACGGTCACAAGTTCCACGGTGATCCTCTCCAGGACTCCGGCACTTTCCTGCCACCCATCCTGTGACGCCAGCTTGTCCAGGGCAGATAGGCAAGCTGCTCGCAACCGGTCGGCTGCACCTAGGCCGAAGAGATTGTTCCGCCACCTCCTTTTGCTGCTGCATCATGAACGGCGAAGATGCCCAAAATGTGTTTGCACCGAAGAGGGCGCATCCCATTTGCTGTTGGTCTACTGCGTTGCTTGCAGCCTACTTACTCCTTCTTGTTTTGTTCGTATGTGACTTGAACGTGGGCTCTCAGTAAACTCTGGCCTAACATGTATACCTATAAACCGTATGTACACACCGAGAAACCATGCACTTGTCCCTTGCGGCTAGCTGCGTTAATTTATGGCATGACCACACCAGCAAAAAAGCAAAAAAAAGAAAAAGCAGATGCAAGCAGTACAATATTACAATCAAAAAGCCTTACTGGTCAACATCCTTCCTGTACTTTGTCTTTTTTTTTTCCCATGGTAACCATTAAGTGAGATAACGGCAACTATTCTGCTGGGCATTTGTATTCATCATCATCTCGCATAGCAAAAAAAAAAACTCATTTTACATTGAGCTGCCACCATTTGGTATCGAGCACAGCTCACTAAAAAAGATATGGAGTTGACCTCTCATCCACCTAGCTTGCTAGGCTCAGTGCTATGCCCACGATGTTCCATGGCTATAATGCCCATGTTAGTCCCATAGCTGAAAAATAATTACCGTTCTCCACACGGTTTAGTGAAGCACACATTTTTCCCACTTTCTTTCCTTTTTGTCTTTTTTTCCCCCTCTTTTGCTGGTGTGAACATGCTTTAGAGGCGTTACGTCATGCTGCCAAGCCTCCAAAAGAATTTTTCAGTGCTTAAGGCCTTATATTTAGGCCTAATGCACATTGTAAGGATGGCAGGGTTGCGCGGTGTACAATACGAGGTCTCGAATACAAGGTGGTGAGCATCGTGTGGCAGCTCAATGGTGTATTTCATGAAAGAAACTCTGTCGGACATATTATCCTTACAGCAATCCTTTGTCACTTAATGTGTGTACGTTTGCCAGCTTTTATTTTTTTCGTGACATTTTGAGTCCTTAATTGAGTGCACTTCCTCGTTGTACACACCACACAACCCACAACTTTCAGCGACATTATCAATGTACTGAAATCTCTGTGATGGTCTTACAAGCTGGTGGTATTATATGTGAAAAAAACAAAAAAATTCCTTGAGATCACTATGTTACCCTACCTGATGTGGTTATTGCCTGAGCAAGACTTCCCAATTTCATCTTCAGGGTTGTATAATGGTATCAGTAGAAAAAAATGTGGCTGGTGGAAGCCACATTAGACATTTCATATAGTACACTATTCTGTTCTAGAACATATGCCATTCTCCCTACTTAGCATCAAAAACCAGTTACCCTATCATTCGTGCTGTCTGTAGAGTCTTGGCTTCGTAATTCCATCGCAGTGCCAGCCATGTTCAGTACGTCCTGTCACCAATCATCCATCTGTCTGATTTAATAATTTGAATCAGTTACAGGTTGCGGCTCTGTACGTGACACTCATGATATCATCGTCTTGAAGTGCTTATTTTGCACTAAGTTGTTGTGATCCCAATCGCAAAGCCTGCATTGTAAGGTCACCTTTGTATTTGACAGTGCATAGACACTCTCGTATTTGTTTCTTTCAGAGGTTAATATACAGCTGGTGATTTAAGACGCATGTTTAAGGCTCATACGACATCATTTGTGGAGAGAAACATTCTGTGAAGAGGCACAGAATGAGTTCGTCATTCATGAGAGAGAGAGAGAGTGTGTGGATGGGGAGAAGGAAGGACACTGGCATTGCATCCAGTTTGCTGCTCCTGCAGTTGAGGAAGATATGACACATCCCAGCTGCTGCTATGCTTGCGAGCAGCCCCGCTACGCATCGAGTTTTCAAAAGTTGATGAAACCACGTATTCAAGATGTTGCATACACGCTGAACTGGCCACGAGGCTAGCTGCATACACGTTGGATCGTACAATCATGAGCTCATTGTAGTGCCGATCATGCTGGGTCACTTTATGTATGCAAAGTCTGTGCATCGCATTGTAAACTGCGACCTGTAAATAAGTACATACTGCGCAGTTAAATTGAAAAGCAAAGAGCATGCAGAAAGTGTTTTGCTTTTCTTGTTCAAGGCCTGTATTGCAGGAGTATGTAGTCCTGTATATACAGAATGTGGCTAAAGTGTATGGAAGTGTGGAAAGCAAGGGGAGTTGCACTGTGGCAATTCCCGGTGCACCTTAGAGCTGTACAGCAGCATGCAGCGTCACAGTGAGGTTGAATTCTCGTGTGAAATGCGTACAGCTTTGTATTATAACCACCATGTTGGCCGCAGCATCATGTCATGCGTTCTGTGTCAGTGTAAGGGCAATGTTCTTTCGCTGTTGTCGCTTTCCTTTACCCAGTACGGCAAGACTACCTGCCATAAGCTTTCCCTAAAAAAAAGAAAGATATTCCCTGTAGGCCTTTGTCTTGCACCAGTCCTCCCTCTTGTGTCATCAGGTTTCAGAAGCCTATAAGGTAGATTGTCAGTGCGGTGTCAACATAGGAACATTGCTTTGTGTAACCAGAGCTTTGGATAAGCAGAACTTTGGATGCGATATCACGTGCTGCAGTTTACTACAAAACATTCTCCATGCATTTACACTGTTCCCGCGAGCAACAGCTCCAATAATAGTATTCGCTTATGAAAAGCTAGGTCTAGGTCCTTGCTTATGTTTTTTTTACCAATCTTTTTTTTTTTTTTTTATCATTGCTCGCTTCTCAAATGCATTGTGAAAGAGGGTCATAACCTTCACGAGAGATCCCGACAGGATGCGTGCATCTATACCGTCAACAAATGCAACCTGAAGTCACGTGTACAGATGCTGGCTGGCATGTCACGCAACAAGGAGATGTGCTATAAATCTCAATTGTATTCCTTTTCTTGCTCCGAGTTACATGTGAGTTACATGCAGTAAGACAAGGCTATATACCGTTCACTGTACGTGCCAGTTTCTTGATGGAAACGACTCCTGCATAATAGAACTCGAGGAAGCCTAGACTGGTAGGTAAAAGACTGAACTGATGCTGCCACAGATGTGCCTCCATGGAAGGAGCGAGGCCATTTTAATACGTGCCGGCGCGTCGCCTTACCTTCCCTCAAGTTAAAAGGGGTCGCTAAACTTATGGAAAGCAGGCAAGGGTGATTTTTGGAAACATGTTTAGGGTTTTGGGGCATCTCACAGTCATTTTTCAAGGCGAGGCCAAGAAAAAACAAAAAAAGTGCTGGCATAATGCTATAAAATGTGAATCAATGTCAGTGTGGGAGGTTGGATTTTCAGGAAATGCAACTATAAACATGGAAGAGTCATTAATGCATTTACTACACACACGTAGTGGACACGAAAAGTAGCCCTTTTGCAGTAAATAAGCGGACCAGACAATGTATGCGTCGCATGTTAACATTAGAATAGTTAGTAGTAGTTGTATCTTCGCCGTCATGCCTTTTTGCCGGTGGCCTGAAACCACTATTAATAGTGTACAAATCTGCGCAGAAGTTAGAGGACATTGCCCCCATGGCGACTGCAAATGCTTTTAATGCAGTACACAAATCATGGCTGTCAGCTGTTCCATTTTTGCGTTCTTTATTGGGGGTGTGCAAATATTGGAAACTTTCAAATAACGAATCAAATAGTCAGTATTCATAAATGCAAATATTTTTCGAATACCTTTAGAATATCTCAAAACGTCAACTGTGCCTAAATAAACATAAAATTGGAGGAAATGTACAGAAAATGTTCACCCCCGTGGGCATATTAGTATACACATAAAACATGAGAACTTGCGTAGTCGAGCAGGTGACGTCACTTAGGTAGCCATACTTTATAGGCTGTACAGCGATAATTTGCACTCTCTGAAGAGTTGTGTGCATGTGAAAAAACTACTACTTTGCTCCTAAAGCTCCATTCGTGCTTTTAGTAAACAAGGCTTCATAACATACTATGTTAGTGCAGAAACTTGCTAACTTAAAGAATACTGGGATGTAGACATCGTTTTATATTAATTCTGATGACGGCAGTTTGCCATTAGAAAACTATTTGAAAAATATTCTATATTTGATTTGCTTCTGGCACTATTCTATTCGTATTCGATTCGGTCTCAAAAATCACTATTTGCACACCTCTATTCTTTATTATTACGAAAAAGAGCAACGATTTTCATTGCTGTTTTGGGGAACTAGAGATGGGGTCAACTCCAAAAGCATTCGCATAACAAAGAAAAGTTAATGTATAATCATGAGCATTGAGTAAAGCTTCTAAACCAATGCTGTCACACCCAAAAAAACGTGCTCAACAAGTAAAATAGGCCTACATAATATGTTTTTGCAGTTATATACAAGTAAAAGCAGGACATCTCATGCAAAAATAAAATGCTTTCTCCTCAGTTTACGACTATCAGTGCTTGTTTGTTCACTTAAATATTGCGCATACCTACTTTTTACTGCGACAGGTGCATTGCACATACCGTTGAACAGTTCCATCTGAAACCTAACTTGTTATTTTCTGATACTCTGGAGTCAAAAGAATTAGGAAGCTTTGTTGTCCAAATACACCAGCTTTCTTAGAAGCAGACTTGAATCCTTCAGGCTTGCGTATACTGCGCGACACACACCGACTCTCACATAGCTCATATCTTATGAACATGCTGCAACAGTTTAAATAGGTGAACTGATGTATTTAACTAACCTCTTTTTCCTGGATGGACAAGATATAAACAAAATGAACCAAGGCTCATCTATGACTTGCAAAGTTTGGCATTTTTGCATGTTATTTCATCGTGCAGAAAATAAGAAATAAGAAGAAAGAAAGGGGGCACGTCTGCTTTTGAGGTAGACCAATTCTAGTTGAACGTTCTGATAAAGTGCAAAGAGTGAGAATCTTGCTATACGCATATTTTGTTATTCAAAAACAGCAATAAACCTGTCATTTTCATGCATGGCACAAGGAGAAACAGCAAGATAAACTTTTGTTTGTCCTAAAACGTTTGAACGCACCAAGTTTCAAGTTTCCATCCATTTTACAGGGCTGCAGGTATGAAAGAGCCACAAATTGGAATGTTTAAGCTCTCGAAAAGGCTTTTTTTCAGATTGTTTGCGATGGGATTCTCGCAACGGAGCAAAATACTATGAAGTTTCCGTTGACGAAGCCTCACGAAAAAACATGAGAAAAGTTAACTTAGTTGCCTGAAGTGTTGAATATTGGCTGGAGTGGTCTTACCTTCCACTTTGAAATTTTTTGGACGAGTTTCTGCACTCTGATGTCGGTCTCATCCTTTCCAACATGCTTGGGAGTCTCGTACGCCCCACCACCCACAATGTGCCGTGGTTGCTCATTTTTGTTGTTGCTACTGCTGTTGTTGTTGCATAAAACTGTGCATGCGCTGTTGTTTCTTTGTGCAGTGAGTAATTGTAATAGCTTTCATGAGAAATCCTTGCTTGCGCTGTCTTAGTCGCCTTTTCTCATTAATCATTCCCTTCAAGAGCGGTACATTAGCTTGCTTGGGATGTCGGAGAGCCAGTGCTTGGCTACCATTACCGAGCTGGGAGAGTTCTAGAATCAGTCGCACCAGAGGACACCGAGGATACCAGAGGCACAACAAAGTGTGGACAAGGGTTTCCTTGGTGCTGGAGAATGTGCGGCTCGTTGGTCTGGTCCCCCTTTTTGCTCCCCAGTGTCTAGCGAATCTAGTCGTGCTTTGCACATGCAATCGTGCTCCTGCGAGGTCATTATGCCCCACGAGTGTCTTTTTTTTTCCCCTTCTGTATAGATTTTGTTTATTTGCGTAACTTCGTGCAAATATGAGTGCTGCTCTTTTCCGCTGCATCTTCTCTCTTTCATGTACTTTGGTCCAATTTTCAAGTGCACCGTCTCTTCGGGAATCGTCTGGCCGTGCATATTGGCCAGTTAGTTTGTCGTACACCTTGCTCGGAAGCTGGAGCCTCCCAGATGCGAGAAATTTTCGATGCAAAGACGGTGCTGCCCTGGATAAACAATTTTTTCGTATACACAGAAGCGGCGCATGGATACATGTGCATCTTCCACGCCTGCTTGCAGCTGCCCCGTAAAAAGAAACAATATAAAGGACATCCAAGTCGGCATGCAGCCAGCCCAAAATTCCTGTCGTGTAATAAGGAAAGCCCGTGTTATTTATATAGGGCCAATGCTTGGCTGTAGCTGTCGCATAGCTTATTGCCCATTTGACAAGCTTGAATCACATGCTTATGTTGCAATATGTGCAGCATGACAGAACAATTTCTCGAATTTGGGCACCTCCTCCCAATGAATATAATGTTTTACTCAGAGCTCTCCAAGGTGGACTACGGCGTGTGGCAAAACATTAAGGCGGCACGAGCTGGTTCTTAAGCAATATGCTAACTATCTGCATTCATAAATCGTACTGCCTGCTGCTTAAGTTAGGCAGCTGATTAACTTGCTTTATTTGCATCGTATACTACCAACCGGTCACCGAAAGTTTATTAAATGTCGCAGACTTGAAAGCAGAATGGTAATGGAATGGCTGAAGTGAAAGCAAACTGAGAAGGAGCCATGCGAAAGAAAATGCAATTTTTTTAAATGAAAAATTGTGAGTCGGTAATAATGCAAGAACTAAGCCCCTTGTGCATCTGCACTTTTCCAACAGCTAGCAGAATGTGTTCAAAATAAGTTGAACTTGAATCAGTGATACCACTATAATCTGCAACGCTTGTGGTAGGCACGGTAAAGTTCTACAACGCTCCCTTTTCCGTGGCTGTTCGAACATGCTTGTCTGATTGAGTCATTTATTTGTTTCTATAAAATTGCTCATTTCATTGGACAAATTTGTTTGAAAACAGATGTTGGTGGCCTATTGAAAACTACAAGCTGTTGAAATATACATCAGCACAGTGCTAATTTGTACCAGTTGGATGAATAAATGGCGTGCTTAAGCAGGACAAACAGACTACAGCAGCACTTGCCTAGCTGTGTTGGCTGTTGCATCTATGTACTATCCAATAGCTCTGTTTCTTTATTCATCCAAACAGCTGAATTATCGGATCACATTAGGTGAACAAACTAATGAACATCCCTGAAGTATTACATGTGGCTTCCAGCACCTGTTGAGGTTCATGTAACTTAAAAGGTGTCCCTCTATTAACTTGTTTGAGAGAAAAAAAAAAGATGTAACAAACTGAAATCGGAACAATATATGTGTGATGAGCCAACACCGTCTCTTCAAAATCGCCCTCCGTGAAGAGCTCTGATCATATCACTCACGTTTATCCACACAACTTCCTTTCCCTTTCCCTGCATCGTGACTTGGTGTGTATACTATTTATGGTGTCTACTTCCATATGTTTACTTAGACGCGCAAAAGCGTACATGCTTTTTGGTGAATGCTAAATCTGTCGAGTGATGTCATGGGTGCCTTTGAAAAGAGAGAGTGTATGAAGTGATAACAAATAAAATATGAACACAAGAATCCAGGAAGCGCAGCCGATATGCGATTAGACTGCAAATGAAATCAATGTGTGAATAAAGCATTGGTTTTTCTCTCTGGTCTGAAACAATGTTGCTCTTTTTTTTCGACTGTGCTTAATGGCTCCCGGTGTCATGACTGACAGTGCTCCTACTGGCCAAACTGTTCACACTGAGAGGAGCATAGTTATATCCTGTATCACATAAGTCTTGCTAGCCAGATAGGAACACCTTGTGATTGCATTTAGGGCTAGGTAAAACTGTGACAAATAGTTTTACGTCTAGAAGCAAGAACCCTTTCACTTTTAACTATGTTTTGATTTCAAGTGGCATGAACATTTATACGAAAACCTTACAAGATGCTCCTGGTTTGTTTTTCAATTTACATTGGCTAAACTTCCACAAACCTCGAGCATTTATTATTAGTATTTCTTGCTAACTTTCGCTGGTCCATTGAACACTTGGATTTGCGAAGTGCATCCCGTTTACTGCAATTTTAATCCCTTTCAGGTTCAGAGTGACAGCATTTTCCTTAATAATGCAAAGCTCCTATTGTACCGTATATTAGACGCTATCCTGCAAGATTACTTTATGAACACATATATGCATCAACCAATGTGGTTTTTGCAACGGACACCTTGCAAAGCATAGTAGTCTGCCAATGGCATTTTCATTTCCCTTCACATTAAGATGGATGACATTTTCCTTAGCAATGCAAAGCTCTCCCTTATGCTACCATATACAGTTGAACCAGGATATACAGAATCTGAAGGGGGTCACAAAAAAGGTAAATATATAGGTAATTTAATATATAAAATAAAAATATACCAAAACTTTCATGGGGATTTTACAGCTACTCATTCTAGTACACAATAATTCATTATATGTGGGTTCGGTATATCCAGCTTCGACTATTAAATATCCTGCAAGATTACTTATGAACACATATGCATCAACCAATGTGGTTTTTGCAACGGACACCTTGCAAAGAATAGTAGTCTGCCTGTGGCATTTTCATTCCCATTCATATTAAGATTGATGACATTTTCCTTAGCAATGCAAAGTTCTTTCTTTTGCCATCACATATTAAATGCTATACTATACACATAAACTAGTGTTGTTATTCCAACTGACGTCTTGCAAAGCGTAGTGGTCTGCCAGCGACATCTCTAATTTGCTCCCCATTGTTTGATGACATTTTTGTTCGCAGTGCGATGTTCCTATACTACTGTATATTAAATGCAATTTTTCCAAGGTTTCTTGAAGCCACCAACTAATGTTATTGCGAATGATGCATCGCAAAGCAATGAACTGTACCAGTGGCGCACGCCCTATTATCTCAACTGTTTTCTTTTTCTATTTGCTATCAGACTTTGTACCCATCTTAGTCGCAGAGTTTTTGGCAACAGTTCTATACCTCCTCAGATTAAAATTTATCAGCAGATTCTGTATTGGTCATCACATGTTGTCGTGCCTTTGTGTATCTTCCCGACTGCTTCCAGTGACTTGAAGACTTTGCGAGTGTTCCAAATATTAGTGTATGCCCACACAACTGATTGATGTGGGTCCCTGGGCACAGGCTAACTATTTTTAATGAAATGAGATTAATCGGTGAAGGCTTCCAATTATTATATTAGACTGATTTCATCACATTCAGAGTGCTTGCGTAGCAGCACTGCTGGCACCATGGTTACAGTAGCCCTCGCCGTTTTTCTCCTGCACTTCAGTTCAAGGAAACATTGACGGTATTGATGGAGATAATGTCATTGTGGATATTTCCTGTGAATTTCAGAGGCAAGTTATGATAAACTGTCAGTCACATCAAAGACTACCATAATTAATCCTTCAAGTGCCACGCCCGAGTATATTCGTCTGGCTGCTGGAGCATGGCCGTGCTACAGATAATTTGTGAACATAAAAAATCCTTAGACTCAAGCCCTGTACTCGGAAGCTGTTTAAAGTAAATTTTTATGGTAGGTACTGCTTTATATGACAGATTAGGCAACAAAGCTTATTGACTGTTGACTCATTTTCCGACATGACAAACCAACACAAAAAGCTTGAGCATTTTGGAATGATGCAGAAATTCAAGAACTTCTCATGAGCTCCGATTCAGAGGACTTTGATGTTGATTAAAAGGTGCTTTCAAGGTACAATAAGACATCGAATGGCCATGTTGCCAGGTAAACTTTATAATTATCCTAAATGAAATCATTAATTAGAACATTAGATTAAAAAAGTATAATTTTCAACAAACATGTTCCCAATAAATAGCATTTCATTTTAGGGTCTGCTTACATTATACTTCAATAGAAATTGGATTTGTTGCACATCAGAAAGACATCCGGCACACCAAAGGGTTAAAATTAAATTCACGGGTTTTACGTGCCATAACTGCGACCCGACCACGAGGCATGCCGTAAGGATTAAATTGGACCACTGTGGTTCTTTTAATTTGTACTATAAGCACCTTTCTTGGTTACTTGCTGCCCACAACACTGCACTACAATGTATTTAATTCATTAGAATGTACAAAATTTAGGTAGAAGTTCACATTTACGTTAAGGTCTGTCATAACATATTCCTATGTACATACTTCTGTCATGTGTAAACAAGCCAAAAAGTAATTAGAATACTAACCACTTAACAAATGTAAATGAAAGTTACAAAACTAATTGTGTTACAGTAACTTGAGTATCTAGCCACATACAAGCCTGATCCAAAGCACAAGTGCGTTTTACCACTGCAGTGCATGCACCAATGCGATGTTGCATGACATGTAGTACTTTCTGGAAGCCATGCGGGCACCAGTGATTGCACTGGAAGCTTTGACGAGTCACATATAAAAGCCGATGTGCTTTCCCCGCAGATCAAATTTTCGACCTCCCCCCCAGCACAAACTCTACCACATCTCTCAAACTCCTTGCCTCAATGTATCGCAAAATGATAACATGCCTAGGGCTGCGTTCAAATTTCGCATTAGGGAGTATCGTAATCGTCGGTGAATTTTTTCCCCTTGTGATCCTGCATATTAGCAAAAAACCATTTCTGGAAAAATCACGATTTTATCGTATGACATCTTCCATTCATTCATTCGTGCACCGGCACTTCACCATTTCATTTGTCCACAATATTGTTTCGATCCGATCAATTATTAGACTTCTCAAGGAAAAGAAATGAGTAATTTTACTTGCATGGCTAACTGAACACAATGTCTCGCACATGTTGATCACACCAATGCAACGTTTTTGTCTTCCCTCTAAGGGTGCCATTCTCTTGGGTTGCTCATTTTTAATATCTGCTGATCTTTGCCCAACAATCGAGTGTATGGTGCACATCAGGGGTCTCAAGCAAGCAGCTCGAGGGCCGGGTGGCCCCACAGAATAGTGCACCCCCTCCTTCCACTCCGACTGTGCCGCAGCCCATACCCTAACTCGCTCAACTTCACAAGAACTTCTGTGTAATCTGCAAACAGAGAGGAGGGGGGACATAAAAGGGCACTGAACGCCTATAAAAGTGACCCCTGAAGAGCTATGTAGACTGGATGCAGCCCCAAGTCAGACGAGTTTCAGACCACTGGTGTATATAGTTGGACCTGGCTCACAAATATAGGGCCTCTAGGTCCGATTCCAGCCTTCATTTCTGTGTCTCGCAAGATTTCTGAAGCCATGCACATGTTACAACAGCAGATTGTTGCTATCAGTCTACTTAATTGAACTTCATTTTGCTCGAATCAAATTCAAGTCAATGCATATGAATTGCCTTATACTGATGCTAGAAGTGTCCAGGTCAGCTGCCAAGATGAGATTTGCAAACCACAACACTCTACACTACCTGTAGAATCTCCAGTTGCCTGGATGAAACAGTACCAAAGTTACAGAAGTGGACCAATAGCAGAGAGTGCTGATACTATAACCTTTGCGTATGCATGAAGTAGGTTCTATCCACTAAAACAGAAGTCTTTCACACTAAGAATGGCCAATTTCAGCAGATTACAAGCAATTTAGGCTATATACTACACTAGAGGAATAGCTTGGGTCTGAGCACCTTCTGGTGTAAAAAAAAGAGGCACACTTCTTGAAATAGAGTTGCAAGCCAGTCCCTAGTGTTCTCACACCATGCAAGTCTTTGCATCCCCATTTCAGCACCATACAGTTTCCAACCATGTGTTTCCCAGGCAGAGCATTCATGTGCGTATACCTTCAACAATGTGTACATTAATTTACCAGACTGCAAGCTTCAACTTACTCAACTGCAGAAACTGTATCCTCGATTACGATATTATAAGCCTACATATGGGCCATCAAAGCAAGCACTGACGGATGTTGGCAATCTATAAACATATTAGAGAATATATAGCATTTTTCATGGTGCCTAGTTGCACATTGCAGGAAGAACTAGGTTTGAATCCCACTGCCACCAGAAACAAGCGTTTTCCAGTGGCCAAAGATGAAAATGTTGAGAACAGAAAAACAAAGAGTTATTAAAGGATATCGCTTGAGCTCACTGTATTCGAAAGTCGGAACCTCAAAGCAAACTTATGAAGGCTCCAGCTCACCCGATTACACGCATAGCCCACAAGGCACTCTACCCGCCGTGGTTGCTCAATGGCTATGGTGTTAGAGTGATGAGCACGAGGTCACGGGATCGAATCCCGGCCACGGTGGCCGTATTTCGCTGGGGGTGAAATGTGAAAACACCCATGTACTTAGATTTAGGTGCATGTTAAAGCACCCCAGGTGGTCAAAATTTCTGGAGTCCTCCACTATGGCGTGCCTCATAATCAGAAAGTGGTTTTGGCACGTAAAACCCCATAATTTAATTCTTTTTTTAACAAGGCACTTTAGTGCTTTCCGTGCCAGATCTGTGCGCTATGCTGCAAGTTGGCAGCAGCACTGCCAAACACACTTCCCACGAATGTTTGTGCTTTCGCAATTGCTTTTTTCACTCAAGAATGTGCTTTGCCAGGCAACTTGAACTGCCTTAATTACCAAAAGCAATAGAGTAGTGCAGCAGCACAGAAACAACAGAGGAATGAAGCACCCAACAGCGCCTTTCATTGATGCATTGCGGTCCTAAAGCTTGTTGGACAGTAAAGCACAATATGGCAAAACACCTACTGCCCTGTACTCTTCCACCCGAGCAGAGCAATTCTGGCCACATCTATGAAATGACGCACAGCAGCCAGTCTCCATGCACGAGAGTGCAGTCTTAGCCAACGAGGTACAACATAGGCGAGAACATGTTATACTGCCCCTCCTCTGCAGATTTGAAATGGGCGTTTCAGTAAAGTTTGAATGATGGGATTTAACATCCCAAAGCAACATACGGGCTATGAGAGACTCGGTACTAACAGGCAGCTCCGTATTCATTTTAATCACTTGCTATTACCATGCACCCAAAGCACAATCACAAGTGTTTCTGCATCCCCATCGAATTGCAGCTGGCCCAGCTCAGAGTTTAGCTTGGCAGCAGAACACCAGATGAGGCATAGCGTCGATCGCACCGCTAGTGGGCAGACCTGAACATAAAGGGTTGCATCATGTTCCACTAGAGTGACTGTGTGCCTGTTTATATGCGAGTGCGTACTTTTTATAGTTGAGTTCCCACAATGGTAACCGTGGCCTCGTGATCCCACAAGCCTAGTAAAATGCGGTCTTTTTGAAGCGCTGTACTTGTGTGTATTGGCGGCAATGGAAAGGGCAATTATCATGGGTACTTTCTGCTAACTGTATTTGCAGTAAGAGAGTCTGTGGGGCAACTGTGTATTGTAAGAATGACAGCAGCAGTAGTATACACAAATGTGCACCGATTGTTATTAGGGAGAGCCTGCAACGAGCCAGGGAAACCTTGTTCGAGTGGCACTGATGGCACTGCTTCAATGTGGCAATATTGTATACTTCGTATACAAGATATGAACTTCAATAGATGCTGTGATCATAGGTTAAAAATGTTTGTTTGATAGTTCAATGACAGTTCATGTACTGTGAAAAAAGCTTTGGCATTACGTTTTACAACCATTTTAAATATCACTCAGCCATGGGCAGAACCAAGGGGATGATACATCAACATGCCAAGCACTTGGGTATGCGAACAGCTCCCTCGCAGAAGCTGTTGCAACCAGAAAAGTGACAGCATGGCTTTAGAGACCTGAAAATGTGCGACACCGGATCTTGGATGCCATGGGGACACAGCCAACAGGCTTGGCAATCGTGGTGCACCAGCTTTAATGCTCTGCTGGTTATTGTGTCAACATAAGACGTCACGGGAGATTAAAATTCAGTGTTTAGAGCTGTCAAAATCCGAATGGCAACTTAATTTTACTCGTATTTTGAATTTTCTCACCGATAACTTGGGTTTGTGCAGGTCAATTTTCACAATTTTTTTTCGGTCTGTGTTCTAGAACATGCCGAGAATAGAACGAGCAAATATGGGGACCCAAACCAAGCTCTGCAGGGCCCCTTTATGCACTTCACACACAAAGATGCTAAAACCACAAAACAAATTTTTATGATGCAGTTAACTTGCTCAAGTGCTTGGATGCCGCGAGACGTGCAGTTAGTGGGCAAAAAACCTTTTAAATTGGTTGTACAGGACATAGTGTCCGCGTTTCCGAATGAGAACAACACACACACGTGAATGCAATAGTTTGAATACACGTGCAAACACTAGCTCTCTGGCAATCTCTCTACCAAATAAATTAACGGCACTCGGCACACCAGGAACGTTATTAATGTGCCTCGCATCAGAATGAAATAAGAGAGTACTTATATGTTTCACAGATTTTTAGGCACAGTGGCATCCGTTACATTGCATTGATGTATATCTCAAGCTGTTTACATTGCACTGCCGCTTCCCAAGCAGTCCAGGCAATGCTGTTCAATATACAGCGGCATGAGCATGCAGCCGCAACATAAACTGCCAAGAGCACAGTTGCAGCCGCCGAGACAAGTTTTTTTTAACAAAGGGGGAGCTTTTAGTAAGGCACTCCCAGGTGCCATCTGGCTGAAATTGAGTCCATGCTCTCACAAGTATCTTGCAGTGCTGCCGAAGGTACGAAATGTACGCAGTCAATATCAATGTGCAGTATAACATGGTTGCAAGCGTAACTGTCCGATTCTTGACGGGATTAGAGTGCTTTAGTTTCACTTGGTACATGAGCCATTCTAGCGATACGTAACTTGCACAGCCTTTTCAGAGTCCATGTTGTATAAGCCGAATTAACTGTGGCTTATACTGCCGGCGCAAAAGTCACCCTAATCGCAATTACGCATGAACATAGCAGTGCCTACAGCCCAGACTGCCTGCTTGGATCTGAATTTGCGCTTGGTACTGTCTTTCTGCCCTGACAGCGATACATGGTAAAATCAGTAATCGCTTAACGTAATTGCATGCTCAGGGCAAAGCATCAGGCATGTTTTGCCATTATTACAGTGATCACATTTTAGTTTTGATGCTGCTAGGGCTATATAAAGTTTGTGCTAAGCCGTAAAAGTACCAAATAGATGCCGAGTATGCGACGCGGCACGAGTGAACATCCCATTACTACCGACTAAGTCCCCATTACTACCGACTAAGGAGGCTGCAAGGAACTGACGAGAAAGTGTATAAGTGAAGCAGAGCCCTGCTGTTGCATTCTGTAGTCGGGTACAAATTTAGAAAAAAGGGGGAAGCCCCGCCCAGATGACCAATGCGCGACAGCCGATTGCCTCTGCGATTAAAATAGTCCTACTCGAATGACCGTGCCTTCTAAAACGCGTAATTCTCGGTATAAATAAATACTTTTATATTTTCATTACTAATTTGGTAGAGCTCTCGTGATTGGAATGCTACAGCACATGCCGGATCGCACGAGAAAAATAATCCAGCGCCTTCTACAATGCTGTGCGTCGTCTGCCTTTTAGCTTCACTGCAAGGGACAAAAGTAGGAAGAGCAGCTCTGCATGACTTTTGGGCTGGTTTACATGTACTGGCACATTTACTACTCGTTTTCCGAGCTTAAAATGAATCGGTTGCTATTTGACAGGTACTTAAAAAAAAAAAAAAGAAACAATGCATTTATCGAAACCATTACAAACCTGGGGCGAGAAGACATACAGGCAGGAAAGGTACAAACATGATTCACAAGTACTCTTGGTTTTAAATAGCATAAAATTATGTATGTTTTGGTTTTGTGTTTCTACAAACTTATTTTTAGAATGCAATAGGATTTTTTTTTGTTCCTTTGCACTTCTTTTTGTACAGTGACCCAGCGCACGAACACACCCGCCATTAACATTAGGCACCAGACCTTGGGAAATCTTCCTCGTCGTAACTTTGGAGCACAAAAAAAGAAAAAAAAGAAGAGAAAGAAAAAACCACCATGGAACAAACAGCAGGATGTTTGTAGTGGTGTGTCGCCATGGGAGCTTATTTTCACACGAAGTGTGGTGCAGTGTCAGCAATGCTCGCTGCAATCTTTCGTCGCCGGAACAGAGTTCTAAACACATGCGGCACAAATGCTGCATCGTAGACTCGCAATAACATTTCCGGTACGGTAGATTACCACAAACACTTTGGGAATGCACTCTGACGAGGGGTAGACGCAAACGACTGAATACAACTTGGCCCAGTTCGAAGCGCGGGTGGCAATCCTCCATTGGCGGCGTCACCAGCCGTCCAGCTCATGTCAGTCTAGAGTGTGCGCGCACTGGTGGAGGCTCGTGTGCATCTGTCTTGAAGGAGTAAATGCCCCTTTTTTCTAAAGTTGTACCCGACCACAGTAAATGCAGCTTATGGATACATCGAAACGCTTGTTGCATCTATCCACCAACTGTGGAGTATGACAGAAGAGACGAGACGCGGCATGGACTAACACATTTTGAGATGGCCTTCCCATAGGCTAAAACGTCCTGTAGCTTCTACAGTGCTGCATGGAACTACTGAGATAGAGCACAGTGACATTGTGGCCAACGCAGCGGCCAAGCCTTTGCAGAATTTCTGGAATACTCCATACATTGAAAATACGCCGTGTAAAATAAGCAGCCTTTGGTCCATGCTTTTCTATTAACAGTTTTAATTAAGTTCACTGCTCGGTAGGCATGCTCCTGATGATGTCGGAATCCCCTGTAATCGAGAAAAGAAAAAAAGACGGCAGTATATTAACTCCATGCAATTTTTGCCAGAAATATCAGCTCCAGACCAGTGCACCTTCTGCATGCGACAATGTGCTTCTGACACAAAGCAACATAAAACACAGGTGCAAATTTTACTCCAAGAGACACTCTTAAGATTCTAAAATCGGGCAGAATGACCATTTCTACAAAAGGCAGCCAGGAATAACGTTGAAAGAAAAATTTTACCTTTTAAATTGCTAGACCGCGGAGTACTTGTTTTATTGGATAAACATTTCACAATGGTTAATTGTTGCGTGCAAACTTTGACAGCACATAGATGTTGGCTGTGCTGCGTTGTACTATATCAGCCCACAACTTTGACCAACTACAAGCTTCGTCCATTCTCAATACAGCGTAAACCACTTAAAATGTAAGTTGCCAGCATCACGA
The DNA here is from genome assembly GCF_023375885.2 of Dermacentor andersoni. Lineage (NCBI taxonomy): Eukaryota > Metazoa > Arthropoda > Arachnida > Ixodida > Ixodidae > Dermacentor > Dermacentor andersoni. Next base: position 122,464,212 of record NC_092817.1, on the reverse strand, counting down.
ATATCCACACTTTATAACCAAAACCATTTTCAAAGCCTGTACACATGCCAAACATGTAGCTGAAGCAGTCAAGGAGATCTGATAATTGAATGCAACTAGGATGCTTGCATCCTTTTAAATGTGCTGACATTGACAAGTTTAATGATGGAGGTCCAGACGTTACAGACAGCCATTTACAGACGGCGGCCGCATTTCGCCCCCATCGAAATGCGGCTGCCGTGGCCATAGTCGCTATCCACGATTACGTCAATGGCAGCCGCAGTTTCGTCAGCAGCTGCTGCAGCAAACAGTCTCTTTTTGACTCGCTACGTGCATAGGCTGTGTGCCTTCACTGCGCAGTGGCCATCCATGATCGCGTCTATAGCGACCACGGTTTCGTTCACAGTTGCAGCAAATGGTAGTTTTGTTTTTACTCAGTGCAAAACTGTCGAGGATGAAGAGCACCGTTTACATCGCGATGGGCGGCGACCCATGGAAAAATAATCGGCACATGCGTACGGTAAAGAAAAACGTGTCTCAGATGAAGGCGCATTCCGCGTCTTCAGTGTGAAGGAAGTTGTGAGGTCTTCGCCGCTGCGAGCGCTAATCAGTCACGAGATGAAAATTGCAGCTTCTGCACTGCTATTGTGCAAAATAGGAACAGGATTTGCTTATTCATTCAGTAAGTAAAAGCATGTTGACATGGTAAGCATATTATGTTATCTTGATACCCTCGATAATTCGACATTCGGTTAATTCGTACTTTCTTTTTTGATCCTGTGAAATCCAAATTAATGAGGTTTTACTGTATAATAATTATGGGTGGGCAAATATTCGAATATGAATTGAATACCATGCAATAACTATTTGTACTTGAAAATGACCTATTATAATTGGTATTTTTCAATATTGAAAGTAACCAAACATATCGCGACAACCGAATGCTAAGGTCCGATTATTGTTCTCCGTCTGCTAAACAATGTATCACAATTTATTAAAAGTGAAACGACAAAAGTTGTAATGCAACCTTTGTTTTCCGTTTCGCGATGGATGATTACATGACAACCTGTGATTTTTGCTTGCATGTTGTGTTTCTTGTAGTCTAGTCCTATGCTACAACCAGTGAAGTGAAGCTTCCATACAACGGGCCCTTTTAAAGGGATAGTGAATAAAAAAATTGTCGCCGAGATTTCTGTCTCCAGTGATAGCTGTCGCACCGAGAGCGACCAAAACAACACTCTTTCTGAGGAGAAGTGAGCGAAAAGTAATTATTTTAGTGAATATTTCTCTAATCACAGCACCTACCGGCCTCCTCTGAAAGCTCTGGCAAAACCGGATATCACGTCCTGCTTACCCACCTCGAGGCCCACTGCGAGCGATCGTCCACACTGAGCGCGCAAAGGGGCGAGTTGACGTTTGAAGCAACGCGCTTTCTTTGTTCGACCGTCCTATTTGTACCGCTTACTCGTGTGAGCTGTTCGAAAACCTCGTCTTTCATCTCGTGGATTTGTGGTTTGATGTGTGGAGCAGCCGTGTCAACGCTGCAAAATGCCGAGGGTCTGCTGTGCGCATGTGAAAACGGCAGGCAGCGGTAGTCTTTTTCTCACGTACTTGTTCACGCTGTAGTTTTGCGCACAGGTGCCGTTTGACCGTAATTTGTCGTTTGTGCGACGTTCTGAGCCAGATGTTTGGCCAATTCTGCCAGAATGAATCGAAATTCGCATCGTCTGAAGCGACGGCCGACGAAAAAAAATTCGCCGACATAGACTGGTGGCGCCATCTCGTGTGCACCAAGGGAAGGAGTGCTCGGCTGCGATGAAACAATGGGACGCTGAAACCGCTGCGCATGTACTCGTTCACTCCGTGAATAACAAGACGTTCCCTGCTTACAGAGGCGCATTTCAGTCGCTGCACATGCCTGGCTTCAATCCTCACCCGTTGCTTCATCGCATCTATTCTCAAAACAGCTACTTGCGCGCATGAAGCACCTGCCGCGGGAGTCGGCAGCTGACTGTTATGCTCACGCTGCCGGCCACACCTGCTCCGATGGCGTAGGTACAGGGAGGTCTACACGCGTCAATGTCTTCAACGATTTCTACGTTTTTTTTTGTACAGTGTGTACTCACGGCACCTGTATTGTGCATTAGTGGCTTTCATGTTTTACGCGTTAGCAGCTACCCATCCAAGCAGGCGGAGCAAGCCGCTTTGCGCAGAACGCAGAGTAAATTCCTTACGTTGCCCGACATTGCATAGCCTGAGGCATAAGCGTCCTCGCTCTGTTGAAGCCAAACATGGCAAAGCGTTTGCCTGAGTGAATCACGCTGGGCGCACCGCCACGGATGCAACACTGTCAATGAGGCGTGCGCCTCTCGCCTCGCTAACTCATTCGTGATAGGTGCGAGCTTGCGATCTGAGCCGCAGGAACCGCGTTTATATCTGGTTTCCACCTATGATGCCGCCCCTGATCTCTCGAGGCGAACGCGTGTACATGGAATGCACAGTGTAAACACCACTTTGCTGGTCCAGACTCTGGGCAGCGCGGAGGGGGACTGCTGTGGCGGGTCGTCGTCAATTTCGCTTGACGACGCGGACGGATAGTAGGCATACGCCGTTATCGTTCGTGGTCGTTCAGTAGGCCGCTCATGCTATCGCTCTCACTAGAACTTTGCATTTTGCTCTGCGCCGCGGCTGCTGAGGGTAGGTGTGACGTCAGATCCGCTGGCTTGTTGTCGGGAGCGCTTTGCGAGTGACGCGATGGCCGCTCATAGAGTCAAAAATAAAGCCATCCGCTCAAAAGTAACCCGAATAATGACAATATACTATAGCAATCGTGTCTTAGGAATGCAAGTGTGGGGCTTCCTCTATATTCTTCGATTTTTATTCTGTATCCCTTTAAAGCTACCAGGAAACTTATGCATGAAAGCTGACCCGAACAGAATGCAAGTAAATAGTTGAGCATGTAGCGCAACGTTAAACTTCGGGTACAATCCTGCCATGCCACCTGCCCTTGATACAGCATTTGACTGAAGTTGCAATTCTCTAAACTGCTCTGCACACCCAATTTAATCACAACATATACAACCACACAGAAAATACTGTGCTACAATTGCAGTGTTTTTGCATCACGAGTAGCATGTACGCAACAAATAGAAAAATTGCAATGACACCCAAAGGCCATTTCATCTCTTGGGGGACACTTTGGCAACTCGTACTATCACCATCTATCAGCACATGAAGCCAATGTGGAAACACTTCATTTGCAGTGTATTGTGTCAACAAACACCGCTACCGTCATCAAAGCAAAGCGCAAAATAGCCCTCAGTGCAATTTTATAGACCTGCTCTCGTCCTCTTTCTTTTTGGTGTCACCATCTAAAAATCGCACTGTCACTGCGATGGGCCGTAAAATTGTTGGTTGCAGGCTGCGAGCACGGTTTCCATTGCATGAAATCTAAATAGCACGATGTGAGCCTTAAGTTGTACTACACCTGAAGCCAGTGGACTGGGGACTTGGAATGTAAAGTAATATATTCCAAGGATGATCAAAATGCATATTCAGCGACTTTTTGTTACTCCACGTTTTTAACAGCTCCAATAGGGGATACCTTAAAAAAAAAAAAAAAAAGAGAGAGAGAGAGAGAGAGAGAGAGAGAGAGAGAGAGAGAGAGAGAGAGAGAGAGAGAGAGAGAGCGCCTCACCTGGATCAGTGATGCTGAGACAGCAGACACGGTAGTACTTTCCACACGCTGTGCCCAGCTCAATGTTGTTTCCCGTGTAGTGGTGGACACCAGTCTTGGCCAGCATGGCGTAGTACTCAATCTCACTTTTCCTGCAAAGAAAATTCGAACATGGAACCTGTCAGGGATGCGCAGCAGTTGTACTTGGAGGTAAAAGTCAGATACAAATGTCGTCAAAGCTTAAAAGGCAAGCAACAACTGACACATACACTTTGAACAAATCACACAGGTATTCCTACGGTCCTGTGCATGAAATAAATGATGCTTAGCACGCAGAAGAGAGTAGGAAGAATGTGCTTGCAGAAAAGTACAACAGAAAGCTCTAAAAACAAATCAGTCACAGAAACTTTACCCATTAGGTACACTCTGACAAGACACTTTGCAAGGTAATGAAATTACAAGTCCTTTGTGAAGAGTGAGATGCACGTGGTATGGTGCCTCCATTAGCCAGTCATTAGACAACTACGAACAGGCTCTGGAGTGTGTGTAAGTGGTATGCAAAAAAATCATGATAATGGTAAATTGGGTGAGTTGGTATTTGTTCATTATTTATACACCGCAATTTTGATGCTCTCCAGCACGTGATTCTATTGAGTGCCTCATCTAGTCTTCAGCAATACCTTACGCCCTGAACTCGTTTACTGTGACAGCAACAATTTTGCAGCGGAAGCCATCACTTTCTCAACGAAACTTAGTTGAGATACACACTTCTCATCTGCTACAGTACAGCGGCCTCTGAAATGTGCGCACTGATGCTACTACTCTCACAGTCTGCACAGTGCACACAATACCCCAAACTGGTAAGTGCCAAAGCTTTCAGACAATGCTGTGGTTTGCACACCTAGCCCCCAATTACACATTCCCACAGGGAAACCACTGTGCTGTCACCACCGAAGCCACAGCTTACATAAGGCAAGGCAACGGCTTTGACAATGGACTTTTGCCACTTGCGTGAGTCTAGTGGACGGAATTCATGAGAGAATGTTAGTGAGGCCTTTTAGTAGCCAATGAATGGTTTGAACAATGTAACAGCCATCGTTCTAGCGGACAAACTAGTGTGGCAAAAGACCACTAGACTTCAGCAATTCCTCCAGCTCCGGGCTAAATTACAAGCCCTCATTAGGCAACAGCATGGCAAGTTTGGCAGGTTCATAGGGGTTCACAGCGACAAACATCACAGTGAAACACAGGGATGCAGCGATACGCCGTATTTATCTTTTGCCTCAATACGTGTGCATCTGAGCGTTTTTGTCATGCATGCAGGAGGTCGAAAGTAAGAATGGACTTGACCCTTACTGTAAAAACATGTTACGTTGACCAGCACCCTCGCTTCTGTCCCCTTACGTGTGGGTGACACGCTGTGCACAGTAAAAGAACATAGAAGCGACTACACCCAACAACGAATGAACTGTCGAACACGTTATTAAGTGCTAGAACAAAGTGGCTGCCAGGCCTCACCTGAGAGGAGGGGTGTTGTTGGCGATGATGATCAGCTTCGCCTTGCCTTGCCGCAACGTCTTGATGGTCTGCTTGTGGCCCAAGACGTACTTGCCAGACTTCATCACAAGGGCTAGCCTGGAGTTGATGCTCTCCAGAGCCTTTTTCTGCAGTGGCGAAGAGACGGGCGACGGTCGGTAAGCTTTCTAGGAAGCTACGAAATGCTCATACGTTATGCAGCTTTTTCGGTTCAGACGTTAGTCGCTAAATATTTAACTAAACCGCGTGAAACAAAATTTAGAAAGGGCGGCTTCTACTTGCACAAACACACAGCTACAGCGATACACGCAGATGAGATAGCTTACAAGCTGATTAACCTATCGAGTCAACGCATACTGCCAGGCTCGCCGATTCACAGCAAAAAATTACACAAAGACTGCCCCGTCATTATCATTATCATTATAGTGGCGTCTCATTAAACATGTCGCAAATTTGTAACAATAAGTAAAGATTGGCAGCCACCAAAACTGCTCCCCTCAAAAACGGGCAAGTCCAAGCACCGACGTTCAGCAGTGCGTCTGTATGGCACGCCGGCTGAGACCGATGGCAAGGGAGCTGGAGTAGCGGGCTTGCGCCGAAAACACGAAGTAATATCATTACGGAACTACGTTTAAACCCTCGCAAGCAAACTGACACCTTTCGCTGACAATATTAAGCACAACACACAGAGAACAAGCGTCAAAAGCGCGGCGATGTCAAGGCAAACAGCATGGAGTTAGGTTTAACCTCACCTGTTTCTTTTGAGCGACCATCGTGAAGAGGCGCGTGGGTGCGCTAATCTGCAACAAAAATGCCGTCGATGAGATGTTAATTAGACGTTTAATGGAGCGTTATGTGCTCCGCAAAGAGAAAATAACAGCGAAACAGCGACACAAATGGGAGAGACAAATTGCCGACACTCACACCACGTTGCTGAAGCAGGCCAAAAAGACCCGGATAGGAACTCTCGAACCCAAAAATATAATTTTATAATTGAAAACAACCAATTTTCTAAAATATTTGCAAATGATTTGCTGAAAATTTTAAATATAGCTCATTTAAGTATCTTGTGAGTTTTTGTTTTGTAGTTTTATTAAAAATTTTTACGTTTGAGGGTAGCGTGTGGCGTCGTCATGGCAGCTGTTTGTGCTTCTTTCTGTTGTGATGTGCTGCTTTGATCGGTGATCGGCTGGTTTAATGACTACTTTCGCCCGATCCCACTGAAAACTATACCCTCAGCGCTGCACAAGGCGGTCATCATGTTCATTTACTTGAGCAAGAAGGTGAGTCAGCGTGAACAACTTTTTTTCCCACGGTCGAAGTTCACGCCAGGTGAATGACACCTGTTTGACAGAAGCTTGCGCGAGCGTATGCACGTACTACAATAGAAACCGAGTTGCTGTGCTTTCAGAAGAATTACGCGGAGACTTGTTGCGATCTGCGCTGAACGCGATCCTAGGTGTTCCCAGTTTCAAACGTATCGTTTGAGCACACACTCGAACTTGCAAAACTCTGTTAAATCAGCTCTGTGCATCACAAATTATCCGTGACTGAAGAGCAGAGTCAAGTTAAATGTAGGCTAGCTCTGTTAATGAAGTTTCGAAGAATTCTGGTGGGTCAAGTTCGATGCGCTAACGCGCAGTAACAAAAAATGATCCGAGTGTCTCTGCGGCAATCTTAAACATTCGTTCTCAGGCGCGCACCATACACTCTTCGTTCTAGTGTTTCGATGTAACCGATTTAATTGTATGTCGCAAGTAGTTTCTGACAGAAAATATGATGCCTGGTGAACTGAGAAAATATCTAACGCAGTTCGCGACAACGGCTCGTTCTTTCAGTAAGAGCTGAGCGCCTGTGCAAGAAATTCAAGTCAGTGTTATCGAAAATTGATGATGATCGTTGCCTTGTTTATTTTCGTTTTTCAGATTGCCATCCCCAACAACACAAGAATTCAGTGTTTAGCGTGGAACAGAGAACATGGTTACATAGCTTGTGGAGGCGACAATGGCCTGTTAAAGGTGCTGAAGTTAGAAACGGGTAACTAAGAAGCTGCTTCTTTCTTTAATTTTTTTCTTCTTTTGAATTAAAACAGTCAATTTGGTTTTATGTGTTCACGTTTGCTTAGAAAGTTGCAAGTCTCAACCAGTGCTTTGTGGTAGGCACGCTTGGTTCACAGGCTTTAAAGACAATAAAACATATTAAAGTGCATCATCATCTGTAAGTGCAGTAGTGTTGTCTTTTTTGGTATTCATGTCAAGCGTTAAAATGTCTCTGCCACATTTTCAGCAGTAATACTGTAAAAGTTGAAATCTATAATGACAAATAATAAGACATGATTTGGTGGGCATCTTGTGCAGCTTAGTCACAAGAATACGTACGGGTGAACTTATTGGCTTGTAGTGATCATATTGCTACCCAAAGTTTTGAAATTTTTCTTCATGCACCAAAGAAAGCATTCTTCTGTCTTCTGTATTCTAGGTGCAATGTATCAAGAGAGCTTATATTTGAACAGATAATAAATGAAATGTATCAGGGCTGGAAGTTCCCATCTTTTGCACTATGGTATGAATTACCAAGATGAAGAGACCTTGGGGTTTGCTGGGGAAGAGTTTTAATTTCTTGCGCATGAGGCTTTTCAAAAATAAGCTAGCACACAGTACTATTAAGTTTTTAGAGGACTTGAGAAATAGGAATTTTAGCATCCTTCACTTTTATTATAACAGTTTTGTACATGGGACTTGTGCTTGTTTGAGTAATTTATTGCTATGCACGGTCCTAACATTCAGAAAAAGATGGAAAAGTCAGGGGCCTCGCAGCTCCGAGCAACCTGTCTATGAACCAGACACTAGAAGGACATAGTGGTAAGTTAAAATATATTTGCACTTGCTTGCTATTCTTTTTTTTTCATTTTTAATGTATGAACAAACATACTTGTACATTGTGAACACTTGTGCTTAGCAATTTAAGCTGAAAAGTAACCAACTGTAATCTTTGTTTAGAACAGGCATTTTCTATTTGAACTGCAGTTGGGAATCAGAACGTGTGGTAGCACTGCTTAAAAGCAGTAAAGCAATTGTGGTTTATGTCAGGAGTTTCTTTTATGAATATGTAGTAAATGTGTAATCTACGTGAAGTATTCATTGTCTCCTCACAAGTCTGGTGTGCTTTTTAAGGCTTCATTTTAGAAAAAAATTATGTCAAGCTAAACCAATAAATTAGTACACCGAAATTAACAGATGTGTAATTGTTGCCAAGAGATCTTTCATAAGTAAGCAAGTGACATCACCGTTTCGGAAATATGCAGCTAACTCCCCCTGGTGTGTACCTCTGGCAACTTGACAAGAATGATCAAAATCATTGCACTTGAAAACACAAACATACAAAAGACTGACACTTGGCCACTTTTCTCAAACTTCATTGATATTTTATTGGATGTAACACCTTGGGACCTTTAAGGTTAATACAGATAAATAAGGTAAAGTAAATATTTTTTGACAAAGGAATTCGCACTGGTAGCACCAAGTACGGCCTGTAAATTTCATTTCCTCTTTTCCTGCTGAGTGTTCCCACATACAACATGAGTGGTGTCAGCTCTTGGGAGTGTTCTCACCTTCCACTCAGCTCTAACCACGAAGGTGTGGTGTGAACTGTTTCATTGTCGGTTGCGTCAACAACATTCATCACAAGGACCCTTCGATGATCACCATTTCTTAAAACCTGCAGCGGAGTTGATAGCTGTGTTCTTTTGTTTTATTGCTACTTTTTTGGCATGGCTTTTCCACTGCTCCTCTCATCAAGGACTTTAGCTCCCTCCTTGTGCATCCTCTTATGCAAGTGAAGGGTGGCCTCTGAGGTTGTCAGCATGGTTTAAGAACCGGTCGCCATGCCCAGTCTGAAAGGTTGTGGTTGGCTGGAGGGAGACATGATACTTCGTAAGGGCTTCACCCTCACATCTGTCATGTTAACATAGACAATGTACATGTTCCTGCATTCACAGATAGTTTAAACACCACGAAGAAAAGGCAGCTTTCAGTTGCAATTATTTCTTCATGGCCAAATGAACCACTGAACTGCACAGAAAAAGCAGTGCTTGGAAATTTCTGGACACTTAATCAGTCAAGTGAAGTGAATGTCTGCCTTTGGTGTTCTTTAAGATCATGTAATAATGGATGAGTAATGGCTATGCGTTATATTTCAGGAGTGGTGCAGGTTGTGGCTTGGAACTCACAGTTTCAGAAGCTAACGTCTAGTGATCAGAATGGGCTCATCATAGTATGGATGCTCTATAAAGGTCTGACTTTGTTATATTATGAATATTTTACTTCAGAAATGCATGGCCATCACATTTATTTGAAACATTTTCTGGCTTCCAGGATCATGGTATGAAGAAATGATCAACAACAGAAACAAGTCACTTGTTCGGGGCATGGCATGGAATGCTGATGGTCAGAAGATCTGCATTGTCTATGATGATGGTAATGCTGTTCACTCTACTAAACTTTCTGCTAAAAGATTTTTTTATGCATTTTGTGTGCAACTCATATCTTGCATGCAAACAGCACACATATGTCTGCAAAAATGTGGTTTATTGCTCATGCTGTCAGAGATGAGCTGCTACTTTATTTTACACATAGTATACCACATTTATTTAACTAGAGAAACCATTTTTTAATGTGATAGCATTAAGGGCCCTGTGTCGCAGAAAATCCAGTGTCGGTGTTCGCGTCCGGTGCCAGCATCCCCTAGAGCAAAAAGATTCCTTGATATACTTAGGTATATGTATATGCCACGCCTTGCTATATGACATATTGTATATGTGGGTTATATATTTCGACACTATTCTATCACTAAAGATGCTAATACCTTGGCTTACATTCTTGACAAAGTTGTTCCTTGGAATTTTGAAAATGACAGCCCACAAAATAATGTATGAAACAAAACACCGACAGCACATGCCTTTTATGTTAAGTCTTTTCAGACTGAAATATTAAAAGTGCAAAACAATAACAGTAAACTGCAAATGATGTAATTTTTTTGGCGCAACTGTGCACTACCTCTGGGATGCGTATTTCCAATTGCTAGTAGTTGCAGTGGGGCGTGGCATTTGCGGAGACGACGGACGTTTGCGCGCATGCGCGAGTAAGAGTGGGTGTGATAGATTAAATGTGGGGACTTTTGCTCCTTGAATATATACTACTCTACCTAGGCACTATGGAGGATTTTCTTAGCTCGTGTTGTATGCACTTGTCCCTAGGTGTGCCAGCAGAAGTCGCGGGGTGCGGTAGTGCTGAACTTAGCATCGCAAGTTGGCATTATTCAATTGTGTTTTTTACTAATTAAAACAGTGTGCAATATTTCGCATTATTGGCAGCGCCTCCAGAACACCAAACCGGCAACGGGGACATCAAAGCTAGAACCCGGACTGCTCCATGGGTTGGGGCTCGCAGAGGCCTGCGCATGCCAGGGGAGTATAAGATCGGCTGTCCGCTATCGTGGACAGCCAATTTTTTATGTGAGCACCCCTGGCATGCTTCAGCCTCCGCGGCCCCAACCCACAGGCCGCCTTGCTCCCAGCTTTGGTCCCCCCACTACCGCTTGGGTGCCCCGGAGATCCTGCGCCGCCTGCTTTATGTTCCCTCAGGTGCTTTCCTGAGGCTTCTGTTTGCCGGTTACATGTGCCCTCCTGGAGCAGTGCTTGTAAAAAAATGCAATCTATCATCGGGACTAAAAAAAGCGACCCACGACATTATGCAACACCAGTCAGAACCTTGCCCCTTCAGACACAGCGATCACCAAATGGGGCGACCGTGCCCACTGCCTCACTGCACGGGCAGCCAGCGGCGGAGCGTAAACAAACTGGACTGCACTCCGCAATGCTGGCATGCCTAGGGGGACAAACGCATACAACATGCACTAAGAAACCTCCGTTGTGCCTAGGCAGACTCACATATTCAAGGAACAAAGGCCCCCAGATTTTCTCTCACGCCTCCGCTCTTACTCGCGCCTGTGCAGAAACATCGAGTGCTGTGAAAAGTGCCACACCCCGCTGTACCTACTAGCAATTGTAAAAACGCCTCCGGGATTGGCCCACGCAAGAGGCCATGTTTCTACCAGAAAGCTTGACTGTGTATAGCGTTCACCACCAGCGTTTCCCAGTAAACATTATGGTTACATAAGCTGCAGTTGCTGGGAAGCGTGAGAAGCAGTCGGGAATCTTTGAATGCTATCGCGTTCCCCTCTTAAAGGTGCAGCTTAAGCATCCTCCAAATTTCTTTTCGTACAAAATGTTCAAGTATAATGTCGGCCTAGGTTTCAAGATGCGATGCTGTGATTCACATATGAAGATTTGAAAGCATAGTTGCTACCACTTGTCACCTTTGACATGGCATTTGAAGTTAAAGGGTCAGGCCACATAGCAAACCTTGGTTATATGCTGGAAGTTTTTACGTGTTCTCTAGGGAGCATTCTGCCACAAACATTTTTCAAATTGGCTCATTAATAGCTAAGATAGAAATATTTCAGTGCCGCGAACCCATTTCAGGAGGTAAGTTTCACTGCCAAGCGAGACACCCTCTCCACTTACTCCGTCTAGCCTCCGCAAGCAAAATTTCTTCCCTGCGTTCTCCCCTACTGGACCTCGAGAATCGCGTGATGCACACATCACAGGCCCCGCCTTCATTTTATTTTCTCCTCGCATTTTTGTGGCGCACTTCCACTGACGATGTCGCATGCGAGCTGTTGTGATTGTCTTGTTTCGCGCAGTGCATGATTTTGCACACTCTGCACAAGGACACCTGACTAGCGGGATAAGTCAGTGCTACATGAATACTGAGGCAGACACAAGCGGATCAGAGAGCATGATTGCATGCTGGAACACGGTAGAAAATGGCTTAGTTTTGGTGTCTGCATGCGCGACTGCACAATGTGAGAACAAGCAGATGAAATGGAAGTACATCTCTTTTGCTGCAGTGCAAAGTAAAACAAGAACACGCAGACATTCGGTTTGTGAGTTTTATTATTTCTCTAAGCTTTAATTCATCTATTCAACCAACATATTGCACAGATAACAGATGTTGCTTTGAATAATTCTCAAAGTCACGTGTCACTATGAGTGACGTCATAGCCGAAACACTTGTACTTAGGCGCACTAGCACGTGCACGTCATCCTCTGGCTTGGATCGCGGCAGCTGCGAGGAGAAGGGAAAACAGTGTTCAGTTTGAAATTTTAGATCTTTCCACTGCCTGTAGCAATGTAATACTTTGCAGACATGATCATTATCGTGCATTGTATGCTCTGCACTTGTCAGCTCAAAGTGGCCAGACCTGGGGAGGGGCCCTCTAAGCTACAAAACTGGACAGCAGGCATGCGGAAGGCCATTTCTTCTAAACTAACCTCGTGCCATTTATTACTGTGCTGCATTCCAAATGCATCACGGAAATGAGCACAAGGAAGGAATTGATGAGAAATTGACTGATGTCATTGTAGACGATGAGCGTTCATGTGTTGTTCTGATCACTTCTCATTGATCACATGAGCATTTGATGTGTTACACAATGCTGCTATTGATTTGTGACGTTTGTCATATATGAAAAGGTTCTTCATTTTTCTTTTGTGGATGTTTTTCCCAGTCGGCTCCACTTAAGGGAAGCTTCTAAAAAAAATTCTAAAAACAACCTGATATCTGGGTATGTTAGTTTAAAATTCAAGGCCATCTTACATTTTTGTAAATAGAGTGTATTTGTCCTCTAGCACAGAAGCTCAGTTGACTGGTTTTCTGGCAAAATTCCTGAAACACATGCTAGTATGGTGAAACCAATGTCATTTCTGACATCTGTTATCAGTAGAGAAGAAATGTGCTGTAGCTGAAACTTTCCTGTGGGGCAGCTTAGTCGGAGGGAAATGCCATGACCAGTGCACCACAAATACGAAGCTATGCACGGCTTCAAATATTATAAAGTTATACTCCACTTTGATTCGGCATACTCTCAGTTTCCATCCCTCCATACGCATGGCAACTCAAGGTGATGTACACCTTCCATTTTTAACTAGCCTACTTTTTCTTTTTCTCCCCCATCACCTAGGTGCTGTGATTGTTGGCTCAGTGGATGGGAACCGTATATGGGGCAAGGAACTGAAGAATTTGCATCTGCATTTAGTGGAAGTGAGTTCAAAATAGTTTTGGAATACCTACTATATAAACTATTGCGTGCAAATTTGCGTGAAATTGGCTTTGTGTGTACACACATGCATGCATGCACACACAGTTTATGCTTTTCTTGAAAAACTTATTATGTCAGTGTCTTGGTGAGAGCCCAGCCTTTCTCAAGACTGACTGAAACCTGACTGATACTTTCAACTTTTATAACCCTTTGGCATCAAGCATCCACCCTACTTATTCATGAAAATAAGGTTGGTCACAGGCACTTAAAGGGGCCTTGAACCACATTTCTTTGAAGCCTCAAAAACGCCTTCGAATAGGTATGATTCCCAGGAATATATTGTTGAAAGAATTTTTCAAAAAAGACCAGTAGAGCGCAAATACTTTAGTGCGGTATTTACCTTTCCCATTCGCCCTCAACATCCTCCTTTCCAAAGGAGTGGAGGGGAACCGGTTTCAGTAGAATGGTGATACCCTGCCTAAGGCATTATGATAATGCGGGCTCGTCACGGCACTCTGCGGCAGGTGCGCTGTTTACGCTATGGAGCTATGTGCAACTGTAAATGCAGAGCAAGGGTGCAGTGCGTACTTGCGTGCTCCACTCTGGCCGTGCTATGAGGCATGGACCAGCTTGGTCCTGCATGAATAGTAAGCATGAATTGTAGCGCTCAATACAAAGCACGTCTAGCCAGGAGCGGCCAGGAGTGAGTGCCCACCCGAAGCCACCGCACCACTGGTTCTACAAAGAACCACTAGCGTGTGTTCTGGGCTTAAGCGTCGTGTAGTTCCAGATTAGTTGAGTGTTCCAGGCTAACCTAAATCAGCGAGAGCAGGTGGTTATGACACCGATAAGCAGTGTGGTCAAGGTTTCATTCCTACGTGGGCGGACGTAGCAGACGTGAGCAGACAATAGTTGGCTCATGCTATGTTATTGATGTCAGCTATTGGCCAATAGCTGTGTATGGGAATCTGCTATAGAAAGAAATATGGCAGCTGCCAGCAGCCCCAAAAAAGTAGAGGAGAAGGATTTTGTTGAAGAGAGCATGTTTGAGAAAAAGGTGACTTCGTGCTTTCTTGTAGGCCCTATGCGCTGTGCAAGAGTGGAAAATTTGGCTGAGATTTTTACAGCAGCATATGCCATCCGTGTAATGTGTTTTTTCACCTAGCTCGATGGGTGGTTCGGGCCCCTTTAAAGTAAAATAAATGTAGAAATGGCAGTTTTCATAAAAAAGTGCTAAGGACGAAGACGAAGATGAAGGAACACATGTGACAAAACTGGTGCTACTTCCAATTAACATTTATTACAAATGTCTATGTATTTATGCTCTGTGCATCAGATACATCATGCACTCATCATCATACACACAAAGATTGATATGAGTCAGATCATACGTACAATTGTGGGGTCAATCAGTTCAAGTGCCTAAATATCTCGAAAGAAACGTCACTTCTTTTTACGAATACATTTGTCAGTCCTGTCGTATGTGTTCCTTCAGCTTCGTCTTCGTCTTTAGCGCTTTTTTATAAAAACTGTCAAGGTGAACAAACTCACCCAAATCAAGGTATTGTTAGAAATGGCACCTACAGAGGTGCCATTTATTAAGGGAGGCTAAGCTCCCATAAGCGTTCCACCCTCCACGGTTCATCAGCACCTGAACAAGCACATGTTAGCGCCATACCATCTACCTGTAATGTTTCCCGCTGTCTTGAATAGAGCCGTTCAAGAACGGGTAATCAGAAATGAAAGAACAGCGAACTTGCATTTACTTGTCAGCATGATGCTGTCCCACATGACACTTTTCTTATCTACTCCTCACAGACGCCCGATTCTGGTGATAGCATAGGCCTAGCACTTCTCTGATCACTGAACAATTGCAAAAATGAAAAGTATTGCAACAGAGTCATTACATCACCTCAACCCTGCAGCAGGTTAAGAGAGGCACCCCTGGACCTCGCACAGAAACATATAACCTATTGCATGTAGGCTGTGTACTTTATTTTACATTGGGAGTGCAGTTCTTTTATATGCTGAGATAGGCATGAGGGTAGTAAAGTCAAGCATGTCTTATCGGAAGCCTCCTTCGTGCTTAATTGTGGTAGTAAAGCTTCAGTTGTACTCTTTTCCATGGCTTCACTGGTTCTTGAATTTACTGAAAAATGGAAGCCTGGCGTTCAGTAAACTAAAGGACATGTTAATTGCTGCCAAAAAGAAAAATGCACAGAGAAACAAAAACAGCTACACTAGCTGTGTTTAATCTTTTGTCTCTATGTGTTCTGTCTTTTTGGTTGTAACTACATTCTTTAGTAAACAGCAACAAAACCAACAAGAACTTTACTTATCGTTAATGCTCCTTTCCTGTTTTTGTGAAGATGTATATAATATTGAACCTAGTTTTATGATTCTCTGCCTTGACTAGTGTTTCAACTATTATAAATTTATTTTACGTCATCGCGTTCTCTCTGAAGGAGAACAGTGCTAAAATTTCTTATTTTTCTTATTCGTTATTTGTCTGCATTTCACATGTCCACGTATTCCAGCATTTATTTGCTTTTAGTTATTGTTATACTGTACTGTTGTGAATTGTGCACTCACTGATTGCTTTTGCCTTGTAATTTATTTTGGGACATGTCAAGCTACCTATGTGGCTCTTAGCCCAAAATGACCATCCAGCATGTATACTGGAAGATAGAATTGATTTGATTGATTGAAGTTCTGCCAAAGTTCAGTAACCGTAAAGCATCTGTCGTCAATGCTCCACTTTGCATAGATACGATAGAAAGCTGCATGCATGACCAGGGTATACAGTTAACATAAAGGGTGTGTTTGTTAACCTTATGTAAAAAAAAGCCTCATCATGTTGTTGCCTCTCCTCTAGACAATAGTTAATACTGTTGCAGGCATTTAAATATTGTTGTTCTTGTTTATGTAACATACACTGTTATGCACCATTTTTCTTTCCTCTAGTGGTCTCCCGATGGGAAGTTCTTGTTGTTTGGAATGCAGAATGGTGAAGTTCATGTTTACGAACAAGGCGGCAATCCTGTGGCAAGTATATTTCATACACAGCTATATCTGGTCATGAAGCACAGGTCATGTCAAGGCTCTAGCACTCAAGTAACCAGAGATGCATCACAATTGTGGGAGTTTATCAAGGGGGGTTTGAAGCATTGAAAACACTGCAGTCCACGCTACTCATTTTGTGCAGTGTAGTACAGGCTACAGCTATTGCCAGTTCATTCGAAAGGCTCATTCAAAGGCGATGCAAAGTGAGTCTGAAAAAAAAAAAGAAAATGAAGTGTGTCACTATGCGCTTTGTTGCCATTAGTTGAGCTAATTCAGGTGTTAGATCTTGCTAGAAAGGGAAGGTACTTGCATTCTTTTTGTCCAAAATTGCGTGGAGATTACTAGTAACCACTGTTGGGCTTTGTTGTCACTTGTTTCCTGATAAAAGCAGGTGAACATGTTCGGCATGTGTGATGTTGCACAGAAATAGTGAAAGTACGCAGGTGTAGTGCAGATATAGTAGTTACAAATTGCTCTCCAATGTTCTAGCAATTTACAAATTAGAGTTGTGTTAGAGCAAGATTTCAGTGTTTCTTCAGCTCCTCTTACTGGTAGGGTTTTAGAATCAAATAGTATAATGGGAATGTTTTTTAAGTTTGCTATGTTACACGAATGCTACTAATCTATTTGCACTCAAAGGGAGGTGGCACAGGTATTACGGTGTCTAGAAGGCAGTAGTGCCTTGTGCCTTAACCCCTGTATTCAGAAATGCATCTTAACTTGAAGCCCATGCTTCACTTGATTTAAATGATGCCTGTCGTGAATGCACCAAAGAAAATGCTATGAGCGTCTTGGGCATGTTCACACGAGGTGCCATTTATATCAAGTAAAGCGTGGGCCTCAAGTTGAGATGCATATCTGAACGTGGGGGGCAAGGCTGGACTTCCCTACTTGTGTTTTGTTGTTACTGCAATTTATGAAGTGAGAAAATCAGAGGGAGTGCTAAAGGGCTGCCTAGATAAGACTGATGATAATGTTATTGTAATATTTGTCATGGCGGAAAGGAGGACTTTATTTGTGTACCTCATTACAATATATATGTAATACAGTCAAACCTATTTATAATGATGCTGGTTTTAACAATATATCGGTTATAACAATGAGAAGCTTTTGTATGTTTTCCATGGTGAAATAACCCTCTTACTACAATGCCCCAATGGCGCATTATCAGTTATAACAATGTAGTCTTGCTGCTGGGTGTCCGTACTGAAAGGTAGTGAAATGCGAAATCCTTGAAAAGAAAAAAGAAAATGAGAAATTCCAGCTGCTGTATGATGGCCTGCTTCCCCAGCAGCCGCTGCACACTCATTTTCCAGCCGTCTCCGCACGCCTCTCTCCCGTGGCCCTTCCACCCCTCTGAACCCAAATGGGCTGCGCCCATAGCTCTACGCCGTGCCCATAGCTCTACGCCGTGCCACCCTCCGAAACACGAAATGACCGCACCAACTGCACTGCTCTTAGAGTGCTCGCATGTTGCGTGCTGGCTCCTCATTCAGTGAAGTTCTGCAAACGGCTTAATCACTCGTGTTCCTCTTTGTTGGTTGCGTCGAAATCGTTCCTGGCCACGTGGTTTCTCAACCTCATTTGACTTGCCGCTAAAATGGAAGATGGCTGAACCGCCCACTTATCATCGTAAATGCACAATGTTGCCGGCGAAAAGAAAGCACACTGCTTAGATTTGGAAACAAAGTGCTTATTACCAATGAGGTGATCGTCGCGAACGTGCTTGCATTGGATAGTGACGGCAATCATGGCAATGGTGAGGCGGTAGGGAAGGCTGCCTCAATGTTGACCTCACAGGAGGCCCAGCAGATGATTCAGTTCCTCGGGGTCTTCATTTTCATGAGGAACCTCCCGCTGCACTACGTGGAGCACCTGGATGCTTTGGAGAAGGATGTTGGCAAGCATGCAAGGCTGACGAACAGAGGGTTTTCTTGTGCAAGCCAGTGAGAAGTACGTGACCAGATGCTTGTGGCGAGAGAGAGAGAGACATGACATGACAAGAAATTGGGTGAATGCAGCTTTGGAGAGGCGTCCTCATTCCAGAATGCCTTGAGCTCGGGCTGCGTCCTAGGCCCCCGCAATCAGCCGTTGTTGATCCTCAAGGTCGGAGCTGGCCAAGGCTCTCTCCCAAAGCTCATTAGTGGGGTAAGGGTTCGGAGGATTTAATGGTGCCACTCTGCAACCCCATGCTATGTGCCTGAGGGACCCGGGCTCTGCACAGAAGTGGCATTGCGGAGAGAATTGTGTAGGGGCTATGAGGTGATTTCTGGTTGGGTGGGGGAATGTATTAACCTGTAGAGCTCGGAGGAATCGCTCCTGCTCTCTAGGTAGTGACTTGTGTTGGGGTGCATATGTTCTGCGGGTTAGCTTGTAGTGATGTGTGATGTCTTGGTACGAGATTAAAGGGTACATGCGCTCGGGTTCAGATTCCTCGGTGTCGGCTCGGTGGGTCAGATCTCGAGCCACGTGGTTGGCGACCACGTTGCCAGGAATGCCGTGATGAGCTGGCACACAGACGATCATGACTGATCTCGTTGGCAGCTTTTGATTGATGATCTGGAGCATAGTGGTATGAATTCTGCCACTAGCAAAGTTGCGGCACGCCTGTTGGGAGTTGGTCACTATGACTTCAACCACTGTTTGGGAGAGCGCGAGGGCTATGGCCGCTTCCTCGGCTTGGAGGGGATTGTTTCGTGTGAGCGAAATGCTGCTCCTATGTTCTTTGTTGATGACTACGGTGGCTGTTGTGGCTGCGCGTCTGTGGTAAGAACCCACGTCCGTGTAGGCTGTAGAGGGTAAAGTCCCATATCGCTTGTGTATGGCCAGGGCCCGGGCCTCCCTTCACTCTGCGTGGTGCACCGGGTGCATGTTGCGAGGTAGAGGACATACGGTGATGTTGCTTCGGATGGCATGGGGTAAGCTCACAGTCTGAGGCGGCGAATGGCTCAGAGGGGCAGAGAGCCCCAGGTGTAAGAGAATGGACCTCCCCGCTTCCATAACCGCCAGCCTTGTTCGCTGACTGGATAAATGTGCCTCGATCAGCTCCTCGGCTGTGTTGTGCACACCTAGTTGTAGTAGGCGTTCTGTGGACGTACTGATCGGCAGGCCCATCGCCTCCTTATATGTCTTTCTGATCATAGAGTTGATTTTCTTGAGTTCCGTTGCGTTGAGTAGTGTGTATGGAATAGCGTAAGCTATTCGAGACACACCGAAGGTTTGGACAAGCCGAAGCGTGTCCTCCTCCCCTATGCCTCTTGTCTTGGTTGTTATTCACCAGATCATGTGGGTATCTTGGGCTGTTGT
Organism: Dermacentor andersoni; assembly: GCF_023375885.2. Lineage (NCBI taxonomy): Eukaryota > Metazoa > Arthropoda > Arachnida > Ixodida > Ixodidae > Dermacentor > Dermacentor andersoni. Next base: position 122,444,492 of record NC_092817.1, on the reverse strand, counting down.
ATTGTTAAGCTTGTGAATTAATATTGTAATGGTGCGATCCGACTGAAAAATCATTCCCAATATCTTTACGCTCTGAGACGGAACGATGGTGTGTCCCTCCAGTTGTATGTTGATAGTGGGTGAGTCGGATGCGTGCTTCTTTTGCGGTGAGACCAGGAGTAGCTTCGACTTTTGGGGGGCGCAGCTGGGCCCGCATGACTTAGCATAGTCGCTCACCACGTCTGCCACTTCCTGCAAGCGGTTCTCCTTTTCCCCGATGGACCCTATGGACGGCCAGGTGGTAATGTTGTCGACATATTGGCCATGCCGGATCTCTGGGATGTTATCGAGGAGCAGTGGTAGGCCTATTAGGGCGATATTGAAAAGGAGAGAAGATAACACTGCGCCCTGTGGTGTGCTGCACCCGCCCAGTAGGAAGGGGTTTGTAGTTTTGTCCCGATCTCGCCTCAGCATTTGTTCTGGATTTCTCAAACTGGCAGGCTGCCGTGGCAGCCTTCTCACAATTTTTAAAAAGCCCCTTTTGGGGCCACCAAAGCGATGCCTCGGTGGTGCTTGCATATCTCTTGCCACCCGTGATCCCTCTTTGCAGTTGTTATAGCAGTGCCATTCTCTAACGTCGACAGCTGCGGCTTGTTACACACAATCGGAGCACTCAGGAAGCAGTTAAACGAGTGAGCACAATCACAAGCCGGATGGCAGAAGGTGCTGGGGAGGCGAACTGGCCTTCTCGCCATTATAGTTTTCTCACATCAGCTCAGCCATCTCCCTATTTTGATTTTTTCATGCAGCCGGGTTGTAACAATTGGTTATAACAATGGAATTTTCATGGCACTTGAATGTTGTTATAAGTGGGTTCGACTGTAGCTTCAAGTTATCTAAATACACTGCTCTCTTTTTCTTTAACACTCTTACTTCACACAAGCAAGTTGGACTGTTGTTTGGAAGCTACTCTTTCATTTATCTAGAGGACACCAAAGCCATGATCTCGACCAGAAAGAAGGAAAAATTGCTCTTTTAGTTTTATATTGTGTTTATTATCAAGTGCAGTGATGAGCGATGTGCTATTACCAAGCTGCCACTGGGGATTAACGTGTTGAAAATTTAATTTGTCAAAGTAACACATCACCATGCTTTAGATTCAAATTATATTTATTCGTGATACATTGCGGAACATTTCACAAAGTATTTAATGTCAACATTCAAACAAAAGTTCAAAAATGCATCGTTCAAAAATGTTCAGGCCCTTTGCACCAGTGTACCATGTCAGAAAACGAGATGGGAGCTACACTGACCGATAAACTTTTTCACACGATCTGTTATGTAAACACAAACCGTGCCATACAGTACTACTTTGCTGAACTCCTGTACAGATAGTTTAGCCATTATATGAATATTTCTTATTTGGGGATTATCTTGGGAAAAGCAGGGAGTGTACAGAAAGTGTGCCATGGCTTTACTTGTGCATAGCTAGGAGTCTGCGTTTGCACCCAGACGAGTATAATGCAATTGATACAAATTAGTTTGGTGTCGCTCACTGGTGACATGCCTGACAAGGTTGTGGGGGAGGAAAGAGCTTGGAATAGTGCCTTTGATGCCAACAACAATTATGAGAGTGCTTGTCAGCCCAGTCTGTGCAGTGTTTGACATCTGAAAGATGTTTCTGAAAGTCCAAACTGAAAACAAAGATTGCAGTTAGCCATGCTAAGGCCATTACTCAATAAAATGGGCCAGAAACCTTTGATGGCTTCTATTAGAAAAAAAAAGAGAAAGGTTTTCTCAAGGGGCCCAGGCATCTGTGTTTTCTCATGTCCACATATTTTTCAGTAGAAAAAGTGGATACAGCGAAACGATTGTCATTTCCCACTGATGTTGTCATAGTCAGGTTGGAAAGTATAATTTCTGCCATTGTTTGTGTGATTCACATGACTCACATGAGATCTCATTCACATGATCTCATTCACATGAGATCATGACTCCATCCACTCACATTCGTCTCTTTCTATCAAGATCTCCTAAATTTTAATACAGCTTAGACCACTTATAACGTAACTGCTTATGTTGCAGAACTGTCTACAATGGGGCCTTTTCTGACTCCCATTTACCCTCCCATAGAAATACATGCATACACATACCGCTTACGGTACAGCTGCGCGAGACGAAATACCAGTTATGATGTGGCTTCTGCAGGAAAATCCTGCCGCCAAGTGGGGTAGCGAGCATGCTTCTCAACGAGGTGCACCGGCTGGTAGCAGGGAAGAGCAACGAGGGCGATGTGGAGGAGGAGGAGCATGAGACGAGGAGTGAGCAAACAAATGAAAAAAAAACAAAGTGGCAGCAGCGAGATGTGGGTGCGCAGTGATTGCCTAGGCTACGAAGAAGGCTTTTGCTTGGCTGTTTATCAGCGGTGCGCTCCGCGTTGAATGCGGCTTCAGTTTCTGTGCACCCATCGCAATGCGCATTGTCGTGATGTGCAGATATCGAGTGTGCGACCTTGACTGCTGTCAGTTTAAGCAATGCTTCGCAAATCTAGTTTGGAGCTATTAGGCTTTATGTGCACTTGTGAGCTTCCACCATTCCTACCAGCGTGTGCACGCACAGACTTGGTAGGCAAGCGCATCCGTGGCTGATCGCCCGAGAAACCAAACTCCGCTTCGAACGCGCTGCTGTCACTTCAGGTCTCTTCACTTGTCACTTCACATCTCTATGTAATTGTCTATGGGTACCAACATATCAAGGGCGAGCTTCCCACGATGGCATGCTGCCCCACACCTCCGCTGGCTAGGCGTAACTAACGTGCCTCGTCAGCAATCAAAGGTGTTGTTTGGTGCCAAGTCATTGAAACGTGTTGCAGTGGCTGTACTGCACATTGAAAGTGAAGAAACCACCTTGCTAACGAAAGTGAGGGCACTGGCAACACTCGAATAGTGGCAACTTGGTTTGTGGTTTTCATGTTTTCGACACCACGCATACACCGATCAGTCCGAGAAATCGGATGAGACACTCTGCTGCGTATGAAATTTCGATCCTTGTCAAAATATTATTACTTTGTCTGCTTCATGCAAAGAATGCGGGCACTTAGAGATTAACCTTTCAATATTCGTAAATTTAAATGGGTGCAACACTCCTGATCGCATGCTTCGGTTCTCGGATACGTGCGTCTGCTTGGTTTAATGTTTTGCACACCTGCAGCCTTTGGACACTATTGTTTTGGTTATAGTGTGTTACTTCTGATAGTGTGAATATTCGCGATTCCAGTGACCTACGCTATAAGTGGTCTATGCTGTAGTATGTTCCAGTGTCTTAGTCTTTTGTAGTTGGGTGCTTTTATGTCGTCAGCTGCCTTTGGCGACAATAAACTTTGTCACAAGCTCTATGCTTTCAGCAGTTACATTCGCTGATAAATTGGCCAGCCTCTCTGAGAAATTGTAGTTGGATTTTCGTGTTTTTTGATCTTATGTAATTTGCTTCTAGTGTGTAGGCAATCCCACAGTGTATGCTGAGTGTCTGGGTACACCCCCTCCCCCCTCCCAACAAACAGACACACATCTTTGTCACGTGGTGGTTATCAAGGTACATGTAGTTCCTCATTGCCACGTATGTTCTGCGTGTAATGTTGTGTTGCTCAACATTGAAACCCTTGATAAAGGGTTGAAGTTAATAAAGTTCCTTTTCTTTCATTCCCATGTGCAGTCTAAGATTCCGCTGCCACTTTTGCACGGTTCTGGTGGGACAAAGCTGATCGGGGTGCACTGGTACAGCAGGTGTATGCCTGAGCCCGGCTGTCCTGTCCTGGCCATAGGCTACGATAATGGGAAAGTTCAACTGATGAGCAACGAAAGTGACGACTGTGAGTGTTTAATCATATTAGCGGGGCTTCTCTTTACTTGCTGTGACTCGGAAGCCCAGGCACCCACGGAAGTTGCAGTGTGTCTTCTAGCACTATTTTGGGGCCAAGCACACCATTCATTGCATTTTGCTGCACTTTTAAACCAGGGCTATTTCAGTGGGGTAAAAAGTGGGTACATGATGGAAAGCGCAAAGTGAAAAAATGGTGGAACAGTGGTGCAAATTATATTAATTTATTTATGGGACGTAAATCATTTAACAATGCATTGGTTACTATTAGGGACACTAGTGGAGGACTTCAAATTAGTTTTTGTAGAAATACAAAACGAGATTTATTTTTTCCAAGTAACAACTAGAGAAAGGACCTTGGGTCATGTTTGAAACAATGCTCTGCATATAACGCAAGAATTTCTTTTTTTCCCTCTTAGACCTTCGATACTCAACCATCCTAGACACTAGGTGATGTAACAGTACAGCATGTGTTCTAAGGAGAATACAAATGCACCTGCCCATCTCCGAAAAAACGAGATCAGAACGAAAGGGAATGGGTACCATGGAACATATTAACAGCACTAATTGGATGAGAGAAGGAGCTTGAGTGCACAGGGCGGGTGCTGGACATCCAACTGGATTTACCGCAAAGGGAGAGGATACAACAGCATACAGTAGTTCAGCGTGTTCATGGGTAGGTTGAGTGGTTAGCGAGAACATGAGAGCAGAGGTCATATTTTTGTGACAAATAATTTAATTTTACATTCTTATTGTTCATTGCACTGAATGGCTGATCCTTGTGATAACGGTGGTCCGGCCTCGTTCGAGCCGGTGACGAAGGGGGAAGAAATTGCAAACAGAAAAGGTGGTTAAGAGATATGGTCCTAGGACATGACTGCGCATGTACAGCATTTTATCATGGCCATTGTTAGATAGCGCCTTCAGCTATCGCAGCTCCCTTCCTCCACATACTGCAAGCCATGCACTTTTGTTTGTTTTTTATTACATCATAACAGTGCAAGATCCTTAACTCCCTCAACCAAGGCGCAGCGTCTTGTGTCCACAGAGCGCAGGAGAGAGTTGGAGTTGGCAGCATTGGTAGAGCGCGGTAATGAGACTGCAGTGGTACAGTCCGGGCATGGCTGCCTCTACTTGGCAGTGTGGTCAGTTTGGTGCATTGCCAGGAAGCCAACAGCTTGTGGGAATTTCGAACTTCTGCATTAAACTTTACTTCGTTTCACAAGTCGCAGGTAGCACTACAAAAGCCTGAGGGACTTCTCTCAACGCTTGCATTCGCATCCAAAAAGTAGTGTTTGACAAATTAAAGAAACATGTAGGTATGCACCATGTAACTTGGCGAAACACTGCCTCTCACTATTATGCTAAAAAATATGACATCATTATTACGTGGAAGCCGTCACAGGTTCTAAACCTACTTACCACTGAACGAGGGCAGCGATTCATTTGTGTGACTAGTGGCCACATTACATTGTTTGCACCTGCCACCAAAACGTAGTGCATTGATATTGCAAGCACAAAGGTGCACAATATCGCACGTGATTTGACATAATATTATGTCCACAAATTGTTGTTGACGTATACAGAGTAGTTATTTCGTAGAAAGTACTGCAGATTAAGAACAACTGCACTGCGAGACATACAGGCTGAGACTTGTACGACCACACTGCTTGCGTAGCTTCCACATTGCCTGCTGAGGATGAAATGAAGTATGATCACTAGCATTGTTGCACTCTACCACATCTTGGACTAATCGTTGCACAGTAATCAGTAAATCTTCATCACAAACAAAAAAAAAGTTTGCTATATCACTTTACAGGAAATTAATTTGTGCTTTTTATAAATGAGATTTTATATGCATGGATTTTAATGGTGGTTTCAAGGGGAATTATGATTGTTATATACATTGGTTTGTTATATAACCTATTTCATTATAAGAAGACATGTGCATTCATGGTATGCAGCAGGAAAGCTTTTTACTCGTATGCTTACACCTGCCTTATTTACTGGCATAATGAACAGACTTTTTTCCTGAAAAATTGGCAAAAAGTTGTGATGTGTGTTCATTAGGCAGGGCAAAATTTTGAGCAATCTTATTTCCACGGCCACCTCTAAAAGGTAGGTGAGACGCGGTGCGATCCGGCACCACAGCATGGCAAAACGCCTTGGATTCGGCTGCCGTTTCAGCACGTTGGACAAGGTACTGAACGCTGAATTGTACCAGGTGTCTCCTACTTTATGGCAGCAAGTTCGAGGTGCGATCGTTATGCGAGAAAAAGGAAAAACTAACTTTTTGATCGGAAAAGTTGGGGGTGCATTTCGTTAACCGAGTTCATTAATTGTGCGAGTAAATATGGCACTTCTAAGTGCAGGAAAAGCTCCTGTTTTCTAATTAGTTATTCCTTCTACATTGCTCTGCCATGTGCTTAATGCTTTCAGCATAGGCACTCAAGATCAGCTTGCCAAACTCGTCTTGTTCTTTTAAGGAATTGTTCACCTGATGACACCTAAACATTTCAAAGCTTTTGTCCTATGATTTTGTTTTGCGTGGTCAAATATTTCTGTGTTGCTGTTTCAGCTCCGCTTGTCTTGGACACAGACATGGTCGCCACGTGCCTTCAGTGGAACCACGATGGGAGTATGTTGGCTGTTACAGGGAAAAGCTATGGCTCTGAGAGTGAGAAAAGAAACATGGTCAAGTTCTTCAACCCTTATGGCCAGGTAAACTTGCGGAACAGCTAGCATTCGCATTGCCTTTGCATTGCAGGTAACATTCATATTTGAGACTGGCGTCCACGTAAACCTTATTTAGTAAGCAAGGGCTTGATTGAGTACTGTCTGGCCATGAAAACCTCTTTGGAGCAACCATAAATATTTTCATTGACCATAATAACAAAACTGGTCTCATTGTTTATGCAGGCACTCACGTTGAATAGTGCCATGTCAATTTTATTGTTTCTACTAGTGGTGGCAAGAGTTATAATTGCTACACTGAATTGCTTTGCAAATTCTGACTACTGTAGAAATACCTGAAGCTGAATGCGGTTATAGTCTATTAACAACAAGCTGAATCATGTATGAGATGATATGTGCAGTAGAAAGTTGTTCATGCATTTTGGAAGAAAACACACTAGAAAACATACAACCTGCAGTCACTAAAAAATTTGACAGATTCAACTGTAGTTGACATCTACATAATATGAATCTTTGTACGAATGATTGCAGCACGAGATGCTGATGGGGGCCCAAGATATGCATTGTTTTTGCGGCTGCAGCAAGCTTACGTTTGCGCTCCTCAAATTTGGCCTAGGTCAGCAGCTTCTTTGGGCAGGGCATTTTGCCTGGAAGTTTTGGCGAGCCCACTCGGCGAGACTCTTAGCACGAGATTGCAGCATGCATTGAGCTGGTGGGGCCCAAGTGGCTTGAAACGTGCTTTGTAGTTTTCCTATTGCATAGTGTTTTAAGGCGGCGACAGAAAACCGAAACTAAAGGAGTCACTTCTTTCATGCGGTAGACAACATAGGATGAAGAAAACACAGATCTGTTGCACCTATTGCACAATAGATGTGGCAGAAGATGAAGGACACACACAGATGTGTCGCATCTTTCATGCGATAAACGTGACACAGGATGAACGAAACACAGATGATTCACACATTTTGTGCAATAGACGTGACGCAATATGAAGGAAGCGTACAGATGTGTCACATCTATGGCATTATAGACATTATATAGGATGAAGCAAACACACAAACGTGTTACGTCTGTCACATTATAGACGTGCCACACGATGAAGGAAACACACAATTTGAATGTATCGCATGATAGACGCGACACAGAATGAATTAAATGTACAAATGTGTCACATCTATTTCGTTATAGACATGACATAGGACGAAGCAAGCACACAGATGTGTTACGTCGCTCGCATTATAGGTGTCACTAGACGAAGGAAACGCAGATTTTTCCAGTCTGTTGCAGTACAGTACATAACGAACTAGCCCATATCTCGGCTCTGCTGAGACTATAGAGGTTTTCGCACAAAATACGAATACAGTGGAGCACTCAACTGCATCAGCATACAATTCAGGCAGTATGGAAGTGACAAAAGCTCACTGAACAAAAATATATGCATAAAGCATGGAAAGTGTGCGGTATGCGCACAGGGTGGTGTGCGCAGCGGCTGGTGCTGCCCGTGGAAAATGGCGTATGTTGCATGAACGGTTATGAAAAAAGGGAAGGTGTGACAGAGCAAGCTGCAGGGTATTGGGATACAAATTTTGTGATGACGCCGGCATTTAGTAACGAGCTTCTTTTCGTGTATGCCATGTAGAGGAGGTTCCAATTCGGTATAGGACTCATGGACCTCCTCCTGTATACAGTCAACTTCCGTTCATTCGACCCTGACGGGACCGACGAAATTGATCGAATTATCTGGCGGGTTGAATCATACAAAATGCTGAAAAAAATGCCACAATGCACCGCTGATTCGTTTGGCAGTATTTGCCTGATTCTAACACTCTGCCAAATCAAAGCGCACACCCACTTTATATGTGTCTAAAGTAGAAAACTTATTTATAAATGACATCTAAAGCTCCTAAATAAAGTAGAAATCTACGTTCACTCGATTCCTTAGCAAAAAAAAAAAAAAATGGGCACGGGTCAGTGTTGCATAATGGCGGCTGGTTTCCTAAAGTCAGCTTCGCCGCACGGTATTTAAATTTGGCTTTGCCGCAATACAATTGTGTTATGCGGTAGAGCATACAAATGTCACGAAGGCAGTTTTGGTTTCGTATCCGTTTGCACCGTGCAGGGCAATCTTCAGCCTAATTTTCTTGAAAAACATAGGCGCTTGTTAGAATTTGGTAAATACTGTAACGAGACATTGTAAGCTATAGTTATTGCTTGAAAATCTTTCTAGGGCAGGCTGAAAATAGACATTTTCAGTAAAAGACGATGTGTGCGCGATGCATTTACTGTCCTCTAAGCTCGGCCAAGACAGAAGCTGCCACTAAAGGGGTCACCATAGCGGTCAGGTGCTTGCATGCTGATTGGTAAAGTTCAAATTATCCGGGGAAGACCAGTGTTAGGATCAGAATAACAAAAGTTTGGGCCCATAGAAATAATGCATGTGTGCTTGGGCAGGACCTTGGGTCAAGATAAAATTAACCGAAGTCGAATTAACTGAAGTCTACTGGATTCCATTTTATAATAAAAATGTTATATATAGTAATAAAATCTGATTCTTACAAGCTCCTCTCTGACACACTATTGTTAGTTTGTACACACCTTTATGGTTATTTATGGAAATGTGGTTTGGAAGTATAACTCCTTGTTCGGTGAACTTGTTGCTAGAAAGGAAAGCAGCATTTACAGTGAAACCTCTTTACTACAAACGCCACTTGAACAAACTTTTCAGAGATCCCCTGCTTATAGTTTAAATGCAAAAATATTTCAGTGCTACTATGAACTTCAGAATACCTAACTCTCAGAATAATGATTGTTATGCAGTTTACATGTCATGTTAACAACGCTTCAGTACTACAAATTAATATTTAGAAATCTGGGGATTCTTAGATTTCCGTGTATCCTCCACAGCAGCCGGAACAGTAGGCTAGCAGACAACAAGGTGCAGAAAGCGGGCGCCACGGCGCATGGGTTTGGTAAACCTGAGAGGATGCCTGAGCAGGAAAACGCTGGGAGAGGACTGCTTTGCCCAGACAAGTGTCTGTGTGCATTTCTTCCTTCTTTCACCCTTCTTTCTTCGCGCGAAGAAATGTAACCTCTGTACTTGCGGGGATGCCACATGGTCGCACTTTGCATTTCTTGGCTGTATCATTTATGTGTGCTTGTGCTTGGGATAGTTCAGGTATCTGAATCGAGCGAGATAGTTGTGGTGTCCATGGCAAGAAATGTTGAAAACAAGCAAACAACAAAGGCGACATGGAGCTTTCTTTTTGTCGGTGGTTTTTCTCGGCTTTGGAACCCGTCTTTGCCACGCTGCTCTTCCTGTATGGTGCTTCGATTGTGCGTGGCGGCGGAATCTATAGCAACAGTGCCAATGGCGACGTTTTCGTGGATAGCTCGTACAGTGACAACTGATCAACTTATGGTTTGATGGGCGGAATAGTTAATTTTGGAGCTTTCACTGTACCGACCTTTGAGATAAACGAACAATTTGCCACAGTCCCCTGAAGTTTGTTATATTGAGATTTCACTGTAAATGACAATGATAGCAGAGAGCACTGTTGTCGAATCTAATCTAATCTCATGGCTCAAGTTGGTCTGGTATTTTGCATGCATCACTGCTCATTGCAGAGCAATCACGAGTACTCGTGTATATTTGAAAATGTACAACAATGCTTGCTTCGCTCATTCAACCTGGTTAAACCCGCCCTCTCACTGTCGAATTTACAAAAAGGTTCATGAAGGCTTGGACACAGAAAGCACGCCCATGTGGGAGAGCGACTACCCGATAACAACAACAATTTGGTAAAGCAGCCATCTGCAAAAAGTAAAACCATGATGCTTGGCAATATCAACACCAACAAGCTGAGCAAAAATATAGGCTCTCCAACATGCACCCTAAGGGCCGAATACTGCTTGTGGTGCACAGTTCATGTGGCCCTCAGTTCTCTGTAAGTCGTAACATTCCACCAACTCCTCCAAAGCATCAGAATGTCTATGCCCACGGGCTAGTCAAGTGCCATGGGTGACCTGGTGTAGTGACATTTTGAGGCCCCTGCCCTAAGGGAATTACCAAAAGTGAGTTTTGCTTTTGTATATTTGTGTGGATGTCGCAAATTAACAAAAAAAAACTACAATAAAGTGTTTTAATAAGATTCAGCGCGTTTTTGTCTTCTTGGTTATTTTGCAGTACCTTCACACATTGAAAGTTCCCGGCAAGGAGATAACCGCCTGTGCTTGGGAAGGAATGGGACTTCGCATCGCCTTGGCCGTGGATTCGTTTATATTCTTTGCCAACATACGCCCTGACTACAAGGTGATTGTACATACGTTCGTAACTTAGGCTTTGCTGTGTGGCTTGATGATAACACTACACTGAAACCTCGTTAAACCGTAGCTGGCCGGAGCTCAGAAAAAGTATGTACTGAATGGTAGTACTGCTTAACTGAAATAGCGTGAGATCGTCTACTTGCCTGCAAAAAATGGAACTCAGAGAGAGTACGATGAAAGAGCAAAAAACATGCAGTATTTATTCATTTCGCACGACGAAAGTCTGTTATTTTCGTTTGATGCCGTGGCGGCCTAACAGTGATGACAGTAGCCTCAAACTCCTTTAAGCTGCGAGCCAGCTTTTCTGCCAGCCTCCTCTTCTCAGCAAACACCCGCATGAGGCTGACATAAAGTGCAGCTTCTGCCACCCTCGGGCCTGGATTGCCTGTGCTGTCACTTTCCGTGTTATCCTGATTACTGTCATTAGGTGACACTTCAGCAATAACAGAGGCAACGATGGTGAAAAGTCGAACCTCAAAAAGTTGAACCTTGTAGCTGTCATCTTTTCGTGGTCCCAGCAGCACTGGCTAACACCTTCTCCTTCGCATTTCAAATGCCACACACCCTAGTCAATGGTAGATTCTTCTCGCGTGCCAGCGCCGAATTCGTGGCACGTTCGATAGCACGAACGATGTCCAATTTTTCTTTTATGCTGAGCACGCGGTTTTTGTCCTAGCTTGCACAACACCACAACATAGGCCCCCACTCACCAGCCGCAACGCTCTCTGGCACGGCGCCGAAATGATGTTGTTAATGTGGTTTCACCCTTCCAAGCACCCTCTCCGTTTGCGCTTGGAGGCCGTTCCGATCTCTGAGGCTCGTTTTTGTGCCTGGCCGACCTACCGCGGTGATTGCACTACGAAAAGTGCAAACACTATGTGTTAACCGATATGTACACACTAAGCTGGTACGGTTTATGCAGGTACGAAACATGTTATGTTCAATGACTGCTGAGTCGGGGGTTTGACTTCACAACTTTTATAACAAAACTACTGTTTAAGCAGGTACGGTGTAACGAGGTTTTACTGTACCATGATTTCCTGTGATAAATAATTGTCGGCCTCAGGTTTAGGCCTGGCGATTGTGCTGGGACGTCATTTTGCTTTATCTATGCCGAATACACTGATCAGTACAGGAACATAGTTGCACGATGGTTCACCATCTTATGCTCCAAAGCATCTGTACAGTGCAATTCCGATAATTTGAATTGTTGGATAATATGAACTGCTCTGTTGGCCCCGGCAAAGCCCTATGTATTTGAATAGAGAAAAACTCCGGCGAATTCCAACTCCAAAAACCATGCAATGGTTATTTCGAACAAAGTCTCTCACTCCCACGCACTGCTTTTCGGACAAACCCAAGCCAAAGGCAAAGGTTCGATGTGTCACTAGCTACCATGATGTCCCGTGTTGTAAAAATGATGAAGAATGACACACGAGAAGCCTAGACTGAACCAGAGAAAGCAGAGCAGTGCATGCCTCTTTTCCCATTTAGTTAAAAGGGACAGGAAGGAGCCCTCGGCACAAGCTTGTGCTCACCTATGCCCTGCGCCCCCAACCCTCCTTTTCCTATCGCACTTGATCACGTTACCACAGTGCGCGAGCTCGCCTGCCCCCTCCCACCTGGGGCGTGCTGATCATATTGTGTACCACGTGCTCACCTATGCCCTCCTCCTACCGTGTGCTCAATCACGTCATCTCTAACATTTGGCACACGAGAGCATGGCGCGTGTCAAGCCACCATCCTTCACATCTCACCCTAGCACATATTCCCTTACACCTACAGCAAACAGCGGACCAGCATGATATTATCACACTCAGACTTTATGCAGAACCTTGGCTTCTTCGGCACTTATGAAGGAAAGATAAGACTTTTCCAATGTGAGCCCAGTGACGGTTTTGGATGCTGTACTGCACAACTGCTATATTTAAGGGGGCTTTCTTTAGTTTGAACTCCCTTTTGTTCGAATAAATTTCTGGTCCCTTTGGAGTTCGAATTAATGAGATTCAACTGTATTATTGGCAAAAGCCATGTTTTATACTTGCAGATGCTTTACTTGTGCCATTTGCAACAGCAACCGCACCAAGAGTTTGCTAAATTATCTTTGTTTTCAATGATCGTGCTGTTTTATTCCAAAATGAGTTTTTTCCCAAAATGATCGACTACAAATCATGAGCATTTTGTTCGCCTGATTTGTTTAGAATGTCAATTTCTTGTGTTTGCATGACAGTGGCTTAAGTTCCACGCAACTTTGATTTTGTATACAGTTTAAAATTATTGCAGTATAGCATGGCACAAAGTCTTCACATCGATACACTGCATACCTTTTGTTTTAACCCCGCTTGTTAAGTGAAGTGTCACTCTGGCAACATAAAGATGTGCATACTCTGCAGTGAAAGTTTCATTGTTGAAGAGTTTGTGGTTGTGTGATCTGCAGATCCATCCTTATGAAATCACACATGTTGACTTCAAGGAACTGTACACTCGGCAGAAGCACCATTGTGTATTTCTAAAAGGACAATCCACTCTATAAACAGTGCCAGGTTTTTTTCTCGCCACTCATAGGTGCAGTCAGGCCAGAAAATTACACAATAAGAAATCCTGACTGCAGCATTTTAGTTACTAGTATTGCATCTATATGGAGAGATCAGTCCTGCCTCTTGAGCCTTTTTTTTTTTGCAAGCCAGTGCCTGCTCTACTGGCCCAAAAGACGGGTGGATGCTTGCTGTGACGTCTCCCTGTTTGCAGTCAGAGAGAGGTTCATTTCTGCATTCCACAGGACGACATGCGAATTTAGTAGAGGCACTGTGCAATGTACCATGCACATCCACTCTTACCATTCTCATCATTACTCATTACTGCACCTTTGCTCCAGTTCCCTCTTCCCCCGTGCAATGTAGCAGGTTATAGTGCACCTGCTCAAGCCAGTCTCGGTGCCTTTCCTGTAAATAAAATCTCTTTCTCTCTAGTAATTGCTGACAAAATGGTCTATAAGAGCTTTAATTTTTTTTTTACTATTATACTAACGAACCTAATTAATGAAATTGTTCCTTTTCTATGCTCACTAGTGGTGCTTTTTGGCAAACACTGTGGCCTATGCATTCAACAAGGCAGACCGCATTGAAAGCACAGTGATCTTCTGGAACACCAACACGAATGAGGTAAGAACAAGGAATGCTTACTTGTAGAACAACTTGGATGATCTTTGGCTCAGTCAATAGGCTGGACTCCCATGTCCCCAACTTTGTGTGGTACCTTTGCATTCAACTTTGATTTCATGAATTGGAGACAGGCGTATGTTTTCAGTTCCTCACACATTTGAAACCAGGATTTAACATTGCATATGCTCTATGGTCTTGTACTGAGGCAAAATTGCAAGGTCGTGATGCTGGAGTCATTCAAGTCTTTTGAATGCATGCATACCTTTTGATGTAGTATTGGTAGCAACCAAATGTTGGAACGCATTAAAAAGACATACCACATGGTTAGTCATGTTGAAATTTAAAATTTTGTATCATACAGATTGACACTGTGTTTTGCCATAAAATACATGCTGGGCCATAGCTAACTGAGTTCTAATGGTGTTCAGCCAATATTAATAGCAGCACAAATAGGTGCTGGGACTCAGGGCCATCTGGCTTGACATTGGTGCAATGCTTTCAGTACTCTTTTAGATCAAAGTTTGGACTGATCTTTATAAAAAAGGATGTACAGTAAAACCTTATTAATTTGACCCTTGTTGATTTGGAAAATCGAATAGTTTGGACTCATCCTTCAGTACCGGCAGGCTTATGCATTATTTAATGGCATCAAACTGTTGTTAATGCAGACTTATTTGGCCACACACCGGTTAATTCGGACAACCCGCAGAGCGTGGCGAGTGAGGAGCGCTGCAAATGTACGATGCAAAAGGGCAAAAGCAGTGCTAGCGGCCAACTGAAATCAAACAACGGAGTTCACATCGCCATAGTCATCAGCGGAAACTGTACAGGAACGACAGAAACGCTGAACGCTTCGTGCCTATTTACGTGGGTGTGCGTCTACTGCAACACATGATCCCGCATTGACTGCATGTGCCTGCAGAACTACGTAGTCGCCATCCCTGATTGTGTAGCTAGCAATCGCAGTTTCGTTGGCAGTGGTTGCAGCAAACAGTATTTTTGTTTTGACTCAGTGTGCGTGTTGGCTGCCTGCCTTCACAACTGCGCAGTCACCATGTGTGATAGCGTCGATAATGACCGCGGTTTTGTCTGTAACGATTGCAATAAGAAGTAGTTGCGTTTTGACTTGGTGGATGCGCACGTTGGTTGCACCGACAACGACCATGGTTTCGTCCACAGTGGTTGCAGCAAACAGCAGTATCATTTTTACTTATTTATTTATTTATTTAACCAGACTGCAGGCCAATTCTTTGGCCCTAGCAGGAGGGGCATTTTCGGAATGACAAACAATAAATAACAGCAATAAATTTGCAAACAGCAAAAGGGGCAAAAGCAACAGCGCTAACACAATGAAGAAGCAATTTTCAACAAAACAAAAAGAACCAGAACAGACAGAGCAGAACTAAACCAGCAGCAAATACCTACATTTATACAATTGCAAGTATCTATTGCTCACAAAAGAAACATTCCAGTTCTGCCGAGAAGTCTTCAGCCTTGATAACACTTGGCGGCAACTCATTTCACTCTTTAACTGTTCTAGGGAGAAAACTGTATTTGTAAAAATTAGCTTTCGCAAAAATAGGTCTGAGTGAATGTTCTGCTGTGTGCCTTGTTTTTCTAGTAGCAGCAGGTTGAACATAACTTGATTCAGGTAGGGCGATTTTTCCGGACATAAAATTGTGAAGTAACAAAAGTCGGTTTATTTTTTCTACGTATCGCCAATGTTGTAATGTTATTACGTTTCATCAGAGACAATGGTGAATCCGTCCTTCTATATTTTCCGAGTATAAACCATACAGCCTTTCTTTGAACACCCTAAAGTTTTATTATATCTTTCTTAACATATGGGTTCCACAGCGCAGATGCGTACACTAACTTCGACCTAACACATGCGTTATAAGCTAGAAGCTGAACACTTACAGGAGCATTTCTAAGTTTCCTCTTAAGAAAATATAGCTTTTGAAAAGCTGACGCACACATGTCTGAAATGTGCACACCCCATGAAAGATTATTGGTAAGAGTTACCCCTAGGTACTTATATTTATCAACCTCCTTTATAGTGCTGCCGTTAATGTGGTAAGTGAAGGTACTCGGACATTATTTCCTTGTTACATGTAGAAGAACAGTTTTTTCCCTATTCAGTTCCATGCCCCAGTTCTCGTACCAGTCGTGAATTGCCAGAACAGTTGCTTGTAAAGAGGCGTGATCATTTGCATTCGAGATTGTTTTAAAAACCACACAATCATCAGCAAATAATCTGATTGAGACATCCGTTGGTATTACCTTCGTTAAATCATTTATATAAATTAACAACAACAATGGCCCTAACACACTCCCCTGTGGAACCCCCGAGGTAACTGGCAGCACGCTGGAAGAAAAATCCTGCACTTGTACAAACTGTTGCCTATGATTAAGGTACGTGGAAATCCACCTAACAACAAAGAGTGGAAGTCCAATGCTCTCCAACCTAAACAATAATTTATCATGCGGTACCTTGTCAAATGCCTTGCAAAAGTCCATAAACAATGCATCTACTTGGCCAGTCATGTCAAGAACACTAAACAAATTATGCAATGTCGATATCAACTGTGTAACTGTAGACATACCCTATCCAAACCCGTGCTGATGAACCGATAAAACTTTATGTTCGGAGAGGAAGCCTTGTATGTGCTTAGCAATCACATGCTCTAACATCTTACAGCACTGACTGGTCATTGAGACAGGGCGGTAGTTAGAAGGCAGAAGACGGCTGCCCTTTTTGTTTATGGGAACTACTCGCGCCAGACGCCAATCATCAGGTATTTCACCCATTTCTAGTGAAAAGTTAAAGAGCTCTGTTAGGTACCAAGAAATTTGTCTGGCATATCGCCTCAAAAATAGGTCCGGGATACCGTCCGGCCCAGTAGCCTTACGTGTATCAACATTTAAAATCAGCGCCAAAATCCCTTCACACGTTACCCGAATGTCCTGCGGGAGGTCCGATGCAGTGGTTCGTGGCTCATATTCTTCATACTCAGAAAATACACTTTGAAAGTACTTGTTAAAGGTCTCTGCTATGCTAGAAGGATCTGTCTGAATGACACCATCGACATTCAATTTGGACACTTCGACTTTTGTGTTCCCTAAGTAGCGCCAGAACTTAGAAGGATCATTTTTAATGAACTCCGCAAGGCTGTTGTTCAAAAAAATATTCCTAGCTTGCCTAACTTTCCATAACAAATCGTCTTTAAGGTGTCTGAACTCAGCACGCACATTGACTCAGCGCGCACATTGGCCATGTGCTTTCATAACTGCGTAGTCACCATGTGTGATCACGTCGATAGTCAATTACGAGACAACAAGAATTTTCGCTCTGCATTGATATTGTGTGAAATAGGAGCAAGGGTTGCGAATTTATTCAGTAAACAAAGGCGAATTGGTGTGGCAAGCACTTATTTATTATCTTGTTGGTACTCTCGGTAATTCAACATTTGGTTAATTTGGTTGGTTTTTTTCAGTCCCATGGAATCCAAATAAATGAGGTTTTGCTGTGCTATACTAACTAAAGGATGCTAGAGCAAGAGAAACATTCATAAGTCAATGTCCACCTTTTCTCCACCTTGCGGGTTTCAGCAGAACTATTCTGTCAAACTCTTGCCTTTGCTTCGAGTTGTTGACAAATTCGACTTTGCCCTACCATCTGCTAGCCGCCTGGTTAGCTCAGATGGTAGAGCGGCTGCCCCGGAATGGCGGTGGTCCCGGGTTCGAGTCCCGGACCAGGACAAATTTTTCTCAACTTCGAGGCTTTTCTTTCAAGGAACCTGTATGGGTTTCCTTTGTAGCAATTGCTACGAAAGGGTGGATGTCTGATTTTCCCTTTATTAATCGATAAGTAAGGTGGTACAGCCACTGTTACTCTGCCAGCATATACCACCAGCCCAACTCATTGCCTTCCACTCCAGCATGATTGTATGCGGCACTCAACCAAGGTGCAGGGTATTGTGTGCACGGAGTGCAGAAGTTGGCAGCAGCTGAGTGTGCCTCCCTTCCTTTGGATTCCAAGGGAAGGGAAGCGTAGCAGGGGGCGGCAGAAAGTTAGGTGGGTGGATGTGATTAAGAAGTTTGCAGGGACAGCATGGCCACAATTAGTACATGACCGGGTAGTTGTAGAAGTATGGGAGAGGCCTTTGCCCTGCAGTGGGCGTAACCAGGCTGCTGCTGCTGCTGCTGCTGCTGCTGATGATGATGAGTGTGGAAATGATGTGACCACTGACTTGGAAGCTCAGCCGCTTTACAGTTTTGCCTGGTGGCTGGAAGCTTGCGGTAGTTTCGGACTACTGAATCAAGCGAGTTATTAGACGGACTGTGTTCCACCAGATTTCAGCCTTATCAGTCCTAAATAATCGGCAAATTTTCATTCTCAACTAGATATGCAGTTAAAACTCTGTATAACGAAGTCGGTAAAATTGTCACTTTATTATATCGAAATTTTGCTATATTGAAATTCAGCCTTTTTTGTGAATATATGCTAAAATATAATGCAGTTATGCATAAATAATGCAATTTATGCAATATAATCAAAATTTTAATATTGAAGTTCGTTATATTGAGGTTTAACTGTAATTTGTTATACGCATTTATAGTAAATTTTTGCTTTGTTAAAATAAGATTTGAAATTAGTTTCTAAAGGAATTTCATAGGGAAATACAATGAGCTTTTTATAAGTTATAACCTATTTTATTGTAATTAGTTATTACTGCATTTGCTCATTCTTGTCATCACCTTGTTCTGTTTGCAGAAATATGTAAAGTACATAAAGCACCTGCAGAAGATGTGTGCCATGGGCGAATTCTGTACAATTGCCACTCGGGAAGATGGAAACAGTCCAAAGGTCAGCTCAAATTGCATTTTATTTCTTATAATTTTTTTCCATGTATATTTCACGCCTCCTTGGGATACTTCAGGGATATAAGTGTTTTATGTATACCAGGCTGAGATTTTATGTATATGCCACCAATTTCAGTTCTTTTCTTGGGTTTGAATCCCTTTATGATTGGCTCTTTGGGCACATCCTTTATACTCCTTGTGACACAAGTACTCTTCAGTTTGCCAAGGTTCTGAGATAATTATTCAATATGGTAAAATAATCTTGCCTATTCCTTAAACAGTACTCTCACAAAAATCTAAGCCAAATATTATCACTGTATTCACAGCAGTTGCCTACAGTTCTGTTTTAAAGACTGTCTGCCTTCTTCTTCAACTTCCTGAAAAACCCACCTCTTTTTGTGTATATGAAAGGTGGATCGTCATTAGGTGTCGTACATTATTAAGTTTCGGAACATTAAGAAGCGGGCCATCATCAAAACAAATAGAGAACAGGAATCGGGTGTGTGGGGCGCTCACGGGTGTGCTTTATATTGTTAGTGCACAAGTTTTCTCATTGAATGCTCTATAATTTCTTTTATGTATTTCAAATCTTAAAGTGCAACATACTACATGTCATGGCCGTGTGCAGAAGTGCCTGTATTGAAACTTGAGTTTCTTATGCAATTGAGTAGCAGACGTGTAGCAAAAACCTTGCAGAGATACAGAACAGTTTTACTTGACTGCTTCTGCATGGCTAAAAAATTACTGAAGGAAACTTGTGTCCAAAAGAAACAAAGGACAGAAGCATGACATATTTACGCACCGATGGTCAACTCAAATGATTATGCAGGCATGCATCTTTATGCTTGATAAAGCCAGACTTACCTGCCTTGAATTCAAGAGACTTATAGTGTGGGTAAAACTCAATACATAACCTGCCGAAATGTGCCTGGAAACCGGTAGCATGATTCCAGTCTCTCCACAGACTATCTCTCATACAAATTAGACAGAACAGTCAGTATCTTTCTTGTTGGCATTCTGATTTAGAGTTGCACCAACTGATCTTGAGGTTGTATCAACATCAAAACCTTATTGCAGCAGTGGTCTCAGCATGGCAGGTACCATTCTGTGCGGGCAAGACGGTACAGTGGCCACTCAGAGCCCGCAGTGCCCACAGTTTAAACAACAACAGCATTTGGTTACTATTAACTCTATACATGCAAGTCACATTGAAAAACTTCTTATGCTGCTTTTTATGACTTTTGTGCCGTAATCTTTTATTTCGCCAACTCTTTTCTTTTTCTTTTCCAGTATGCTCTGATCGTGTGCAACTCCATAGGCACACCAGTGGACAGCATAACAACAGAAGTGGAGCCCCTACACCTGTCCATGACGGAATCGCACGTGTTCGCCGCATCCAGGGACCAGATCTTTGTGTGGCGCTTTCAGACACCTAGAGGGCGCACCGTGCTTGAGCTCTCTGGACAGCGCAGCAAGCCTGTACTCGAGAGGTGCGTGTGTACTTGAGCATTGTAACGCCACTCACTTGTGTGCTTTTGCTGACCTTTTTGAAAAGCATGAAAGTGTTTACTGTGGCAGTATACTTCACTGTAAAATGCCTTGGTGCGGGAGTCGGGGAAGGGAGGGGGGGGAGCTTTATTTTCACTGGCCAACTGAAACTAAAGGGGCACTGAAGAGAAACTTCGTTTCAACTTGTACTGGTAAATTACCCTTCTGAAATGCCAAAGAATCCACTTTTACTGTGTAGAGAGGCTTGGTAAACCAGAAAGGACACAAAAACAAAATACTAGCGGTGGCGCCCCCTTGAAGTTTCTGCACCAGCTTGAGTGCCTGCTTGGGCCTAGTTGATTTTTTTATTGGTGACGATGAACTACAATGTAGTCTAAAGGAGCCAAAACCAGAAATGAGCAATCTTATAGAACCATTACTGGTCCGCAGTGGCCCAAACATGAGAAAATACTTGTAAATTCTTGACGTCACACTGACGTATCAACACTGGGTTTTTGGTATGAAATTCAGAAAACAACACATTGACCTTACTTTCCTCTTCTATAAATCAAATTTATTAAAGTGGAGTTTTTAAAGGATACTTTACCAGTCTAAACTAATTTAGTGTTATTACTGTATTTATGCGAATCTAGGCTGGCCTTGATTCTTAGCCAACCCCCGAATGTCCGAAGCCCCCCCCCCCCCCCCCCCCCAAAAAAAAAACTTACCTCAAATGTAGGCCGAACGAAAAATTGAGGACAGCGTTCACAAAATCCAAACAGCATTTATTCAGTATGAACATACTGAGCTGACTCAGCTTCATCATTGCTGCTAGCCTCGTCGCTATCTTCCTTATCGCTGTCATCTCCTTGTTGCAGCACAAGCAAATAGCGTCTCTTGTTGCCCCCTCGAATGACAAACATTTTTCTTATCAATGCTGAATTCCCGCCCGACTTGGACGTTAGACGATGCCTCTGCGATTAGCACAACTTTTCATTTGAAAGCGGCACCATAGTGGCATCGCCCGTTTGGTGCCATTACAGTGATGCCATGCCGCACAACAATACGACAAAGGTAAAAATGGTGACGTCACTCGTGTACTTCGGTTGGCTACTGGCATGGCTAGTAGCGGCTGCGATACTGACTTTTCTAGATGGCACTAGCTATGCACCATATTTATCATATTCAATTAAAAACTGGCGCATTTTTAAAAAATCCTTGAATCTAAGGCGACCCTAGAGTTTGGTATATGATTATTTGAAAAAAAAAAAAAAACTGTCGGCCTAGATTCAAATAAGTACGGTATTTAGTGTCCCTTTAA
Source organism: Dermacentor andersoni (assembly GCF_023375885.2). Taxonomy (NCBI): domain Eukaryota; kingdom Metazoa; phylum Arthropoda; class Arachnida; order Ixodida; family Ixodidae; genus Dermacentor; species Dermacentor andersoni. The sequence goes on along the minus strand of NC_092817.1, from coordinate 122,422,784 downwards.
AGAGCCTGTCACAGGGTTTCGACATCTCAAACAGACAAGCATGGGGCGCAGATCAAGCACTGACAACCCTGCCTGTAAAGTATCAGAGCTATGATTACATCGAAGGTGCCAAATAAAACAACGGACGAAGGAAGGCGACATGGGACAACCACGTAGTCGCATAACCAACTCGCCCACCAGCACGTGCTCAGTGAATTTATCAAAGCTATGCATCGCATGAAAACAGCTGAAATTTCAAACAAAAGCCAAGCACACCCTTTCTGTTGAGGGAGCCCTGCTTCTAGCCAGAGGGTCAGGGTCACACACATAAATGCCTCTGTGCGTGGTGCCCTGCCAGCACCGTCGCCCACCATGGCACATGACTTGGCAAATCATCCAATGTGGAATGTGCAATGCCACCACTGGAAGTGCACTGTGCGTCAAGAAAGGAAGGGAATAAAAAAAAAAGGAGACGGCGCTGGTCACGTGAATGTTACGCAGTCACTCTACTGCGATATTGGAGAAGGCAGGGAAGGAAGGCTGCTTGCAGATGATAGTTGAGGTAATGGGGGCAAGTCCCTGTTGACAGTGAACCTCACGTCGTGGCATGGCAACACGGTCATTTCAGTTTCTTCTGTTTCATCCAATACTGAACGAATTTGAAAAATTGTTTCTTCAGATACTCCCTAGACGGCACTTTACAACTTTGAGTGTATATAACCAAGATTTGCAGTTGGGCCTGGTGAGGAACCCTTTAAGCTTAAATTTGGCTAAATTAGTTATAAATGAGTAGTATATACCATTGAAGCGACTTTGGCAAAGCTACAGGTCTTGTAGTTTTCTGAGTTTCTTATTGAAAGCCTTTAAATAGCACCTAAGGAGTCGATGCGGACACCACTCGATCTCTGAGGCTGTGTCCAGGTGCTGCACATTTTCTGAACATTCTGTGTCACTTCCAGCAAGCAAAAATGGACGTGTTCTTTTTTCTTTAGTTTGGTAACAGAAATGTTTATCTTTGGAAGTTTTTGGGACACATCCATTGTATTTGTTAGCATTTAATACAGTGCATGCCTTTTGGTGAAGTACATATTGCTTGAATACTCATTGCAGGGTCATACATATCAATGAGGCTCCCACGGAAGGAGAGAATTCAGATGACGTAGATAAAATTTATGAAGTAAGTTCACAACATGTATTTCTGTAGCAACAAATGATGACTATATCATTTTAATCATGCAAAACTTTGGCACTGATTTTTTTATTTTGCAGGCAAAGAAAAAGCATCAGGTAAGAGTCACCACTGCTTAATTACATTAATTAACATCAAAAACTTCAAAGAAACGCGAAAGAGAAACGTCTTGTCATGTTGGATCAGTGGATTGCACTTTTGGAATTGCAAATAAGTCTGTCTAATGTGGGTGAAGTGTTCATAAGCTGAAAAGGACGTAAGTATGGAAGGCTGATGATGATGATGCTTCCTAATTTTTACACTAGATCACCGCGATTTTGTGTACTTTTGACAGTGCCTGCTTGGAGCTAGCCGATTGTCTACCAATAAAGAGCGGTTACTTCACATTCAAATCTTTATTTGGAAAGTCTTCCTGCATAAGAATGATCAAGCTATGAAAACATACAAGGAAATCAGTGATGTCATTAATATGACCATGAAACATGATATGTAGAAAGCAAAGTTTGGCCCTTTTCATTATTCTAATATAAATATGTTTTTGCACGTACACACAAAAGCGAAAAATTATTTGGCATTCCTCTGTGGTGCACCTTTAATAGCTACTTAATAACTACTAGATTAGGGTATGCTTAAAAGATGCGCATTTAGTTTCAGGTCAATACAGACCCGATATGCTGCCTTGCTGCGTCGGAGAAAATGTTCATTGTGGTAAGTGGCATACTGAAACTCCATTTTGTTTTTGTTTTTCAGTGTATCAGTATTTGCATGTTGCTTATTGCATTCCTCCTTCTAATATTTCAGGGGCGAGAATCAGGAACATTTCAGCGCTACTCCATGCCACAGCTGATGCTCGTTCAGAAATATGCCATCTCCTGTCGACCCAACAAAATTGCGCTAAACTGCACGTCTAGGTGACAGAGCAATTGTTTTCTTATACGTTTCAACTATGTTATTCTTATTTCTTTAGGCTGCATAAACATTGAAGCTGTATGTCATAACTTCACATCAGAACTTTTATTCTTTACTTTTCTTTATTTTATTCATGCAAAAATTTTTTTCCATATGCAGATAACACTTTATATATTATTCTCTCAGCAGTTACGTCAACATTTTTGTCTTTCCGTGTGTAATATTGCTCTTCCACATCACCCGTAGGAAACCGTATTTTTAGGCACTCAGCCAGATTAGTAGCAGACACAGAAGTTTCCACCTGGTGGCTGGTGTTGTTGCGATGCATGAAGAGGCAGCACATTGTGGCTACTTGAGCTGATAGTGTCAGGTAGCCACAAGCACCAGCTGTGGCCCCATGACAGTGTCCCATTTGACTGTTGATATGCTTCACTGCACAGCAAAATGTTTCACCGCAATGCATGTTGTATCCACCACATAACACGGCTGCATTGTGGCGAAGCGGACTTAATGAAATGACAAAAGCAATTTTGGGGGGTTCGAATCTGACTGAGTGCCTAAAAACACGGTTTCCAAACTACAAATTTGACGATGTGGCAAGCTTGGCAATGTTTTTAGACACTTGTTCTAAAGTGGTTGAGTACCACCAGGATGCTTCAGTAGCAAATTGGTTTAAAAATTTGCCTTTAGAATGAGCAAGGAAAATTTCAATGCCAAGGAACCTCGATATGTCCTCAACAACATTATCGAGAGGCTTCTTCCACGTCAGCACTGTGGAAAGACTTCGATAAGCTCATCAACCAGCGGAAATTTCCACTTGCTTGTGGCAGCAATTTTCACTGCCACAAGCACGGGTAGAAAGATATGTGCATTATAAAATTTTTGGCCAGAAAGAAGATCCATGAGAGTTGTAGTCTAAGCATAGTGCAAAATGTTGACTTGGCTTGCGAAGAGGTACCTGCTATTACCAGACACTAGTGTGTTCATTGTGTGGGTCTTTTTGATGGTGTCTGAAGGAAATGGGATATGCCACTTCTCCCCGAACATGAGCAGCTATCGTTCCTCCATGACATTAAATAACTGCAATTATACTACTGCCAAACAAAAGTGTTGTATTAGAGAATTTTGTGAACTACAAAGCATAATCTTCCTGCAATGTCATTAGCTGTGCGGTGAACTTGCTTTTTTTGTACTTCTGCTTAGTGAAAAAAAAATTGCATTTTTGCAAAACCAATAGTATTAGTATTTAAAAAATATTTGAACAATATTCAATTTCATTCGCACTTGGTTTTCATTATTCAAATTCACTTCAATATTGAAAATTTGATATTCGCACACCCCTAATAGTAATTTAAGCTTCTGATAACTAAAACAAAAATTTGTCACCACCAAAAGTAACTTTTAGTCAATGGGAGTCAACTCTACTTGCAACCAAAGAGCATCTGCATATTTTACAGCTAGTGCAGGTGGCATTCGGTTATGGCTAAGCTTTGCCAGTGCATTTGAAGTAAGCTCCCTCATGTTCTGCGACCTTTTTTCTTGTTCTAGTCGAATGTCAGTGATAGACATTACGGGCTGCTTACTCCTCTATGACCTCGAGGCCAGGTCTTCGGAAGGAGAACAGCTGACCTTTGAACGCCGAGACGTTTGGGACGTCAAGTGGGCAAAGGTAATATGTCTCCTGTATGAAGATTGCAAAGCATCTTGAGAAAATACAGTTGAACCTGATTATTACAAAGTCACAACCAAGAGGCAAATACCTTTGTTATATCGGACATTAATTACAGACATATATGCTGATATTGTCCAAAAAAATTTGCAAATGGTTAGTGAAAGAGGTGTGCAAGTGCAATGCATTCAGCAGATCAGCAAAAAGCATGTTAGCAATGCTAAATTGTGAATGCACTTTGTGCTGTTGGTCTGTCGCTGTGAACACATGGGATCATCATGTTGGCATTGATGACGTCTGTGGTCCAGCCAAGCAAAGCTGTTGGCCAGCGTATGCATGCCTGTTTGGAATGTGTCATTTCAAGTTGCTCTTGCTGAGTGTTTCACATTTTTGCTACTGGGATAAGTATATTGAGATTGGAACGAAAAAGTATTGCAAAAGTATTGAAGTATTGAAAAACATGCAAGTCTGTCCAGACTGTGTCATGTCATTTTGCCCTTGCTAAGTACTTTACATATTTACGACTAAATAATAAATATTTGGGAATGCGAAAAAACAAATATTTACTTTACTGTAACTGATATTGTCTCCGACTTTGCTTTTTCGTTTTTGTTATAGCAGTAGTACAAAAATACTTTTTTTCAATCAGAGTTTTTTTTTTAATTTATGCCTAAATAAGAACAAAATTCCCAACATGTGTTATAAACAGGATTGAATTCTTTTGGAGCAAATAAGCACTATGTAACTCTTTCATTACAGCATCTGTACAAATAGATCATTTTGATAGACAGTTTTTCTACATGTTAATAATTTCCAGTGGAATTCTTTTACTAGCAACATCATGCACCATCTGAAATGATTACTGAACTTTAACTGTTTGCCAGATTTGACAATTTTTGGCAGATTGGGGAGTCCGAAAAATAAAACTTTGGCTGAATGCATCATCGAAACTGGGTTCCAGTGCTCCTAGCACTTCTTCAATAAAATGAAGCAAAATTGGCACTTTGGTCAACTTGGCAACATAATTTTTAAATGACAGCAGCAGTAAAGACACACAAGCCTCTCCCGGATTGCCAATTTTTTTTTACCTGACGTATAGGCTGTTTTAATATTGTCTCAAAAAACGGTAGATGCTCATGAGTGAGCGTTAGTTTGATAAGTGTGTTCAACCAATATTAAGTGCAACTTTATTTGCACTTTATTTGCATCACAAGGCCCCATGTACAGGCCTTGTAATATATTTTACAAATAAATAAATAAATTACTGTACAGCACTCTACAGGAACTGAACAAAGCACGTATAGCCTCCAGCGCCAGTTGAACGCACACTAGACCATCTCGCTTGCACAGATAAGCTGATCGAACGCAATAATCAAATATGAGGAGGATTCTGCATGCTCCCTGACCTGACTACCATTGCTTCAGGAGCCTAAAGAATGCAGTAAAAGACAAACCAGGTGCCTGCTGCAATGAGTAAAACCAAACGCTTCCTGTAAAATAGGAACTTGCCTGTTTTCACATTTGCAAAGCTACTGCTTTCCCACATAGCATGGGCATCACTATGGCTAGTATTAACACCAACAAATCTTCATGATAGCTTTTTTGCACGATCTGACTTACAAAAGTTGTGAACGTGGAACCAGATGCATATTTTGCATATAACAGATTTCTTCTTCAACTCTCAGTACTTATACTAAACTAACAAGTTACTACTTTCATTCATGGTCCTTGAGGTGTTTCTTAAGTTTCACATAAGAATTATAAAAATTGTCTTAGTAATTATTACTGCTATACATCCATTCAAAACACCAGTGATCAGGCTATAGTTATATGTATCGCAGTATAGATTGTGACTACTATGTCTTGAAATAAAATTTTAAAACATGAAAGCGTCGAAAATGAGCACATTTAAGCAGTAACAAAAGAGTTAGAGCTGTTTTAGTATGCATAATAAGCCTTGTGTTTAAAAGTGTTTAAACATTTTGTTATGGCATTCACATGTGCAGGACAACTCTGAGCTGTTTGTGTTGATGGAGAAGACTCGCATGTATGTCTTCCGCAACTTGGATCCAGAGGTGAGCATCTATTGGATGATAGAGGTCGTGATGTTGCATGAATTGGTTTTAGCAGAATGACAGGCATTGTTATAATGGAACAATATTAAAGTAAATGTCTGAAACAGTGGAATGTACAGCAAGAATTCACTCGTACGTATTAGAAAAAAATTGAAGAAAAAGCACGCCAACCGAGAAAATGGACGATCCAAAGTCACTGAAAAATTTGGCAGACTCAACTGTAGTTTACATCTATGTAATATGAAGCATTGTGCAACTTGGCACTGATGCTCGCATTTGGGTTATTGTCTGTTAAAAGCATGCAGTATGTTTACAACGGCACTATGCATGGGTGCTGTAAAACAGATAGGGGAAGATGCTTATCGCAGTAGAGTTCATGGCGATAGCTGTGAATGCGACACGTGATGACCTGCGAGGTGATTTGCTCGTATCGGAAGAAGAAACTGGGTGCGTGCCAGCATTTTCACATGACGCAGGCGAGCGAGTACTGCAAGGAAGCTGCCATGGCAGATATTTACTGTTCTTGATCATGGGTGCCTCACACCTTTTCTTGTTCCCATGGGATCTGGTGGCCGGAAAACGTATCAGGCGATTGCACTTTGGCGATGTACTGGACGTTGGTGCTGAGAGATAGCGTTTTTCAGGAACTTATTAACTGGTAAAAGGCGTAATTGTATTAGGTCATTTACTGTGTTCTCGATTGCGTACATTGGTGCTGGGGAATTGTATGAAATGGGATTGTATCGACAAGGTTCTACTCCATTTCAATGTTCTAACAAAAAATTTGATAGTGTAGCATTTTGTTTGTTACACCCAACCTCCTACATGTGATCAAAAATGTATTGCTTGGAGATGCAGTATGTGAAAGGATTTTGAACTAATGTGCTGGCATACTGCTCCTATTCACATGTTAACCCCCCCCTCCCACCCCCGTCATGCAAAAGACTACTGTAGGCGCTACTATGAAAGCAGCAGAAGGAAGTTGCGAGTCATTGCTTGCCGCCATTTGATAACATATCGTTAGTGATAACATTGTGTTGGGATGTATTGAAATCATGCTTATTCAAGGCAATGCATGCCAACATACCGAATGCTAAGGTCTTACTACTGACACTATGTAGTAATATCTTTCGGATAAATGCTTGCTGCAACCTAAAGGTTGGTATGTCTCCCTGGGTTTTTTCTCCTCAGGAACCGGTCATGTCGAGTGGATACATTTGCAGTTTTTCAAATTTGGAGATCAGAACTGTCCTGTTGGATGAAATCATGCAAGATCCAGAGAACCCACGCCAGGAATTTGTGTGCAACATGGAAGCAAAGGTTGGCATATGGGCACATTTGTCTCTCACTGGCATAGCTGTTTATATGTTATTTGTTTTACAGTCCACATTTGTCATTGCCAGTATATAATGTGGCATGGGCCTGTATTTTGTTGGAGTAGTCTTTCTGCTATTTTGTTATCTCGTTATTTGTCGTGCCGAGTGACCAATTATAGCAATAATGATGGTATGGTGGTTGTACGAAGCTACGAAAAAGATCAAAAAGAAAGGCTAAAGAGAAGAATTGTTCAAAAAAATCTAATCTAATAATTATTTTGACTCACTTGTAATCGATAGGAGGCGAGATTCGTAAACTTGAATACTTTGGATCAGTGCTAACCAAACTCTGCTGTCATGTGAGGGACAAAAAGCATGGATATCTTTCATTGCAACACCATTCTTATCACCCTAGCTACATGCAATGGAAGGTGTTCCTCGATTTCAGTGCATATTTCAGCACAGCAACAGCAGTACAGAAACTAAAATGTCATTTGAGATTCTTTGCTGTCTTAATAATCTACTGGTTCAGGACAGTCACAGAAAGGCAAAAAGAACATGCCAGTAAAATTAACCATTGCAGTCATCAAAATGTGCTCATTTGCTCTACTAGCTCAGGCCAAATACTACTAGATAGATGACTTTAGTGACTTGAGCACTTAAGGTGAGGACAGAGCATTAATTTATCCAAAATTTTCCTGAAATAACACGGCAGCCAAGAAACCATTGGTTGTCCCTTCCTTAAAGTTTCCCAAGCAGTTCCCAATCGTATTGAGTTGAGTGTGGCAGCTGAGAACTTGATGTAAAAGTAAGTGCAATGTGGTTCATATTCACTACATTTTTTGTGACTGTGAAATAAGCTTTTATATAGTGAAAAAGTGCTGCAGCTGAAGGTGCACTATACGTTTAGAGTATCACAATGCTCTCACTTCTCACAACTGCTGTAACTTGCATATTTGCATTTAAAGATTGCAAGCATGCCCAGAAGATCGCTTTATTGTCACGTAATTGGTGTGTTTGGTTTCAAAGGGAAGACGTGCAAATTTGTCGCACACCTTTGAAGAAATGGTCACTTCAATATAATGTGATTTTTTTTTAAATCTAGAAAGCAGAATATTTCTTTTAGTTGTAGTGGACACCATTGTAGTGCCACATACACCACATAGAACATACCACAGTCGAACCCACTTATAACGATACTGGTTTTAACAATATATTGCTTATAACAATGAGTGCTTACTACAATGCCCCGATGCTGCATTATTGATTATAACAATGAAGTCTGGCTGCTGGGTGTCCGAGCCGAAGGTAGTGAAATGTGAAATCCTTGAAAAGAAAAAAGCAAAACGAGAAATTCAAGCCACTGCATGATGTCTTGCTTCATGCACTTCTCTACTGTCACCCTCCCACCCCTCCAAACATGAATGGGCTGCAGCCATAGCTCTATGCCTCTCCACTCTTCGAAACAGGAATGGACCATGCCAACAGCGCTGCTTGCATGTTGCTCACTGGCTCCTCATTCAGTGCAGTTCTGCAAACAGCTTAATCGCTCGCATTCGTCTTTGTTGGTTGTGTCGAAATCGTTCCTGGCCACATGGTTTCTCAGCCTCGTTTGACTTGCCGCTGAAATGGAAGATGGCTGATCACGACATTGCCAGTGAAAAGAAAGCACACGGCTATTGATTTGGAAACTAAGTGCTTCTAGCCGATGAGGCGGTCACTGCGAATGTGCTTGCATCCGATACTGACGCCGATGACGGCAGCAATGACGCGGTAGGGCAGGCTGCCTCAACGTTGTCCTCACAGGAGGCCCAGCAGATGATTCAGTCCCTCCAGGGCTTCATTTTCATGAGGAACCTTTCACTGTATTACGTGGAGGACCTGGATGCCCTGGAGAAAGATGTTGGCAAGCTTCACATAAAGCATGCAAGGCTGATGGACATAGGGTTCTCTCGTGCAAGCCAGTGAGAAGTACGTGGCGAGATCCTTGTGGTGATCTCGCCTCAGCATTTCTTCTGGATTTCTCAAGCTGACAGGCTGCCACGGCAACCTTCTGACATTTTTTAAAAGGCTCCTTTTGGGGCCACCAAAGCAATGTCTTGGCAGACATTTTATAAGTGGGTTCGACTGTATATACTTGGTTACAACCTAAGGGTTCTGCAGAAGCTGCACCCACAAGATCTCCTTGCAGCTGACCTCCGTTCTTTCTATTTCTATTATAGTTCGTGAGAGATGCTGATATTGAAAGAAGGTCACCTCCATAATGATGTTACGGAAACTAATGAACATAACATTTATTTTGGTTGAACCACAGTGTGTTTGCCATTGCATTTTCAGGTTGTCACAGACTAGCTTTTGATTTCCCATCTTAATTTACTTTAGAAAACTTACGAAATATTTTTCTTCTGTGATATGTAATATTGATGTACTACTCTGTCGATTTCTTTTTATCTGCAGTCTTTGAGAGATTCTAGAGACCTCTTAGCCAAGGTGGGCATAGAGGAGGCGACGCAGTTTATTGAAGACAATTCCCACCCAAGACTGTGGTAAGGCATTTCTTTAGTTTTTCTTTTTCTTTTGCATTCATGGCAAGCTCTGTTTTCCTGCAATCAGTGAAACGTTTTTTCTATCCAGGCAACTTCTGGCTGAAGCGGCCCTGCAGAGAATGGACTTTCAAACGGCAGAAACGGCTTTTGTGCGTTGCCGAGACTACCAGGGAATCCAGTTTGTCAAGCACATAGCCACTTTGCCCGTGAGTCATATGCCTTTCATTTTAGAACTTGTTGCCTCAAATTTTGTGTGTACGAAATTGTGGCACCACCATTTAGCACCATCTCATCATACCTTGTTAACTTCATAATGTCAGTGGCATACTGTCATGCTGAAATCTGTTCATATATGGCCAAGTTTCCTAAAATGCAAAATCTTTAATAAAAAACAGTATAGACAAATTTTTAAGAACTTACTTATACAAAACTACGCACATTTATTGCAAAAGTGAAGCTTAACAGCACCATACAAGGAAATGAAAGAAAATAAAAATTATTGTTGACCAGCTGGGCTCGTCTGTGGCCATTTTTACTGGAAATGTGTGAATGACCCTAGATCGTTTATGGCACTGAAGAGGTTATAGTGTAGAAGCACCCGCTTCCTTGCTTAATAGTCTATGGCATTCTACTGCTTAGTACGAGGTTGTGGGCACGATTGCTGATTATGGTGACATCTTTCTGATGGTAATGGAATTTAAAGATGCCAACTTACTGTGGGTACAATTCGCTGGTTCCCATTTGTAGTGTGAAGCAGGACAGACCACATGCATGACTGGCATAACACATAGTGCTCAGGCTCACAGAGTGCTGCACAACCAACCACACAACAACCACCTACGGAGGTGCACAAGCATCGTACTCGTACGCTCTCACACCATCAATGTGCATGCGCCGATACAGATAATGATGGTGAGCAAAGCGTGCGAGGCATCCACGTGGCTTGCAGCCTACAACACCAAGATCTACACATACGAAAAAGAAGCAAATCTGTGCTGTTCAAAGTTATCTTGGAACCCTCAACAGCAGCATCCCTCAAATGTGGTGTGTGTGATCTGGTACGCTAGGGGGGCGATCAGTTAATGATCCAAATGTGGTTGCATTCTGTGCATGTAGTTTGACACTGTAGCTGGAGCCAAGCTCTTCGCTGGAAAACCATTCTATAAGCCAAGAAAGCGTTCAGTGATGACTTGCTTAGCTAATCAGACTTATGTGGCTGTTCTTCTGATACATTCACTTGGACACTATAAATTGCTGCTAGAAAAGTAGGGACGTAAAAAGAATATCTGCACTGCACTACAGAGAAAGAGTATAAATGGATCTCGGGTAAAATTCTTTTAGTTGGAATTTGCAGTTAGTGTACTAACTACAATGAGTAAAATTTTTAATTTGAGCTTGTTGAACAGGGCAGTCTACATGGATTTACAATGTGATCACTGCTGGTACTTGCTGCCACATTTTCAACAACTATCGCACCACTTGTACTCATTACATTAGTTACACCAGATATAACTTGAAAAAAAAAAAGAAACCTTGGAGAAACAGAAGTACTTGATGAACCTGGCCATGTGGAAAGGTGCGAAATGAATGTGCACTCCATGGACTACCAGTTGACAAGCTTTAGTCGAGCTGAAACAGCTGAGAAGCACGGGACAAGGCAAGAACACAGATAACATGTACAGTGAACCACCCTACAGCTATGGCTGAGAAAATTGTACAGAGTAGTTTATTTTATATGCTAATGCAGAAAAACAAACTTAGTTACGCCAGAGAAAGGCTCACCAGCTGCATCGTCCTGGTTCCTGTGGGAAGTCATCAACTTGTTGTGCATATAATTTCTCTGACTACTGTGGTTTTCAAGCATAGCTTGTGTGGGTGCTTTTTAAGAAAGATTATACCTGTGTTGTATAACTTGTTGTATACAAACAAAACGCAAAGTTGTTCTTTTATTTCACAGTAATTGTGGCATTGAATGGTTTTAACGTGAAACATGAAATCGACGAGAGTTGACATGAAACATGAGATGTGCTTTCATTGCTGCTTGATTTTCAGAATGAAGATATTCGCAAAGCAGAGGTCAAGGCATATTTCAAGCAGTTTGATGATGCGGAGAAAATCTACCTGGAAATCGACAGAAGGTGGGGTGCGATGATGAACCCAGTACTAGTTTGATAAGATCTGGTTATAACTTCAACTGAGGTTATGCAAGTAGAAATAGGTTTTGTGAAGTCATTCTTGTTTTGCCTGAAATTTAAGATCGCTTGTCTTTCATCGTTGCATCCACATAATTCTGCTTCAGTGTGTGCATTGAGTCCTAGCTTTATTTAAAAAATAAGCTAGTGAATGCAGATATGATCTTAACTCAAAATTAAGCACCCTTATTTTATCGTATGTTGGCCCTCAGAACAAGAAAGGAGCTTAGGATTTATTCAGGTTTACATTCGATGCTCTACTCTTCACTTTTTTTTCCCTGAAAGACAACTGTAAAATGTTAAGAAAACGCTTCAAATCATAGGGTGCTTGAGTTCGCATTAGTGCAGCATTACATTTGTCGTCAATAACTGAGAAAATGTTAAAATTGTGTGCAGCTTGTGACTGTAGCCAATAAAACTATAAAACAGTGTGTTGCTTGCATATACTAGTATGTGCTGTAAATCTGAAGAGCACCAGGCTGCATGCTCAATCTGTGGAAATATGAAGTTTTGTTTTCTCAAATCCTGTGGTATGTTCATTTTTGTGGCTGACTACACATGCTCTTTACTCACACAACAAATGTGTCCTTCCTGGGGGCATGATTTGGGAGCATATGGTGAGCACTGTGGCCCACGTATAACGACTTAATCTTTTAGGTAGGAGCCGCATAATATGATAGCTTAATTCATAACAAGCTTAAAGTAACATTCAGTAGCCTTGCTAGAGAACAGGAGTTCACATTTCCTAACCAGTTTGTGTAATCAGTGAATGAATACATTGATCCATTCAGGCAGTCAGGAGGAGGGGAAGCAGATTTTCAGAAATAAATCTTCAAGACACTCAAAATAGAATAGGTACCAAGGGAAGGGAACCACTGCAAAAGACAGCAGAAAATTAGTATAATGGTAGGTTGAGATTAAAAAGTTTGCATGTTTTACATTACTTGAGCTGACACAAGACAAGGGTGGTTGTTTACCTCTGGGAAGCTCTTGTCCTGTAGTAGGTTTATACTAGGTAAATGGTTATGAAAGCATAATTTGTGAGAAGCAGGAAATGAGTAATGTGATTGTGCAGTACTTCTCTTTCTTTTTTGAGGACTATCATCAGTGTCTGAAATCTAATAATTGGTTTGGTTAGATCTCTCTGCTTAAAAGGCTTTGCATGTCACTTTGCATGCCGGTGCTATTTAAGTTAGATTTTTGTTTAATTTGTTTTGCCCTTTTTGTTTGCACTTAAGTGTTATATTATGTTGCAGTTGAAGATTGGTTAAGCTTTTGTGTTTGAGACTAAACTACTTGCCATGTTGTACTGTAAGCTCCCACTAAGGTGAAACATAAAGGGACCTTGAAAATGCATTCATCCTAATGAAAGCTTGCCTTAACAAAATTTATTTTTTTTTACTTTCCACTTCATGCTTGCACAGCTATCAGAGCGATAGTTAAAGCTCGACTTCAGCAATGGTCATTTTTTTCTTTCATTGCATTTTACTTTGTTGATATTTGTATGACGAAGCCGATGCAAATGACTTTTTTGACAATGTCGGAAGAGTGTCTCAAATTTCTCAGTTGCAAACAGTGCTTCATCCTGTGTCTATTTGTTCTTACTTTCTTTTTTCTTCACTCACTTTGTCTTTCTAAAGAAGACAGAAATAATGGTCTCCAAATTGTTCAGCTTATCAAAGTATTAACCTCAACGGAGTTCATCTTATAGGGAGACCACTGCATTTTGTGAGCTCGTACATACCTGTATAATTTCTCTCAGCCTATGTTCTCATTATTTGAGTCGACCTCTTTTACTTGAGTTGCTTTTTCTTTGTGCCTAGTTTTTGATTGCTTGCATGTCACTTTTGTTTTGTTCGTTACAGTCATGCCGACTGCTGTCGCATCTTCTGATTTTCCCCTTCCACTGTCACGGTGTTTTGCACCTTGTGCTGTTCTAGTCCTGCCAAGACCAAAATGGGGAAAGTGTACATATACATATGCGAACGACATTTTACTCGAGCAAGAGGGAAAAAAAGAAGGAAAGAGCCTAGTCACATTGTGGCAGATAGTTACAAAACTATTGCTGCAAAACAGATTATGAGAGTGAACTATGGGAGGGAGCTACCAACCATACAGTGCTGTCTCACTGCTGGCCATTTGAGCGACGAAGGGGGGTGGATGCGGTACTGCTCGTAGGGATCTGGCCGTGTCCTTACGCAAGATGCTCGGAGACTGGTTCCGCGTTGTCCAGCTCCTGAAAAGCGGCAACAGCGGCACAGACGACAGGCAGCTCGAGGAAGCCTGGAATGCAATAGGGGACTACTACGCAGATAGGCACAAGTGGTGAGTGTCGATTCTTGTCATTCCACCGACGTTCGCCCAAATTTGTGCAGCATTGCTGCTATTTAGGGGTGTTTTGCTCTTCGTTCTTTATTTGGCAAATATTTTGAAGCAGCGGCTTGTCACATTTCTGACTCAGTAAATTTTCTTGGTACAGTCATGATCTGATTATTTCTGCCTACTCACTGGTCGGTGTGCTCACTTCTGATAGATTTATTCTTGCTCTGCGCAAGGCTTGAAATGTAGCCGTTTTGTACATTTTAATACCTTGTAGCAAAGATGTGTTATAGCTAGTAACTCCCTTACTCCTGTGGACAGTCACGAAACATTCAGCTTCGACCATTTGTGTGCTATTGGTGTAGTCCGTCATTTATTATGGGTATATTGTGCGCATATATTGAAGTGTATGCCAATTCACTTACTGACACGTTGGAGACAGAGTGTGCATAAAATTCCGTGCCATTGGGGGTAGATGTGCGTAGATAGTGAGCACAAAACCTACTATGACAGAAAGTGGCACTACTCCCTTTGTCATTGTTTAACAAGCGGTACTCACTCTTGCCAGCATTCTAGGGCTGGAGCACTTTCTCTGAATGTTAGCAATACAATGCTGGCAGATCGGCAAATTTCTGTGCCATTGAAGAGAGCGGTACATCTCGAAGTGCCGGTAACACGTATGGACAGTTGCAGCAATGGTCTGCGAACTTGGTTACACAGACTCATTCCGTTCCTTAATATGCCCATCACTATTTTTGCAGCCAACTACTGCACATGCCTTCAATCCACATAATTCTATCCAGCATGATTGTAGCACAATGTGTTAGTGAAAACTCCATTGCATTTCTGACAGCTGATTGCACAGAAGCAAGGTGGAAGCGGTAATGGTTTCGTATTCGTGCCCTGTCACTGAGACGACATGCGGCGCGCCGCTGAAAGCGCCATCTCGTTTCTCTAAAACAAAGTGCTCTGCAAAAAGGGTCAATGAAATTGGTGACAGTTATGAACCACATCCAGTCAGTGCATATCCATGTCAGGTTGTGGGGCTGGGCTAGTTGGTCTTCCATGATGATCCATGGTGCCTTTATGTTCTTTGTCCACTGTCGCACTGTGCACATCATCATATCCACATCTTGCAGTGAAACTTTTCATCTGTTTTGCTTTTACGCTCTCAACGTTGAGCTGTGCCTTCCACTGACATACTACTAATCATTACTACGTCATGTACCCTAAGCTGTTCCTGCAGCTTCTTGGACTGCACTTCCCTTTTTAGGCACTGTCTTTCAGAAGCATTACATACATTAGGAAGCGTTTAGAAAAAAGCTCAAGCTGCTAGAGTCTTGCTCATACATTCCTGCTGCTCCCAGTTTATATCTTTATGCTGGATAACCATGAATATATCTTCTTGGATCATCAAGAGTGGGTGAATGAGGAAGGGAAACTTCAGACTGAAGCCAGTGTTTCAATGAGGCAACTTGTGCAATTTGCCCACGAAACCATGCTGAATAAGGTGGATGAATGTAGATAAATAATGCGAATGAGCGTTGATGAAATTAATGGAGACATGAGAAGGATGACGGTGAAGCGCCTTTGCAGGCTGCAGTTCAATTTTGTGAATTTCCTGGAACATGACGGTATACTTGAGCCCTTCCCTGCAGGCATAGCACTCCCCCAAAAACACCGAACACCAGGCAGGCAACAGCCGGTTCGTTAAAGGAACACTAAAGGCAAATATTAAGTAAAGCTAAAGTGATACATTAGTGCTTGAGAATCTCTAACGTGTCAATATTAATGCAAACGGGGAATTAATAATAGAGAAACTGAGGTAAATGCAGGACATGATAAAAGACTCCCCCGGGACATTTAAGCACTTCCCCGATGACGAAAGCACTCCTCAGTTAAATTCTGTCACTAGTACTCAACCGCTCATTGCAAAAACATTATTGTATTGTACTATAAGACGAAATAAAATGCTACTTATCCAGTTATATATTATTTTTAGAAAAAATAACTAATTGAAATTACTCTTGATAACGACACAGGCAATCGAAAGGTTTCATTTTCACTCGACTCTGCATCGCCCACACTTTCGCGTTTCAGCAGTTTCGTTATCGTGTAGTGCTGTGCTGGTTTTGCTGGTTCGCGAAACTCGCACAAACTGCAAGTAGCAGAGAATTCGACTTCCATGTTATGTCGCGGGATGCCCGAACGGTCTACCCCACTTGACCAAAAAGCAGCTGCAGCGGCGAATCCACTGCTCTGTCTTGGCTCGGTGCCGCCATCTATCGGGCGCTGTTTTACTTACTGAAAGCAGCAAAGGGTGATGATGGTGTATGCAACGTCACCACTCCCCTAGTTGGGTGGTGGGATATTTGAATTTCGAAAAAGGTATTCGCACCATTCAAATGCTATTTTCTCGTTAACTAAGTCCTTTCTTGGCACGAAACAAGCGTTGCGAGGTTTCTGGAATGATATTTAAACAGTCTACGTCGACTTATTATATGCCTTTAGGGCCCTTTTAAGGCGACAGCTGCTCTCCTTGGCAGCATTTATATGTGTAGCTAACTCGACCCTCAGGTGTAAGGAGCATAAACGGGCACAAAAACTTTGTGTTGAGGGTTAGGTAAATCTATTTAGACTCAAAGACAGGTGCTACGTTAGTCTTGGAAGGAGGAGTCTTCCAGTAAACCCGTTTTCTTGGGTCATATGTTTTCCCAGACAGCAGTATTTTAATTTTTCACATTTTCTTTTCCTAATAAAAAATAATATTAATGCATCACTCAGGTTCACCCATATTTTCAGTGCTGATACAACATTTGTGCTGGCATTACCAATGTACTCCCCCTGTCTTTGTATTTTTGAAGGGACAATGCAATCACGTACTACAAGCAAGGGCACAACCATGGTCGCTTGGCTCAAGCTTATTTTGCCATGGAAGATTACAATGGTCTGGAGAACCTCATGAAAAGCCTGCCAGAGGGGCAGCCTCTGCTGAATGTACGTTGGTCAAGTTCACGCAGGATACGTACAGAGTTCTTGCTTGCGTGCACTTACTCATGCCGGTTTGGTCGGTCATGCAAAGGCCTATCCAATGATTGCACTGTTGGTCTCGTTAGCTCTCATGACTTGCATAAACAGATACGAAAAGCCACTGAATCTGTACCTAGGTGCAACCATTCCTGGGGCTGCTGTTTTGGACACTTGTCAGATTCCTCCATGTTTTCGAGTTTGCCATCTTGTCAGATCCGATTGGCTCACAGGGCCACTGCACCTCTCTCTAATTGGCTCAAAATGCTAATGTGGTGGAATTTGGCAGTTTCCAGAATACACTCCAGGTTGGCTCTTACAGTGACCTATATTTATGGCTTGTTTCTATGACTTGTTGCTTTGATTGCTGTGTTGCTTTGATAGCTTTGTTGCTGTGGTAACCTATGTGTAGCTCCAAGGCCAAAGAAACAGCTTCTGGTGCTAACAGCTGCATCGATGCCTTACTTTGACAAATATTTTTTTTTAACAAACTTTAACAGTCAATGCATGGAGTTAGTGTTCCCTTCTAGTTCACTGTAGCACAGTCACATTGTTTGCACTATAGATGCATACATTTGCTTCAATTAAAATTGCCTTTGCATCCTACTTATATCACATTGGAGTTGGCCTGTTGGTGCCCTCTTATGTGAAATGTGAAACCCAGCTTTGTGGTAGCAGTGGGTATCAGGTTAAAATAATTATGCTTTTAGTAGAATTCTTTATTGCCACTGTTGGTACTTTACAACCATTACGAGCATTAAGAAAAAGATTTCTACAACCTTCACGCAAATACCACAAGCAACTATGTAGTTTGCATAAGGCAGCTAGTTCTGTGGTGTGGCCCATGAAGACATTGTGTACTGAAAGAACTCACAACACCCAGTGAAACTTCATGTCGGTTAGCATTTTGGTGCAACCAAGTGACAAGAATGGGTGAGGAGACCAAATTTGAGAATGAAATAGACAAAAGCAGCAATTATGGTGAGGGAGTAGCAATAGGAAGGTGTAGGTGGATTAAGATGCATACGTTCATGTTAAAAATGAAGGGGGGCATCTCATGCTCACATGTATACTTGAATGTGTGGGCTGAAGTGCCCTCATCTTACAGGTGCAGAAAGCTTTAATTGGTATGCTTCTGGAAATTTGAAGTAACACATCTTGAATTGTGTTGAGCCTCTCTCACCATAATGCCACATAAGCAGCAGTGGCGCTGATACTTCAGCATCAAGAGCTTGGTTTTTGGCCGCATTGTGCAGAGCTTTGTCTTGAATGCTTCACGCTTGAAAGAATTAACTTCATGCTGATGTAGTTACTTTACCTAGCTTTGTTTTCATGAGGATTGATTTGATATAGTAAATTGTGTTTTTGCATTTATAACCTGCATAAAAAAAAGTTCACCATATTTAAGTGAAAAAGAGGTCTGGAGGCAGTGTTACAGGTTATGTGCAAGTTTAGCCTTAGGATAGGGAGTGTTGTGCAGGCAATGGCCAGGAAAGTGGACTGTGCTTTAGTGCCTTATGACATTACAGCAGTAGGAGTTGCTTGCAGATTTAAGAAGCGCGTAACAGGGAAGTAGACAAAAGACAAGTGCTATTTCGCAACTAAAGTTTACTCAGAGTATATTGCACACATATAAAGAAACAAAGAAGGTGCAAAGAGATCACTTCACGTGAGAAGCCAGAAACACCGTAGTCATCTTCCAATACATATGAAAAACCAAATCCCAGCATTCTTTCTAAAAACATTTGTTGATTGCCAAATGAGAAGGCAGTGCACGCCTTCTCATTCCTTATGATATAAAAAGCTTCTATTGACTCGTGTGCCAGTGTGTCTCCACTTTTATGCATAATTCATGCTTGCATGCGAGCATATTCATGCTCGCACGCAAGCATATAAAATAGAAGCCTTTTATATCAGAAAGAAGATGTACAACACTGACGCATCTGTGTTGTTGCACAACAATGAACAAGTGTTTTTAGAAAATATGCTGCGATTTTGTTTATCGCATGCATTGCAAGATGACCATAGTGTTCCTGGGCTCTCGTGTATGACATGGTCTGCACACCTTCCTTGTTACTTTATGTGTACTGTCACAGGGAGTACTTACACAGCAGTAGCTAGCAGGTAACAGACAATCAAAAGATAAAAGTGCGAGTAGCTAGCAGTTTCATGATGCAATGAATTATAGGGGAAGCTGGCAAACGGCACAGCAGTGACCCAGTTGCTGTGATAGTTGGAAATGCACATAGAGAGCGTGTCAATTACTGTACAATTGAGATGTTTGGGAAGTCCGTTAGGCTGGGGTTGACAGGAAGTGGTAAACTTGTGGCACACGAGCAGAGAAAGTTGTCAACCATGCAAGACAGCAAGCAGTGACCACGGTCTGAGAAGCTGCTGAGGAGCACCATGCTGGGGGATGATGTTGTAAAGCAGGAAATGAGCAGCGTCAATTGTCCAGCTGGTTGGAAGTGTTTGTGTGATCACATATCGTGTGGTATGATCAGTAGCGACTGTAACGCATTTGTTCGCCCCCCCCCCCCCCCCCCCCCCCCACCAGTCGATGTTGGAAAGGGGCCTAGCAAGTCCAACCCTGTGCAATAAAATGGCTCGGTAGGGATTTCAATGGGCTGAAGGCGTCCAGCAGGGAGTGTCGTCATCATATGCAGTTATAGGTTCTGGAGATGCCTAAACGTCTGGAAGTTGTAACATCATGAAGTTGTGCGAGGACATCCTTGCACAGTTGATGTGGGATGAGGAGGAGAAGTTTAGCGCCATCAATATGTATTCAGTATACTCTGAATAAACTTTAGTGTCTAGGTAGTGCTTGTATTGTGCCTACTTCCCTGTCCCGTCTAATGTGTGTACTTGTTAAACCTGCATGTATGAACCGACTAGCCCAACAAACCCAGCAACACATTCTATTAAAGTTAGAGCTGCAAAGATTGAATGTTCAAAATTAGTGGTCCTACAACCTTATTCATATGCAGATTTCAATGTTGAAACCAGTTGCTTGGAATCCTACTTTTTTTTTCTTCTTTTCTTTGGGTTGTAATTGGGGATATGATATAGCATGTCTTGGTTTTATTCATAAAAATACAATACACTTATGGGCACATTTTTTATGTTGAAACATTGCAACGTTCAGTTCTGACAGATTAACCTGTTTTTCTTGCAGGACATCGGCTCTATGTTTGGATCTGTTGGCATGTGTAACCAGGCTGTTGAGGCATATAAGAAGGTATATTAATGCAAAGCATTCTTTACCTCATTCTTGGCACTTTGCGGTAGGTAGGTTCCTGTCTTGGTTCGCCTTAAGAAAAATAAAATAAAGTGTGACCAATATGGAAATCAAACCTCTGTCATTGAGCACAGCATTTGGGTGCTCTAAAAAAAATAATAATAGTAATCTTTTGAAATTAAAAAAAAAAGACCATGATTGCATGCATGCTTTTCTCGTTCTAAAGCCAGCCAGCTCTTTGAAACACTCAGCATTTGTACCTCGTGCCACTTTGTCCTCTTCTTTTCTTGTATTGCAGTATCTCTGGTACCAACTCAGTTCACTTAGTACTTTTCTTGTACCAGCTTACGCTGTGTATAAACTGCGACACAGTGCAGACTTCATTATTGCCCTAGTTAATAAAGTTTTGACATTTCTCCAGCGAAGTGCAAATGCCATCATCATTCTAACATACACCACATGGAAAACCCATATGTATGTAGGATTGTATAATGCGTAGTCACTAATAACCTCACAATCCATGTTTCTCTCGCTTAACGCTCGTCCCCTACCTATGTAGAATCCAACAATCATCATGTTGTAGGGTTGTGTCGAACAGCCGATGTAGAAATCATGCCATTGTCGTCATACAATCGTCTACGATGGGGTTGCCATCAGGCTGCTGTCGTCACACACTTATGTACACTCACAACCCACACGCACATCTACTCGATCTGCAGCAATGCATTAGTCTACCTGGTATCGTTTTGCGGAACCGTAAACAATGCTGGATGACCAGGTAGCTGCAAATGCTTCGCGTAACATAGATTCCCACAGTGCATGGGGTCTGTGCAATTTTTTCCCTTCCACATCTCCACGAGGACGTTATTCTGGTATGTGAGTGTTCACTGCTGCTGTCATATTTTTTTTCCTCTTGTATGCAGTGCAATGAAGTGAAAGCAGCTATCGACACATGCGTGTCCCTCAATGAGTGGAACACAGCAATTGAGCTCGCCAAGGAGTTCAACGTACGGGAAATCGACACACTCTTGGCTCAGTATGCACGGCGCCTTCTGGACGAAGGGAAGATTCTCAGTGCTGTTGAGCTGTACCGAAAAGCAAATCGTTTTCGGGATGCTGCCCAACTGATGTTCAAGGTCTGTTCTTGTTTGTGGCACTTCTTTTTCCTTGGCTGTGTTCTGCCAAAAAGAAAAAGCCTGCACCAAAAGATAGGGATGTTATTGACATAATCTTCATGTAGTTCAGCCGCTGTTTGCCACCTCCTTGTACATTCTGGGTTGCACTAAATATACAAGGTGTTGTTTTGGGATTTATTTGGAACATTGAAAATATTTTTAACTTTTTTTTTGTTGATGTTGGAGGGCATTGTAAAAACTGTAGTGTGCGCGGAAGGCAAGTGGCAGTGTGTTACTTGGATGTTACGGTCAATGTTGTGTGGGGAAGTTATCATAGTGTAAACAAGAAGGTCCGAAAGGACAGATCACAGGACAGCACTGGTGTTCTTCCTTATCTGTCCTGTCTTCTATTTGTTTTCGTGCTGTTTCCATGTTGTTTTCACTACAATGACTTCCCCGAACATCAGCTGACCTGCCAACAATAAGTTCTGTGCATAGTCACTGTGCGTAAAAAGATCCAGCTTGTAATGGTACAACATTGCGGGTGTTGGATTTGGATGGTCAGCTACAAGGCATATGAACTGGGATGTGCCCATGATTGAGCATATTGAAGGACAACAGACTCTGGAAGTATTAGCACTGATTTCCTCAACCATACCAGCACTAGCAATATCAAATTGCCGGACTGCTGCGACATTGTCTTAGAGACTGAATTCCGATGGCAGATTCAGAGTGGCTGTTGAACTCTCTGCCACGGCACTCCAGTATGGTGGAGGGCAACAGAATGACATCTGCAATTGAAACACAGGCATTTCCTCCAGTGAGAGCAATTGGCAAGGGGTGCTGGTGCACATCTGCTTCCGAAAGGACCCAGCATTCCTCGCATCTTTCGTCGTTTTCGGCCTTTTTGACTTGAACTCGTGTGCGCATTGTGTTTAGAAGTTTTCTATTTTTTTTTAGCCTACTGGGGGGGGGGGGGGGGGGGGGTGCTGCAATGGAAGTCGCACCGCATGTACAGTCTAGCACGATTTGAAAGTTATCGCACAAGTGTCGACCAAGAACTTTGAAAGATGAAAGATTCCTTAACCAATTTCAAATGACTACCGTGTAAACTCATGTATGGGCCGCACTCTTTTTTTGCAATTTCGACAAGGTGCAACCCTTATACGGGACTAAACCTTTTGGTCAAAATGGCGCCAGTGCAGTCAGTGACTGCTGCACACCCCGGCTCCTCGGATGTACCATTGCATCAGAGGTCAACGTGCAGCTCTCACAATCTGGTACGTAGTGGCACGCAGAAGTGCACAGCGTGTGAAAATTTGCCGATGCGTGCGGCATTGGGACACTGAATGCGATTGCTTTTCCGATGGAATTTCTTTTTCAAAATTTTGGGCTGCCAAGGAGGGGGTGCAGCTCTTACACGGTTGCAGCCCTTACAAGAGTTTATACGGTAATTGTTGGAATTTACTGTCTGTTTAAGCTCTGCCTTGCCCATGCTAATTCTTGCTAATTTGTCTGGGTATAGACTTGGTTGTGAGTCAGTGTTTCTTTCTGTCACATTGCCTGTCTGCACCTCCTTTTGCACTTCATCTACATGAGAAATCTTCATAGGCATAAAGAACATTTGTGTTATGTGTGCTTGCATCTGCAAGGTTGTTGCTGCTGTGGTCACAGTGTTGACAGTGAATAGTGTCTGCTCACTCATTTAAGGTTGCAGCTGAAGAATCAAAAAAGAACCATGCTCCATCTCTTATGAAGAAGATATATGTGCTTGGAGCCACCTTGGTTGAAGAGCATCGCATGTTATCGCGCAAGACATCTAGGACCACAGGAAGCACGAAAGGCACAAAAGAGGTAAGGAAACCGAAATCATACCAACAAATTAAAGTCTCAGTGACTTCAGCTCATCATGGGCGATCATCCTTTTTCGGATGATGAAAAGGGCACCCTGTGATTGGATATTTTCCCAATTTCTGAATGGTATGTGGCATGCAGAAGACATCAAACCATGTTTATTTACAGCGATAGTTGTTATGGGCTCACTCGCCTGGCTGTTTTGATGTCCACTGGTGTTCACTGTCATTTGTCACTGGAATCCCAAAATTCCTTGCGAGAAAATTATATGGAGAATGAGAAACTCACTGTTTCACAAGGATTCACACTACTGCCAACGGATCGGCAGTTCAGGATTCTACTTCTCAACCACTCTGCCGAAGTTACAGCAGTGGAGAATAATGAGCTTGGGGAGGGTGATCATGCCATAAGCAGCCATTATTGGTTAACAACTGCTCGCCATCTGCGTACTTCGATAGAGCTGAGATCTGCGCTTTCTTCGTATTCTAGAATGTTGCCTTCCCAGTTGTGGATGGGGTCAAAAATTAAGTTTTCTTTTTCTACATGTAATGACAATTATTGAGCGTGTCTGCTTCATCTTCAGTAGTCTTCTCGCACTCCACCTCTCATGTTTACTCAGTGGTGCTGATGTCATCTTGTTTTCTTCAGGGATAGTGTGAGGCATATTAATGGGGCAGCCCAAATATAAACTTGAGGAAAGCAGAGCAAATCTAGCAGTAAGAAGTTAAAGGATTGCTTTAGCAGAGACCAGCGGCTAAGAACAGATAGGTAAGACGAGGAAGAAAAGCCAGTCTTTCTACTTCATCACCGCGACTTCCACAAATGAATACAACTCACACTTCTACTATTTCTCGAAATGAGGCTGTTCACTCACACCTGTGAATGTTCACTTCAACAAACACTGCACTAAACAGTCTTAAGGCTTACAGTGAATTAAAGGTATTTCACTTGCTATTGAGTCACTGCTTTGCATTATGGGCGAAACTGTTGGGGGATAGGAGGGAGGGTGGTGTTGGGCTCCGGCAGCCACTGTGTATTTCGTGACCGGGCGTAAGGGGAACTGACGATTGAGGCTCAATGTCCGCACACGAAATGAAGGAAAGTGCGGGGGCAGCGCAGAAGGGAGGGGGCAAAGGGGGGGGGGGGGGGGACTTCCACTCCACCAGCAACTGTGCTCCTCGAGCGCGGTAGCGTGCGTGTATCTTCAAAGCTATCTGCAGACGGCTCTTACCTTTGTGTGTGCTGTTTTCTCACTGCTGTTTGCGCCGAAGCGATAGACAGCACGAATCAGTTTGCTCGCTGCTGCTGCCGCACTTGCTCATGCCAGTGTTTTGACAGCAAGTGTCCACGGTCATCGAGTGTGATGTGTTCGTGTTTGCCTGTGCACGCTGACACCATGCTTGTTAATCCACTTAGTAAGCGAATGTTTCCAAGTTTATAAGGTCGACAAAACTACTGTCCTTACTTCGTATAACTGTCTACTCGTTTGCTATCGCAATCGCCTTTCGGGCGAAACTGTGACTTGTTATCATTATTTTTGTACGAAGCTCCAAGGAAGATTGTGGTGGATTTATGCCTTTAGGTAAATGTTTATTTGTTGCCTTACAAGATTTGTAGTCATGTTTCCTTTGTTTTATGCTCATTAGTAAAGATTCTGACATCATTAAAAAATGAGCTATAATGTTACCATTCTGTCTGAAAGAAAAAAGAAATTGAGATTCCCTAGGGGTGTCAGCATACCAAGGCTATACGAAGGCTGTAAAGATATTGCAGAGGCTTGTACATCAGTTTCAACCACTCGGAATTCCTTAGAAGTACACTGATGGTGGACATTAAATCAATCTTGCTGTGTTTGTTTTATGTTATGAAATGACTTGGCTAAGACAGAAGCCGAATGAATTCCTGAACATTCTAAAACTCGCTTTGATGAATGTGATTGCTTACATAGATGTGCTCAAAGTCCCAAAGGTTAAGGGTTAACAGCTGCTTAGGCCTACTTTGAGACTAAGGTTGGCACTGAGAGGTTGTCACATTCTGTTAAATAGTACTGATGTGATGGAGTAGTGTGAGCAAATCTTGTAGAAAGATTTAGTTAAATTGGCCACCGTGCTTTTTCAAACATCGAAATACAACTTGATTTATCTTCTTTATTATCAGTGGTACTAATTACCAATTAGAAATGGGACAAACTACATCGCAGGAACTGATACCGCTTTCTCACAATGGTAGCACCAACCCTGTCCTATACTAATGTCATTTTTTTGCCAGTGACATATCTGTTCTTGGTAGAAGGGACACTTCGGACAGCTCGGAACACTAATGTACCACTTTAGCTTAAGTCAAGTACCTTAAGGTCTGTTTCAACAACTACTAAAATGACAGGGCAAAGATATTTTGCAATTCAAGCTCTGTTGGAATCAGGCTGCAGCAGCTGAGAATAAATACTGGCACCTTGTTGTAACAGGTTCGTTGTCCCAGTCCACTGATATATGCTGTCTAGCTCAGATTCATTCTTAAAACGTGGGAAAACAAAATGAAACATAATTTACCTGCTTGACATCCACTGTACCAACTTTGATGAGGATGACAGCATTTAAAAGAGAAAGCTAAAATCGACCTTTTATTAAGACATCTTTTTGGGGGGCCTTCAAAAATATTTTAACGTAAATTGCTGTAAAATTTTATAATTCCTGGCCTGCTTTTTTTTAAAATGTGCTTCCAGTAAATTCTGGAGGTATGTAAATCCCTCACACTCTGCTAGTATGGCATGTAGGGTTAATGACACTGTGTAGAGAGCTCAGTCCTTTAACACATTCTTCTCCACAGTTTATAACCGAGGTGATGGCTATGTTCCTGAATTTGCTGAAATACCTTATCGACCCCCTGTGAAAGACATCAAAAATCAATGAACAAGGTGTGTTATACATCTTGCTGAACATTGACACCAAAAGGAGTCCAGGACCTGACAATATCCCTAATGATTTTTTACGGAGGTATGCAGAGTGGACTCTGTTTTCACAGATCATTTGCCATCTGCTTGGAAGTGTGCAAAAATTGTCCCTATTCATAAATGTGGCAGTAAGTCTGACGTTCGTAACTTTAAACCCATTTCAGTTATTAGAACTAGCACCATATTGTTAGAATGCTTTGCTTCCAAACATTTATCCATCTACCTTGATGATCACAATATTTTAAATCATTGTCAGCATGGCTTAGTAAGTCAGCTAACTGTATTAAACCAGGATCTTGCAAGTGCTTTAGATAAATGCAGTCAGGTAGACATAATATTGCTCAATTTTGCCAAAGTTTTCTGTAAAGTTTCCCACCTTTAACTACTGCTGAAAGTTGATAAAAATTTTCAAACATCTATTAATCACTCAGTGGTTATTATCCTACTTGTCTCATAGAGAACTACATATTGTGCTAGGAAGCAGTCAGTTTGGTCACTCAGCTTTACCCTCTGGTGTGCCCCAAGGCAGCTTATTGGGTCCACTGCTGTTTCTAAATTTTATTAAGGATATCCCTGTGGTATTGCAGTACACATTCGGTTATTTGCAGATGGCTGTGTCTTGTATAACAAAGTAGAAAATCCTGATGACTGGGTCCTTCTAGACTTGAAGTTGCAAAATATTAAATCCTGGTGTGGTAAATGCCAAATGGGTTTAAAAAAAAAAGTGCTTGTCTGTCAATGGCACCTAACTAAGCGGGTTTTCTGCTCATAAGTATTTAGGCATGACTATTATGTCGGATTTGCAGTGAATCATGGAACGCTTATATTGGTGATGTTCGTACCAGGTCTAGCAAGGTAATATGGTCACTTAGAAGACACCTCCACCGTGCAACGCCGGAAGTTTTTAAAAAATCCTTGCATATAAAATTTTAGTAAAATCCATCATTGAGTATGCCAAAATAATATGAAACCCCTAGACAATAACAAATCGATCTAAACTCGACAACATACAACGCCTTGCAGTGAGGTTTATATTTAACAAATACTCATGCTCTACTAAGTAAATGTGCCAAATTACCTTCATTAGAATTTAGAACTTATGAAAGAATTTGTTATATTTTGAGATTATTCATGTTCAAGTTAGCATCAAAGGAATGCTTACTTCAGCATCCAACCAAGCAGCTATATTAAACATATGCAAAGTATATTCATTTCTCCTCCTCCTGTCTTTACTGACTGTTTTGAATTTAATTTCGTCCCTAGGGCTATCAGTGACTGGAACAGGCTATCAAACACAATTGTGAAATTAGCATCTATAAGTGACCTTACAAAAATAATTAAGGGCATATATTTTGTTTAGTTTGAAATTGTTATCATGTCTTATATGTGAGTATGTCTGCGGTAGGAGCACAAGCTAGTGTTCGTCCATGAAAAAGTTTATGTGCACCTCAGAATACCTTGTTAGCAACATGTGTAATTTGTTCTATACCACTTACAGTGTTTTGATTCTCATTTGTGGCATCCTGACAAGAAACCCTTAAATTTTTCTTTACCACCTTTACTGGATTCTACTCCTGTAATGATTAATTGGCTGGGCCAACAGTATCACTAAATGAAAATGAAACGAAAATTTCCTTTTGAAAGAAGTAAGCTTCAAGTTTACACCAAGGGAAACATTGGGAAATGAATCAATATAACGTCTGAAGTGGACGAATTTGATGTACTATTATAGAGCTCTCTGAAACTAAGAGATTAGCAAAGTTCAAGTAAACAGTGTGTCAGCTTCATCGAAGAAGTATAAATTAGTGTGGCGTATATTAGCTTGCTTTAGACATTCTTATAGATGCAGTTTGTGGAATCGCAGTATCTTTCTGTGGTGCATAAAATTTGGAGTCGTAAACTTCTTGCTTCAATTTACTTTAAAAATGATGATTCTTCACAATTTATTTCTCTTAAATGCAACAAATTAATTCAAGACGATTCAGTGGTTGCCTAATAGGACCAGTTCTGTATTATACACTTACTTTAGTAGGGAAATTAAGCTAAAACTTGTTGTACGTGGCCATTATCGCCTTGCCCCTTTTTTTTTCGTGCATAGTATATGTGCATGTGTGCATGTATGTGTGTTGCAGAAATTATTTTCAGGTCATCGCAGCAGTTGCAAGCAGGTCTGTCTCGCACTTAAAACATATTTACGTTCTACTTGTATGTGGGCTACACCTAAAAAGCTGCCTCCGAAAATACATAAAAAGAAAATATGGCTGCTATGCAAGGACCTGGTCATTAGTGTATTTACCCAATTCTAACATAAAAAAATTAATTGTGTTTAACATCCCAAAACTGCACACTATACCGTGAGGGATGCTGTAGTGAAAGGCGCGGGCACCTGGGATTTGCTGATGTGTATCAGAATCTAAAGGGCACGAGCATTAGTTGCACTACGCATCTATGGAAATGCGGCCATGGCAGCCAGGAATCGAGCCCTTGACCTTGTGCTCGGCTGCAAAATGCCACAGCCCACTGAGCCAGTGTGGCGGGTCAATTGCAACCCACTCCCAAATCTAATGTGGGCCCTGTTTTTGGAGCTCAAAGTCGTAGAGTAATGTGCACTCAAATCAAATGTGCTCCATATTTCATAACAAGAAATCTAGGATGCCTCTGGTTTTTGCTGTCACAAACGCATAAAATCAGCCAAGTTTACCTTCACAGAATATAAATTTATTCACACCTAATTTCCACCATTGCCACTCCCACATGAATCTAAAGTGAACTACAGACAGCTCTATATCGCTACCTGTGGATCACAATATGTCTGTCTTCATGTTGCTCATGGCATTTGATTTTCGGTATTTCTTGAACTACTCTGAAACTATCGCGAATGGGATGGTTGCTCACGCTGATTTGCCAGTCAATTCTGCAATGTATGCAAGCCTTCTGTACGTTGAAAGGACTGCAGTTTTGATTCTGCATTCGATTGTAATGCATAGGCAATTATAATCTCCATTTTCTTGGAAAATTGGGTGTTCATTAGAATCTGGTGAATGTGATACTGCTCCTCCTGTTTTGGGCCTAAGTTTAAGACCTTCAGTATAGCATAAATGAATGAAATTGTCTTCTAAAAATTCTACCTTCTAACTTCTAACTTTTTTTTATCTTCTAATCACAGGCTAGCCTGGCACTGAATGCGCTGATGTCCGATGACGCTAGGGGGGCAGTCACGTTCCAGCCGCTGGACCAACCATGGAGAGGTGCAGAGGCATTTCACTTTTACCTGCTCGCTCAGCGACAGCTCCACGAAGGTAAGCACTTCTACATAGCTGGCTCCGTCCAGCAGCCTGCTGCCTGCATAGATGTGGGCTGCATAGTCTTAGCACCCATTGCCACCATGCTACGACCCTGCAGCACTTCTTGAATGTGGCATGTAATAAACCTGTTTTGTCGCTACAAGATGTTCTCACAAACACTCAAGACACGTTTATTTGTTATGCGCTGACAACATCTTACAATTTTGTCCTAAAGGCCACATGCCTGCCCTTTCCTTGAACTTCTCGAATTTGATTTGAAGACTTAATAAACGCAATGACTATTGGGTGGATTTCTTTAGGTAGCACAACTTGGGAATGCTTCCGGCAGGACCAAGAAGCAAACATTTACTTTTCATGCAGTGGCACCCTTGTGCCAGTGGTATCTGCGATTCGGTGGCAAAGTGGGCCTATCTTGGAGGTCATTCTGACACCAAAAATTAGTGTGACAATGCCTGCAGCTACACAAACATTTGCAAATTCGTCTGCACAGCTTCAGGCGTAGCAGAAATAATGAAAAGGCTGGAGACAGATGTGAAGACTTGACAGGTGTAGAATTTGATTGCTGTAATTTTTGCTTATATGATCTCCATATATAAACATTTTGTTGGCAAAGCTTTGTGAGCTGATGCCCATTAATATCAGACATTAGGTGGATTTCACACCTCTTAAAAATGGTTTTGCACGGTCCACTTACGACTCTGCAGGGTTGAAAAGGTTACAACTGACATTACTAATCCAATACTTCTTTTAAAAAGTTTTTTGTAGGGTTGTGCAAATTCAAAAATTCTGAATACCATCAAATATTATATTTTTAATACTCATATTCATTTTTAAAATAGGTATATGAAAATTTTTGAATATTCGGTTTGATAGGAATATTCTAAACAAATCAAATATATTTATGGCTGTGGGGTAGCATTCACAGTTCTTAGTGTTTGTTCCTATCTAATCTAAGAATGTATGTCTGATTTGGTACTGAACTTTATAATAATTTCGGGCTCCTGGTGAAATTTTGCCTCTACAGTGTGCTCAGCCACCGGACAGCTAAGCTGTGTGCAAATGTCAGCCTCTCAGTCACAAGGGCCAAGGGTTTGCGGACAGCGAGGGTGTAGTTGGAGCACAATGAAAGGGGATAGGGGAGACTGCACAATAAGAATGCTCTTTGTGGGTGTACAGGTCCAATGAGCCGATCATCAGCAGCGATGCCCCTATCCTTAGCTTAGCTTATTACTTGACAGCAGTTGCAATGAGTGACGGGTAGCACAGGGATCAAGTATCTCTTAGTTTATGGCCATTTGAGGCTATATAATAATGCACAGATTGGTCAGAACAGACAGCTAGTGGGAATTACTTAATTTCCTAAGTTTGCATGAGTCAATTATGTTATGTTTTAGCATAATGGCTCACTAGTCTAAATTTTTTAACCATTGACAATGTAATTGTGATGTTCCAACATGTCAAAATAACCCACCTTACTAATAGAGGCATGTGAATATCTTAATTCAATATTACATTCAATATTCAATGCTAGGTGTTCCTATTTGACTCGTATGCGAAGATCTTGATATTCGCATGCCCCCTACTTTATTATAGCTAATGAACTTTCAATGGTGGCTAGCACTAGCCAGTTGTGATTTGACTGACTATGTACACAAGAATTACGGTGCTGTGCAATAAAGCACTTCTTTATGCACAGCCAGCTTTGCAAATGCAGATTTTTGTACGTTTAGCCTGGGTATGTGGTTTGATTGAATGTAAGTGGGTCAATGATTACATGATTACAGGCAATCACATGAGTCTGAATGAGTCCATGAGCTTGTAAGGCGTACTCTGCCAATTAGTTTATGACTTGGCTCATGAGTTTGAAGGAGTCTATCTCCAGTCGAGTGATTCCTGTAGTCAGAGAGAGCGGCCGAGTCTGATTTTGTGCAAGCGAGCACCATTAACATCTTGGCTGGCTACCTAGTACTAATATGGGTGAGCTGTAACTTTAATTAACACTTTGTGAGTGACTCGTCATGAGTTTTCCTGTTTTGTTTTTCTTGCCAATGGCCATGTCTTTTTTCTTTAGTGGTAAGACTTATATCTTCTCTGTTTTTCATTTTTGTTGTTTCTTCGAAATAAATAGCCTATTTCTCTGCGTTGGTCACATTTTCTTATTGAGTGAGCCATAAATAAGGGGAAATCACCGATATTTTATGGATAATGCAGCCTTACATGATTTGAATTTATTAGCTGCAGCTAAAGAGTGAATGTTTTAATTAAATGTTTAGTAGGTCTACTCAAGCCGTATTAATGTATATGTGAACAAGCCCTTTTTCTTAAATTACCGATGCGATGGGAGCAAATTAACTTTGCATGAACGTTTTCACCTGAAATCTTACTGCAGGTAATTGTTAAAACTGTTGTTAAATTGTTGTTTTATTCTTTTCACCCTTTGTTTGCTTGCTTGCGACCATTATCATAGGGATTGATGCAACGAATGATAGAAAATAGAATTGACTGGAATGAAAAGAATAGTCAAAATATAGTTGCATATTTTGTTAAATTTGTGTGACCCTCTCCATGAAGCTTGTCACGGGATTAATGTGTTCTTTCCTTTTGCTTGAAGTCCTTATGTAGCTTGTAATTATGGTTCTTTTACAAGCCCTCCTGAACCCCCCCCCCCCCCCCCAAAAAAAAAAAACATTTCTTTTTTCTTGCAGGTTTTGTTGATGCTGCAATGAGAACGGCTCTCAATTTGAGGGAGTACGAAGACATCCTGGATGGTTCTGAAATATATGCACTTTTAGGTAAGCAATATTTTTTTCCATGTCTGATGTAAGACTTCACCATGTCCATGTCCATGTCAAGATTTCACCTCGAATCCAAATCAGATAGTGCCACTGTAAAAAGTCAGTACTATGATCAAATGTAAATGAATTTTTTTACAGAATGACCATGTAATTTGTAACTGAACAGAAATGGCAGGCATTATTAGTCCTGAGATGAGTCTGATAAAAGGAGAAGTTGCAGCTTTTGGTTAAAGAGTGAACTATTACCTGCAACATGGTCCAATCATTGCACACAAAGGGTTAAAAAAGGCAGGTTTTTTCGTTAGGTTAGGTGAGCAGCGTGGAATTGATTACCGTAGTGAGATGCAGTTTCCAACAAGCATCAAACAGCAAGGGCATTGGGATGAACTGGTCTTGTAAAATACGAAGGAGCTGGGGAAGTTTTTGCCAGCATGGGAATTAATGTTCAGTGCCTGTATTGCAGCACTCACAAGCTGCGCAAATCGTTCTTTTGGAACCTGCTCCAAGGCCTTTGCAAAGTTGGAGTCCCTGACTACGTTAACTGCCGATGAAAGGCAAGCGTTCCAACAGCTGGCAGTGGATATATTTACCAAGTAAGTATAACTTCAGGCTGCACCTAGTGGCCCTGAAACACATCCTCTGCAGTGAAACCTCAATGTAAGGAAAATCCCATTTTACGAAATTTTCTTTTTAACGAAGTGAGCAACAGTGTTCAACCAAGGGATGTCTCCATCTATATCGATTCGACAAAGGGTTTTCGATTCCCCGACACGCATTACAGAGCCAAATTCGTTGAAAAGCTCGACAAGACATAGTGAACTCCAAAGCTTCACCCAATTTAATGAAGTTCTTGCAGGAAAATGTGGGTAAAGAAATTGGTCACAGGAAGTCTGTTGTGTTCAAAGAGCCTCAAAACTAATTCGAGCATTGCCGCAGTAAACATGTTGCCATGTCGGTTTCAGACGAACCATTTTCCCTTTATAAAAGTGCCTGTTGCGAAGTCTCAGCTTTGAAAGCTTAGTGCCAGCTCTTTTACGCGGTGCCAGCCACTTTGCCAAAGCCAAGATGAAAAGGCCGTTGTCTTTTCAGCGCAGCCTTAGTCTACAATTCCTTTTTGTTCAAGCAAGCTAGAAACGTGTCTTTTTTCACACTTGAATCTATACAGTTGACTTCTGGTAATTTTACTCTGATGAGACTGATGAAATCGATTGAATTATCCAGCAGGCTGAAATAAAGAAGAGGCAGAAAAAATGTTAGGGCACACCACCGATTCATTTGGCAGTGTTTGCCCGATTTTAACACACCCCTGAATTGAAGGCGCGGCTGCCTTCTATGGGTTCAAAGTAGAAAACGAATGACGAATTCAGTAAATCACGCTGGTGCGACTGGGGCACCCTGGGGGGATGACCATTGGATTAAAAGGCACATTAGGGTCCCCCAATGCATACTGGTGGGATTTGTCAAATTTGCCATAACACGGAAGTTGCACTAAAGCCACTAAATAAAGTAGAAATTTGAGGTGCACCTGATTTTTTAGCAAGATAAATGTAGGATGCCTTTGATTCTAGCAATAAGAAGAAGATGAAGTCAGCGAATGTTGTCTTACAGAGCAGAAATTTATTTTCACTCAGTGTTTATCTTCATTATTCTCAGACAGCACTTTATCGTTACAATGCAGCAAACAGCGCAAAAATAACCATTTTGCAGTGCAATTCATCATTGAACCACAGAATGTCTCCTGTAAGGCCCATTGGGCATCTTATGTTCTGCATTTATCAAATGACTCCGCAACAATGTCAGATGAGATGGTGGCCCTTGCTCGGACTAACCACTTCACTATTTCATTCTACAGCACATGCGATTCTCCAGTATGCCAAAACCACGTGATGTGACTTGTTGCTGCCAACTTAGCATGCAAAATAACTTGTCTTTTGGAAAAGCTTGCATGATCAAATACTGAAAGTTGCATGTCACTGTTGTCATGCTACCTGAGAACTACTGCACTTACACAAATCTAACACTCACCTTCATTCTGAGAAAACGTGTCCGTTAATTTCCTGTGCGTTACAGTTGGATATGAAACCGAAACAGCATTCCCAGCATTGGGAACAGCCTGTCGTCAGACATAGTGTCATCGCCATCACAAAATGGCGAGAGAGCATGTTTTCATGAAGGTTGCCGTGGATCCTTGTGGTGCTCGACTAAGATCTGGAGTGGTATTCTCGGTCAATCACTTTCAAAGAGTGCCATCACTTTCGCAAGATTATGTGTGACTTGGCACTGGATGCATTGGTGTATACGGCTGCAAGCATTTCTGGCACTATGCCAAGCTTGCTATCTGTGCACAGCGCCAGGAACGCTGTCGACCACATACTTCGACAAGTCCAATGCAGTCACTTAAAATCTCCTGAAAGTGATAGTAGTATCTCTAAAAGTGATTTCTTAGATAAAAGTGATTTCTTGAGATTACCGCCCCTGCGTGCTTGGTATCTGCGGCCAGTGTAGTGCAAATGGCGACGACGATGCACCGCTTTCACTATGAAAGCTAATCTTTAAAGAAAGTTCACCTTCTGTGAAGGTGCACCCTGAACATCTTGCCTTATCTGATCGTGAATGGGGAGGGGGGACATGCTATAGCTTTTTTTTATAAATCGGGCGCATGTTACATGCAGGTGCAATTTTATTTTCTTGTTTCAAATTTGCTCAAATTTGGTGTGCAATTCACTTATGGGCACGTTAGAATCATCTGAATAACAGTACATCTGTTGCTATGTTGTGATGGCAATGGCAGTGACGATGGCAAAGCTGGCTCTGATTGGGTTGTAGTAAACAGCATGAATGGTGGTTTTGTCTGGTTTCATGTCAGATTGCACCCCACAGGAAATTTCCATACAAATCTTCGTTTTAAAAAAAAGTACGCCATGGGATCGTGTAAATACTGTAACATTCATTGTGAGCTACCGTTTTCGTTTGAAAATTTTCCTAGGAAAGGCTGAAAATAGGTGCTTTTGGTAGGGGATGACGTGTGTTCAACGCACTCACTGTCCCCCTAAACTCCGCCAAGACAGACGCTGTCACTGAAGGAGTTGCTAGTGGGGTCACCATTAGGGTATGGTGTATGCATGCTTACCAGCCAAGTTCCAATGATCCAGTGAAGGCCAATTCTAGGACCGATATAACGAAAATCTTGGCTCATAGAAATGTATTGGCACTGGCTGGGACCTTTTTTCGGGATCAAATTAGCTGAAGTTGAACTAATCGAAGCCTACTGTCAGAACTAATGAAAGTTCTGTCGATCCTCTGTGTACTGTCTTTTCGTTAGGCTTTAAAAAGTTTTCAAGATGAATGTCAACCAACTAGCCCGTTTGCCCATCTTGCTTCATTGTGTTAAGAGCTTTTGACTTGACGAAGTTGTCGATCTAATGAAATCATATTCCACTCCCATTGGTCTTATTACATCGAGGTTTAACTGTACTTTGTGTTATCATATGCTTTCAGTGCAGGAAAAGCATCTTTGTAATAACCTAAGCTAACACAGAAAAATTTATGCAGCATTGAAGGTTGAAGGTTTAAATTTCTGTTTCTCTTTCAGGCACTCAAGAAATGACTCGAGGAATGTGAAGAATGAATGCCCAAACTGTGAATCAACTGTTTCAGAATGGTATGAGATGGTTCTTGTTTTATGACCTGAACTTGAGCTTATATAGCAAAGGGTTTATCGGAGAGCTATCTGGCCAGGTAATGTTCTAGTGTAGAAATTATTAGTTTTGTCAATGACCAACACGACAATTAAATTGATGTTTCAGTGCCCATACCTTCTTCACAAAGCAGAAAAGTGCACTGATAGATCAATTTTACCGTTGTGTTGGCCAGTGCCAAGATTCATAATTGCTACACAGTAGACTTCCGTTAATTTGACTCAGGTTAGTTCGATTTTTCGGTTAATTCAATCCCTACCGAAGGTCCCAGCCAGCGCCTATGCATTTCTATGGGCCAAAACTTTAGTTATTTAGATTCTAAAATTGGCCTTCATCAAATAATTCAAAGCTCACCAGTCAGCACACATGTGCCTGGCTCCTCTGGTGACCGTAACAGCAACCCCTTTAGTGGCAGCATCTGTTTCGGTCGAGCTTGGGGGACAGTGAATGTATTGAACTCGCATCATCTCCTGTCAAAAATTTTTCACCTGCCCTAGGAGGATTTTAAAGCGACAACCATAGTTCACAATGTCTGATTACAGTATTCACCGGACTCAAAAGCAAACGCTTTTTTTGTCCCACAATATTTGGGCCGAAAATTGCTTGCGTGGTGCAATCGGAGACAAAACTAAAACCACCTTAGTGGCGTTTGTATGCTTTGCTGCATAAGATCAATGTACTGCGGCGAAGCTGACTTCAATGACCGTGCGGCGAAGCTGAATTTGGGAGACCCGTCGCGAATGTGCAACACATATTAGACCCATGCCAATTTCTCTTGCTAAAAAATCATGTACGCGTTAGATTTCCGCTTTGTTTGGGA
Source organism: Dermacentor andersoni (assembly GCF_023375885.2). Classification (NCBI taxonomy): domain Eukaryota; kingdom Metazoa; phylum Arthropoda; class Arachnida; order Ixodida; family Ixodidae; genus Dermacentor; species Dermacentor andersoni. The sequence continues at coordinate 122,385,788 of NC_092817.1, read as the reverse complement.
GTTTTAATATTGTTTTGACGTTAGTTTTCAACTTCGGACACATTGAAAGTGGGCGTTTGTTTATGCATCTTGTTTGATTCCACCCGCTCAATAATTCAGTCAGTTTCGTCCGTCCCGTCAAGGTCGAATTAAAGGGACTCTGAACCACCCCTTGAGCTTGGTGAAATAATAAGTCCTTGGGTAGCGTATGCTACTGTGAACATCACATCCAAGTTTTGCTGTTGTACTCGATGCGTGGAGTTCGCAAGCGGATCGTGAAGTCACCGTTCTCTCAAACGCTCTCTTTTCAACAGGCGGCCCCGTCCTCACTCTATTCTGGACACCTTATTTCGTCCTCGGACGCACTATATTGTCATTCCCTTAGACGACTGGTATTGGCCGATAGCTGAAATCAAGGTGCGGTTGGCTACATGGCCAAGATACCGCCGCTGCTGCGGGGTGCTGCCATGAATCCACTGACTAAGAGCACTGCTGCTCGCTGAGGACAACCGCGTTTGGCTTATGTGTAGTGTGTCGTAGGCACCAAAGGCGGAAGTCATGCCATCTACGTTAACATCCAAAATTAAATTCGAACTGTGCACCACGGTGACATATAGAAGGCGGAGCATTGTGGGCACACCCCACTGCGCCATAGCCTTTGCAGTGCAAGGCTTTAAAGAAGGAACGGGAGCACAGCGGAGGCCGTGTTTGATTGCCAATAACTCCGCTTCTGCTGAACGCATTGAAGTAGTTTTTGCGGCAAAGTATTTATAAAATAGTCTATTTTCACTTCAAATGCCTTTCTCCACTTCAATAAATAGTGGTTTAGGGCCCCTTTAACGGAAGTAAACTGTACTACAGCTTCAGCTTACAGTGTTGTGTTGATATTTTGCATGTGCTTGGATCTACATAGAGTCTATCATCGTAGGATCTACATAGAGTCTATCAAGTTCACTGGCCTAGTGGGGGCTTCTACACAGACAGCCTTTATGGTTGCCATTTGAGTAGTCAGAAAGTCAGCATGGTGTAAAGCTCCATCAAAAAGACCTTCAAGCTATGAGGGTGGAAACCCTCATCTGCAGCATGTTTGAGAATGATGTTCAGTAGCTATGCATTATGTATCCGAAATGGTTTTCAGCATCCAATTCTTATGCGATGTTGGCTCGTCGCAAGTTATCTACCCAGATGATCAGTAGCACCACCTCCTGTTGGAGGCTGTTGCTGGGAGAGTAGCATGTGCCTCCAGGAATTACAGATGAAGCATCTTCTAGCTCTTCTTGCCATCAATTTGCAGGACGTTTTATGGTCACAACATACCTCACTGTATCCACAGTCTTATTTGCAATAAATATATATTTTAGGCAGTTTACAGCCAAAATTTTTAAGGCTATCTTACGGCCACCTTTCATCTGCTATTCATGTCCTACTGACAATTCATTACTACGGCCCTGGCTCTCCTTGGTGGCCATATCTGGCTCTTGTACCTATAAAATTCATTACATCATCATCAAACGATTGTCATTCTCTCATGTCTTCTTTCGCCTCATTGCTACTCTAAAACTTTCTCATGCACCATGGCACAGTGTGCCATGGGGCAGGAACTGTGCTGCATTCTTCTTGCCTTCAGTAAAGCACACTAAGGCTTTGCACATTGCTACTGTGACGGACACAGCATGAGGGAGAGGGGCTTCATGGCACAGAGAGAAAGATTAGTCTTGGCCTTGCTCTTACCAGGGCAATTAAACATGACCCTTGTGCATGAAAAATGTGCAAATGCAATAACATTATTACTAATCTTTCACTCATTCTGTGGATAAAAAAAAAGGCATTCTTTGGCAAAAAAAATTCACTTTTTAGTTACCTTTAGGGGTGTTCGAATAGTGAAATTTCCAAATCTAATTAAATAAAAATATTTGTGAAAAACGACTTCCGAATATCGGATCAAATATTAAATATTTCTCATTTCTAAACAAGGCAGGATATAAAGCTTGAAAGGAGCACTTCGGTAAACAAACAGAGGCTTATTTACATTATTTGATGCATGCAAATGTCACTCGCTACTGGACGTCCGATTAATTGAGAAGCTCCTAAATGATAAACAATTCCTTTCAATTTTTAGGTGCGCCATGACAATGACAGTATTTCTCCAGATTCATGTAGAGTGCTGTGTGTGTTTGTTAAAGGTGGTACTGTGATACCACAGAACCACACATTACTTTAAAGTGGTGCAAACATGGTGAGACTAGCAAAAATACATATAACTTGCTGTGCAAAAAAGTGAAACAAATTTGTACTCAGTCTGCCTAGAAGCAAGGCGCTTTCGTTCCATGACTGAAAGTTATTGATCCGGAGTTATCAGCCCCGCGCGTTTGCTCAGGAACTGGCCCCTCTACTCAACAACCTTAGCTGTCCTGCCATTCAATTCGTATACAAAGCTTTAAATATTTGCACATCCCTACTTGCCTTATATTTCATGGTTTGTTGCTTTCAATGGCACAAGACTGTGACTGGTGATGGTGTCACCAGAGCACTTGGTGTCACATTGAGAAAAAACTTCAATGACCGTGGGGTTTGCCGTTCAGCAGTAGCACAACTCGTTCAAGTTTGTCACCAGAGTTTGAGATCCTCATAGGCCATTTATATCTTGATAACCATCGAAAAGCTCCCATATGACGCAGTTTTGAAGCTGTCGTGAAACATTGGTTTTGTGTGGATTTCTGAGCCTGGAGAAATGAGAAAAATAAATAAATAATAAAAGATAAGTTTGTCTCTCTCTAAGCAATACAGTATAATGTTGCTCCTTGGTTAGTCTCAAACTGGCTGGAAGCAGGCCTTACGACAAATGGTTCTTAAGAGACTTTTGCGTACACAAAAGTCTCTTAAGAACCATGTACAAACAACTCGCCCAAAATGTAACGCTTTTGAACTTACGACAAAGAATAAGAATGGCAACTACATTGCTGCTAATGGTACACCTTAGTTTCCTTTAGAAGTAAACTTTAGCTCGAGGCCAACTCCAATTTTTTTTATTCAAATACATGCAAGATGCATAAATGCTTTACATAACTACCAAACCACTTTAGTTAAATTTGTTGCATTTGGAATTGCACGCCGAATTCCACTGACTGCTGGAAGCAAAATTTTGATTTAATACCTCAATATGTACAGAAAACTTGCTTTAAATTTGGAAGCTTAAAAGAAGTGAAGTACAAAGTTTACAAATGTGTTACTCTGCACCAAAAACGTATATTAGTTCCGTGAATTGCTTCTTGTAGAGCACCTTAATTGGGCAAATGCAATTTACGAGTTTAAATTTTTATAAAAATGCTGTAGTATTTACGAGGGTTACGCAAAAGTCATATTCACAGATCAGTGGTGTAGTTCAGAGCAATTTATGGTAGATCATTGTCCACTTTAGATGCTTTACTATAGGAAGTTTAGAAAATTGTGACATAATTTCCTATTTGCTTAGTTACAAAGTTGTAAACACGATGCCTCAGTTTTTTTTAATGTTGCATTAGCCAATAATATTTCTCAAAAATGTAAGAAAAATCTGCTTGCTACGGTTGGTTTGGTTAGTCTTTCTTTTAAATACAACAAACCTTACCAAATTTGGTGCACTGGATGCCATGAAAAACAATTTCACCAGTCTCATGTATTTAGAGAGGAGCTCCTGAGCTTCCTCTTTAGCATGGTCGCTCGCACATGGGCCAAGCTAGCTGGAAGTTTCATGGATAGCCAGCTCCTGATGGTGGCGCTGCAGTCCAAGCTTCAACTTTAAGCTATTTTGTATCAGCAAAACTGGTGAAAGACATCGCTTTAGCGTGAGTGGCACAGTACAGCAAAGCTGTGAGGTGGGAGTGTGCATGAGGCATCTCTAGAGAGCTCTGTGGTTGCTATAGTGATAGCTCTTTGCCATATTTGTGGAGTAGAGCTGCTGTGTCTGGACAAAAGAAAGATGTGGAGGTCTGAATCACCCATCCTGTCTGTGTGGGGAAACATCTCTCATCCTGTACGATGTTTGTGGCCAGGGCGAATGTGCTCCCTGCAGCTTCACGTCAGGATTACACTGGCGCATACTTACCATAATGACTCAGTGGGTGCGGCATTCTGCTGTTCAGGTTGAGCTTGTGTGTTCAAATCGCAGCCATTATAGCTGTCTTCCAATGCGTGCCTTCAAGTGCAAAGGTGCCTACCTACACATGCATTTTTGTACATCTCTGAAGAAGGCCCGAGTGACACAATCCTGTTTCAAATCCTGCGCCATTGCATAGTTCACAGTCCTGCTGTAATCTTGAAATGTAAGGCAAAGACACAAGGACGAAGAATGCTAGACGTAGAATGGCACACGTTGATTTTTCGCGTCATCCAGAAGTTGTGAAACCTGGCACAACATAAAACTCTGTGCCACACCTTCTGAGTTCTGGCGTGCTTGCCTTAAAACCACATGAACAACTTCTAGTTTGTCAAAACCTGTTGGCTAGTTTGTCAAAATCTGTCGAATTTTTTCTGCCTGTCTGGTTTCGTAGATCACCTGCTCTTTCCTTTGCTTAAAGGACAACCACCTGTTCGAGCTGTGGGAGCAAGCTCCCCGTCTGCATTGCCACCAGCCGAGTGCTGAAGGACCCGAGCCAGCAGTGGACCTGTCCCCTGTGCCGACACAGTGCTTACAAGCAGGACGTCTTGCACCGGCACAGCTGTCCCCTGTGCCATGCTCCCAAGACGAGTGTCGCTTAGCACACTTGACCTAGCCACCAATCACAAATGTTTTGAGAGCATGTTATCTGAGAAATAACAGAGCTCTTTAGCAGCCGGTGAATCCCACCTTGAATATCGAAACTTGCAGTCCGTGCGTTCCTCGTACGACCACCACACTACTGATGCGAATTTCAGGCTGAGTGGGGAAGTAACTTGGAAGTGTAACTTTTCCCATAAATTGCGTACTCTGCAAACCTTTGTAGTCTGGTGTGACTTTTGCTGGCTAACCAAGTTTGTCAGTTGCTTCCTTCACTGGAATTGGTCATGTTTGTAGCTTGAAGGCTGTGCCTTAGAATGCCACATACCACATTAAAGGGGCCCTACAACACCTTTTGAGCATGCTAAAATAAACATGCCTTGTCGCTTTATATGCAGTCCTCTCATGAACACCTGAGCTAAACATGATTCCAAGTATGCGGTATTACACCTGGACCTAGAATTTTGCCCGAAATACTGCTTACATACTCCTTCAAGTTTTTAAAATCCCTGCCACTTTTCACTGTTTGTTGCACTGCTGTGACCAACACAACAGTTGTAGGCCAGATTTCTTTAAACTTCACAATTAGAGAGTGCTTACCAAAGGATCAATGATGGAGAAATGTCACAAGTGATAATACGGTTGTGGCATGTGGTAGCAGAGAACATTGACACTGCCAATATAACGGCCTCTGAGGTCAGACAACGCAACAGACCAATCTCAGAGGACATGTTGATACCAAATGCCAGCTTGATAATTGGCAAAGCAACATGAGCATCCTCCTCCATTGGCACGGCAGCAGAGTTCTGGCTATAAGTAAACAGTGAAATAAATAGAAATACTGAAGGAATGACAGAGGCAGCATCTGACTGCCCATAACTATGCCCATGCAGGATGCATTTATAAACTTTTTGGTTAGAGATGATTTGTGATGTCACATCCTTTAATACCAGACCCATTCGGCACCGTTCTTAAAGGCTATTGAGAGGCCCCTTTAAATGTGAAGCAAAGATTTAAGTGAAGCAAACCTTATTATAACAAGCATGCTACTGTCTTTTGATGGCCATATTTCAGAATGAAGAAAGTTATTGTATTTAAAGAGAGTCCAGTTGTAAATGCAAACTCCCACTTTTAGGGTGTGAGGTATAGAGGAAAGGGTTTGCTTACTTTCATATTAAAATAGTGCCCTGTGCAAATTGTCACTTTCAAAGAAACTTTAAAGGGTAGTTGTATGTGATCTCCAGTTATAAACAGATTAATAGCACTATGTGTCTGGTTTGTTCACCCGAGTGTTAAGCTCTGTGCTTGCCTATTTGTGTGCGTGTTTGAACACTTGTGGTTTTGCTGAAACCTGCTTTTTTGTTTTGTTTTTGTGCCTGTAACATGTGTAGAGTTCTTTTGTTGTTGGTTTCGGGTCATTTTTCGCACTGTTGCGATAGGTATTTGCATGGCATTTAGCCACACTTTAGTGCTTCGCATATTTGATATCAAATATCAGATATGATAACTTGTGGTCTGTAATATAGTATTAGTGCCTTTAAAAGTGAACTGTAGTTACTTGTAACAGTGTGCTGCCTTTCTTCCAAAGTTGTACAATCTTTGTTGAGCCCAGTGCCTTGGTGAGCGCTCATGTTTTTCTCGTTGCTTTTTTTTTTCTTCTTCTTACTAGAGCTGTATAGAATGTCATAGGAGCGAAACCATGTTTGGCCCATGTTTTTCTGAGCACTTACCTTTTTACGTTTTCTTCTGCAACCATACGATCTTCTGAGAAGAGATGTCTTTTTTCTTTTTGCCATAGTCTGAAGTAAGTCTGGAGCAACAGCCAGTGCCATTTGCTCAGAATCAAACTGCAATCAAGTACTGCGATTCGGTTCTGCACTTGTATTTGCTTGTTCCATGTATCCTCTGATTTGTGGGTTCCAATTATACTGTCAAACCCGCTTATAACAAACTTGATAGTTCCCCGATAAGTGGTCCTTGTATCAGTAGTTTGTTATACGTGAACTCGCCCTGCAACACGTGCGAAAATCAACGACGCTGAAGCTGGCTTGAACAGTTATGATTCAACACTACTTTTGTCTTGGGTTTTCATTATCTTCATTTCTGTTCCTGGCTTCATCTAGCATCTATCTGAAGTTCTCATTGAGAACTTATCTAAAGAAAGAAATGGGGTGTCATAGCGTTTTCAAAACAGTGCCCAGCTGGTTCCGATCGCCTGGCATTTCAAAAGTATGAGCACAGTCGCTGCGATTATTTGTTCGAGAGCTTGTGATATATTTTACTATCAGCTTGGCATGAGTGAGCTTTGTGTACGATAACAAAATGTTTCAGTCAGCTGGAAGCGCACACTACTGCAGCATGCTGGCATTTTGCAACGGTCTTGCCACTATGGCTGCAGCATCAGCCACATGTGTGCTGAGGGCTGTGAAGCTGCATTATCTATGTTGCTTTGGCCAAAAAAGTATGCTGTTCTGAATGCAGAATGCCGTCACGAACCTTGGTCTCTTGATAACGATGTAGTAACTTCTGACTCTTGGCAACTTTGCATGGCAGTGATACATCGTGCCGAATTCACGCCGGCTGGGTGTAAATGCGATGACAATCGTGCGCGAGGCGCTCGCTCCTTTCACTGGTTGTATCTTCGTCACAGTTGGCCTTGAGCAGAGGGTGCACTGCCAAGGACCCAGTTCGGATGTACTTCCATACTTCGAAACGTTGCGTGAGCCCTCATTTTACCATGAATGGGTTTGAAGTGCCGTTGTAACAATATGCCGCTTTTGAAAATGTTTGTTATATCTGGTTGCAGTTTCTGCAGGCAGGGTTGTAAGATCGTAAGTGCAGTGAAATGTGCTTGTTATAACCAGTAATTAGTTATACCTGGGGTTGCTACGAGTGGGTTCGGCTGTAGTGGTGTTGTGCTGGCTGGCATGTTGAATTGCAGCACATAAATTCTTTGAGACTTCCGAGTCTTAAGCACACACTATTGTGTAAGAATGTTTAAATGCTCTTACTTGGCAACATCTACACTACTTAGAGTTAATTGGTTCTTCCTTGCTATAAGGCACCCTGGTTCATATAATATCGCTGCTTTGTGTGCACAGCCGAAGCTGATCTCAGTGACACTAACAAAGACATACCAATGACCATCAACATCACAAGGAATTTGCCTGTCAGAACATTGCACTAAAAAGTAGTGATAACTTGTACTTCACTCTCTCCAGTAGCTGCAGCCTTTTTTAAATTTGTCTCGAGTGGAGTACTCGCTTGAGAAGTAATGAGATATCAATACTTATCATTCATTGTAAAACTCTTAATTGTTGTGGTCTCAAAAGTTTGTGCTGTGTAATCTATGTTGCAACAGTGCAAAGGTTAATGATACGCTTCAAGTATTTTTAGCTACAACTTGTTCAGCCATTCTGCTTTTATAAATGACTCTGCAATCATATTTACAACAGCAGCATGTACTAGACATTAACTTTCTTGTCCAACCGCAAATATTAAGGATTGCTCACTTTATTTGGTAGCTGTTGCCATGCGAAGGGACAGGCTAATGGGTGTACAGTGTTCTGAGTATTTTGTACCTGCTTTGCAATAATATTCATGCTTTAAAATTTGTTTCATTTTCCCATATGCAAACATTTTTGTCGTTTGAATGTTGTCATCTTTCTTCCTGCTTGAGGAGTGTATATGAAGCTGCGAAATGTTAGCTGATGACTTACACCACCCAGAAAGGTAGTTGCACGATCTTGTGGGGTAACAGATACCCTTTTATGACATTGCTAAGTGTCAATCGATCTCTCGCACCCCAAGAAGGCATCAGTTACATTATTTTGTGGTCTGATGCCCTTTTATGATGCTAATAGGCGTTAAGCAATCATCTAGACCCCCCCAAAAATTTTACACCATTGCATGATGTTACCAATGCCCTTCCTGAATGTGCAAGCCAAAGAATGCACCTTATGTTAGAAACTCTATGGGATACCCTTTTTATGTTCTGTACTATGCTGAAAAGTCAGAATTTAGCTAGAGTTCAGCTTTTGTCTTCAGCTGCATTGTACAGTTAGGCATCACCTTCATTGCCGAATCGTATAGGCTGATTTTTGCTTTCTCCAGGCCTTCAGCATAGATCTCCTACGATGCACACTATTTGTTTGCATGCTGAAAGCTGGTCTGAGGCTTCAGCCTAGTTTGCCTCCTAGTTCTTGCTGGTTACCAACTTCAAGTGAGTGTGTGTGTTTCTTTTGGTTTACCCCAAATGCTGTCATGTGAGCATTATGTCAGATGTTGGCATTGTTGGAATTGCACTAAAAATGATTAAATATTTGCCCTGTATACAGCGTCTTGGTACATCTGTTGTTTATACAACTAGCTTTTACTGACCATACTGTGCTACCAAAAAACACTGCTTGCTTTTACACTTTCCAATGTGCGATTAAGAAAGCATAAATCTAAGTACATATATATGCCTCTGTGCTGCATTCTGGCAATGGGCTTTGTTCTTCTTGGCATAAAGCGTGTCATCGAAATTTTACGTTTGAGAAAGCTACGAAATAATTTGCAAAATCGCATGTGATCCGCTTCCTATTTCATCAGAGATGTACTTTCAGTTGCTGTCCAGATTGGCTCTTACCGTATTTTTGAACACGAGAATTGCACCAAAAAAAATTTAAGGCTCAAACGTGAGCGGCCGGGTTTAGGCAACAGCTGGTGGTACAGAGTTTAACGAAAAAGGACATGGACTTATTATTGCAGTAGCCAACCATACTGTACTTAGCTGCTGGCGTAAAGTCTCGGCAGCAATGCAATTGCTAACATGCAGCCTTCTTAAAAATTTTCAACAGGAACACCCATGTAACACGAAAACGTCTAGTCCATTGTTGTCGTGGTTGGATAAAGCGCCACAAGACGTCAATACCAGGCATCGTTGCTCCAGTTCGTGTGTCCAGTAACACGGTGCTTTCCGAAGGATAATATGTTTATACAACCTTTGTCCATAAAGTTCCGAGACTGAGCCCATTAAAAAAATGTGTTTAACATTGAAATCATTTATGCAGCACCCCTTCGAAATAGTCTCCCTTGCAGTCTATACACAGCTTCCAATGCTTCTTGAGGTCTTGGAAACAGTTGGAAAATGCTTCTTTTCGCAGGGCTGTCAGCTCCTTTGTCATGGCGTCTTGCATGGCCTCCACGCTCCCCATCCAGCGACCTTTTAAGGCTTTCTTCACACAAGGAAACGGGAAAAAATTGCATGGGGAGAGGTCAGGCAAATATGGCGGATGGGGAAATACGGTAATGCTGTGCTTGGCGGGAAATTTTGTCACGCTGAGAGCAGTGTGCGGCCTTGTGTTATCGTGGAGAAGGCTACATTGTCCAGATGCCCATAAGTCAGGGCGATGGCGTTGCAATGCATCACACGTGTTGGAGCACGCAGATATAAAACTCCTGCTTCACCGTCTGCCCTTGTGGGACGAACTCATGGTGTATGACACCTCTGGCATCGAAAAAAACTATCAGCATCGTCTTTGTTTTGGTCTTCTGTCGCTGCACCTTTCTCGACGCCGGAGAGCTTGTAGACCGCCATTCGGCGCTCTGCCTCTTTGTTTGAAGATCATATTGAAAACACCATGTTTCGTCTTCAGCAATGATGCTATCGACGAATGCAGCATCCTTCTCTGCCTTGGAGAGCAATTTAGCGCTCACTGATGCCAGCGTGTCCTTCTGGTCCTCTGTGAGGGAGTGTGGCAGAAGTCTGGCATTCAGCTTTCGTTTCCCCAAGGTCTCACGCAAAATTTGGTGGCATGTTGTCTTACTGATGTCAAGAGCATCTGATAGCATGCGGACTGTAATGGTGCAGTCTTGCTGTGCGATCTCCCTGATTCGAGCCACGTTTTCATTCCGTGAGGTTGCAGGGCGCCCTTGCCTTGTGTCATCTTCCACCGACGTTCTCCTTGAAACGAACCTCTTGTGCCGCTCGAAAACCCGCTCCCGCGATAATGTCTTGTTGCCGTAATCGTCACAAAGGAGCTCGCATATCTGTGTGGCTGTCTTGCCAAGCTTCACACAGAATTTTATGTTTACACGCTGTTCGAGGTGGACGTCCATCTCTCCACATTCACTCACAGTAGAATGCGTTGCCGACTAGTGACAATGTATTTTTCTACATGTAGCGCCATCTAGCGGCTGCCACAGCAATGAACATAAATAGCTCAGGTTCGCCCGAAAAGATGGCGCTACACATACGCACCAACATTTGTTTTGGGGAATCGTTTCTAGAGAAGAAAATAAATCAGTCTCGAAACTTTACGGACAAAGGTTGCAGAAAAGCTAAACCTGTCTAATGCAAGGAAGCATGAGGTAATGTAATATGAAGTATGAGGTGTGATTTGAGCTTGCGCACCAAAAGGCCTGGCTATGTGAGAAAGTAATATGACATATGAAATGTGAGGTACAGCAACGTGCATGAAGTAATTCTCCCAAGGTCTGGTAATTGAGGAAGCAACGAGGTTTGTACGATGTTAGCACGAGGTGAGATGAGTCAAGGGCACCGCAACATGCGTAGCTGCTTTTAAAGATCAAAAAGGCAAACTGTATTGGTACAGTATACAAAATGCATCGGCAACATCACTGCACCACAAGTCCCAATCCTACCAAGTGTTCCTTTTTTTTTTCTCCACAATTTTTTTCTCAACACGGCACACGGATATATTTATATCACAAATATCCATGTATTCTTACTTGTGGGCGTTCTAAGTAGCCCAAAGCAAGGAGAGAAATGGAAAAAAAGGAAGTAATGAAGTACAAAAAAAAATAAGGATTTGTGGAAGAAATAAAAAAAAGAACGTTGAGAATGAAGAAACGGATGCAGTTGCTGCACAAGTGTAGTTTTTTTGCACTACTCGCATAACCACGCCAGCTATCGACAGAAGCTTGAAAAAGCACAACTTGTAGTTATTTGTAAAATAACACAATCTCTTCATTTCACTCTTCTCTTCTTTTTTTTTACACTCTCAAGCAAACATGCTGCTTCATCGAGCAGAAAAAGATGTTTTCAAGGACAACCTATGAGGTGATATGGAAGAACTTCACGCGTATCGTATCGTGAGAAAAGTGTGACAAGCAGTACTCATATTTGGTTTCTTCAAATTTGGCTGCAGGTGTACCTATGTGTGCCAAGCATAGAGCATCCTTTTATGTATATTATATGCGTATATATATATATATTTATACATATATATATATATGTAGAATATTTATATAATGTATGGGGTTACAGTCTGCCATTTGCATGTGTTTCTTTAGATAATGATACTGGGTCAGCAATTTTTTTTTTATTTTTGCTTTGCAGAATTCAGTGCATGTTTCGGGGGTTTTCTATGGCTAGAAGCAGTCTTTGTTTCCTTCGTATTCATGCCGTTTCTAAAATTTCTTTCAGTTAAATTCTCTGCGATTTTAGAACTTATATACTCCTGTGTGTCTTGATGTCTTTTTTTTTTTTTTTTCAATCCTACGGGGAACAACTCTCGGTTTTCATTTTCGTGGTGTGGATGCAAGAGAAATAAAAAGGCTTGCTCACTGCATTCTCTTGCAGTCCTTGAGGTACAGCAGATTGCTTTGCTTATTTCCTTCAGCAAAGTGGATAATTTTTGAGATCATACCCTGCCAATGAAGAAGATGCTACCAACAAAGGAAAAAAAAGAAATCTGGGCAACCACACACCTCATGTAATTCACAATCTTTTCCCAGTCCCTCGTAACATTGGAGTTTATAGCAACAGTAGCCGTAGAAGTGTAAATAGTAGTAGTAATACTATAGCAGTATGTTGGGAAGTGTGAAGTCTCATTAAAAAATAAAAAAAGGAAAAAAGAAAGGAAGTCTTCATACATGCCCATTGAAATGTAGAAATACAGCAAAAAGCACTGAAAATGAAAAGAAAAAGGGAGCCCTCTCAGTCCTGTATTTTTGCAACCAAAGGACATTGTCCTTTCACTCTACCAGAATACTTTTACTTTGTGAACTAGGCAACAACAGCAGCAGCAACAAACAAAGAGGGAACAGTTAGCACTGGAGTTACCTTGTCTTGCATTACAGTGTTGCAACTTCAAACCAGAGCTTTGAAGCCAAGGATTTATTTAACAGGCAAGCCTATGCATGCAGCGAAATCCGTATTAGCATCAGACTGCTGCAATGAGAGCATTATCTACAGAAGTGAAAAACTTGAAGGCATGAGTTCATGCTGTAAGAAATGGCTTGAAACTAGTATTTCTTTTTTTTTTCCATTTTGATTCGGTGGAGGAGATTAAAGAAGAAAATGAACAAAAATGAACTAAGAGCAGATATAGTCGTTTCTCTTGTCGGTAGTAGTAGTAGCAGTAATAGTAGTTGTAGTAGTAGTAGTAGTCGTCGTCGTCGTCTCGTGTGGCAATAGAAAACAGCAACCACATGTGAAAAGCGAAACAAAGCACAGCATCAATAGGAAAAAGAGTTTGCAAGAACCAACAACCTTTTTTTTTCTCTCTCTCCTCACATTTGCATCACGCAACAGCACTTGTCAACAGAACAAGAAAAAAACGCGCCGCAGCGATGTCTTCGTAGAACAGCCGTCTTGTGTAACAACGCCTAAATGAAAAAAGAAAACAGGAATGGCAGATAAGAACAGCATTATGTGTTATGTGTGTGTGTGTATTATATATATATATATATATTTATATATGTATATATAGTATTTCACAAGATGATGTGATCAACAATGAGTGATGACACTTGCCAGCCCATGCACACACGCGGTTCCATCAGGTTAGTACATGGACAGTTCTTTTTCCTAGGCATCCTATAGAAACAGCACAAGATACAGACAGACGTATGCACAGAGCATAACAGGCACTTTCCCTCGAGACTTGAGAGAAGCTTGAAAAGTAAAACTTGCTTCCGTCCCTCCCATTTTTTTTTTGTAAAGAAGAAACAAAAACTGAGAAAGCGCGTCTATCAAATGAACTGAAAGGAGGAAAACAATAGAATGCTGAAACAAAGGGGGAGAATCATTTACAAAGTCAACAGAAGGCCAACAAGTAGAGAGAGAGAGAGAGAATACCATGCTTGGAAAGTTCCGATTTGCACATATGTATAGTATTTATATATCTATTGTATCTGAGCATATTTTGCTGCAGAAAACAGCTCTCACTTCACCCTCTCTCTCTTTCGGAGCTTTGTTTTCTCCTGTTTATTTTTCCCTCCCTCACGCACCTACCTGTGTGTAAGTGTGTTTTCCTTTTTCCACAAAAAGGAAAAGACAAAAAAAAATACACTGCCGGGCGTTGTCTTTCTTCTTTGTTCAGTGGCCGGGCAAAGAGCGAGAATCTCGCCAGTACCCGCGCTTGTGTTTCTTTGTTTCTACTTTGGGGGTTGGGGGGGGGGGGGAGCGCGTGGGCAAGAGAGCATGTGGGGTGGTGTGAGGAGGGGCCCGAGCGAGAAGTAAAAGAGAGCAGTGACACCACATCAGCGTCACACCCTCCTTCTATCGTCGCACGTCCCTCCCTTTTTTTTTTCTCCTTTGTACGGTTCCTTCTGCACCTCTGGTCGGCCACCGCAGAGCTAAGAGAGCGCACCACAGAGTCTCTCTGCTCTCCCCACTGTGAGTCATTTCCCGCACAGTCACAACAATGATGGCAGCGGCCACAAACACTCTTCCTTCTCGCTGTGACCTCGGCGGGAATCGTCCGCATCGTCGTGCTCTGGCGCCACTGTGTCTGCTCCTTGCTGTAGTGCCATGGTAGCGCCGCTTGGCATAGTTGCCTCGCGGCTGCATGTGTCTTTGTCAGCCAAAACTGTCCATGGAGGCAAGCGAGTTTCCTTGCGAAGAAGAGGAGGCGGCCGCAGCGACATTGACCAGCGACGACGGCGGGAACAGCTTGTACCAGCCAATGGTCATGTTGGCCAGGTTCAGCTCGTCGAGCACTATTTGAGCCACACCCATGAACACCTTCTTCTCCATGCGCCCGTATTCGCCCCAAACCGTCACCTGCGTGACACGAGACGGCAGGATGGGAAGGGGAAGAGTGGTTGGGAACAGCTGTGAGACCAAGCCAAGAGGTGACATGAAAAAGTGTGGTCACGCCTGTGAAGAACAATGCTACGAAGTATGAATGTGGACATGGAATCTAGGTCTAATCACTAAAAAGGGGCTGCCAGTGCAACATTCTGGCCATTGCAAACGCCGAGTGCACCTATCAACAGTACATGTGCCCAAGGCTGCTAAATAAACTGACCCCTGCTTACTTCAGCAAGTTGATTCAAGAGGCACACCTATGGTCACATCTACATTTTACTTCGAAGCAATTTTAATGCGTGTGCTGAGACACTACAACTCTAAAGATGATTACAGTTCCTGTACAGTTCGCTGCCTTTGGGTATTCTTTGTGCCTTTCCGGTCCACCAGAACATATGGCATCCATAATTTAGCACAGGCAAAGACCTAACCTGCTTTTCCATTGACCTAGCTCTGACCTAAATCTTTTTTTTTTTTTTAGTTTGACACATTTTAGGATCTCCTGCTTTCTTGAAGAACAATATTGCAGTGAAGAACAGTTATATCAAAGGGTTAAGACAGACAACACAACTGAACACATCACCACTCTTGATGTGGGTTCAGAAGCACAAGTGAAAAAAATCTTCTACCATCAGCATCTCTGTCCTAGTGTTGTGAAGCTGGGATAAGCCAGCCTCCCTGCACAGATACTGCACTCCGATGGGGGCTGGTAAAAGAAAAATATGTAGCATCATGGATACTGCATAGTGCTATAATTTATATATTTTTTTATATCCTGTACTATTAACCAAGTGGAAAGGGGTAGCCACTGCTAGCAAACGGCGACATCAGCTCCTGTTTATTTCTATCTTAATAAAAAAAGGGGGAGGAGGGGGGGTGCTCAAATCAGATGACGTACAAGATATAGAAGTATTTTAGAAATAATTCTTGGTGGGCAAGCAGTGAATTAGTATTACGCTGGCATCAACTCATTGCACGTGGTGTTTTGAGTATGCCAGTCTGATGACTATGCAGTGCCTACATCTTTTCTTGTACTAATGTCTTGTTTGAAGCTTTCTGCAATGGACATGCAAATTGGTTCAGTATTCGAATGCCTCATTGGTATTCTTTAAGCGAAGACTATACGCAGAGTGAAAAAAAAACATATATATAATGGAAATGGCATTTTGCAATGAAGAAGAGAAAGCGTACAGGATGTTTTTTTAGCTGCACCAAATTTTTTAAATGGGAAAAATATGTCACGGTAACGTTTTGTTTACCATTTGAGTGTACAGATAGGCAGCCTCTAGATGCAGAGCAATTTCCACTATTATGTGCATAATTAACAAAGTTACGGTAATTAACTTTCTAATCATCAACAATAGGCTGCCACAGCAAATGAGTACTTTGGGGCCCGTCCTTGACACTACTTATCCTAATGATTAAATTTTGAATAGCAGATTTCATGTGGGAGCTACGCGAACAATTAGTTCCCCTTGACAGGCTCCTTGAAACCGTAACTGGCTGGAAAAAGAATGTCCGTGTCGTCGATGTCGCTGCCCCGCTGCCTTTCGTCATGTCTCCGAGGTCACCACTGTTCCGGCCCGCGAACAGCTTTGTGTTATCTCTTTGCTATCTGCGGTGTTGGCCTAGTGCTTCAATGCCAACAGTCCGCCAAATTTACTTCATCATTCCTTTGGGCGCCACGTGTCCGCTTCCACCGACGAAATGCTGTTTCAGAGTCCCAAAGAAATGGTGAAGTAAATTGGGTGGCCCGCCGGCATTGAAGCGCTAGGCCAACATATTTTTCTCACTTTCAAAATCTGGCGCAGCTAAAAAAAAACACCCTGTATAGTTAAGACCTGTTTAAACTTGTACTTTCCGGATGCTGTAGCAAAACTTGACTCTAGGTATAATCATTTTGACAGGACGAAATTCCATTCATAACTTAGGAGGCCAGATTATACAGTAATTACTGAACTAAATCAGTGTTCGACCCTGCACTGCACTCTATTTTAAAACCGACTACTCGTACAGCCTTACGAGAGGTGAGAGCAGTTGCAAAAGTTCTTACCTGAAGCACACAACCTCGGTAATCTTCGTTAAATATTAGCACCTGCTGGTAAAGTGGATCTAGAGTTCGTCGAGCTGTTGCCGTTTTTGCCTTTGCTATGCATTTTCTGCCGTTGATGAGGTACACCTTGACATAAGGTGCTGCAAAGAAGACAAAAGTCAAATGGAGTTCATCAGACAAACATTCACCAGAGATTAAGGCACAGTCTGCAGGTAGCTATTTCGAAAATTAAGGTTCAGAGTACTTCGCAGATTGCACAAAAAGTTTAAAGCACGTAAGAATTTTTAAAAAGCCTGTGCAAGAATTATCCACAATAGCTATTCATGTTTTATTAGCCCTGTGTAACCCTTGGATGCTTTATTACCACTGATATATTGGTCGTACGCTTACTCAGTCAGTGTATCATTCTTAACTTGGCTGTTTTTACTGGATTTAATTTCAAAAGCTGGTTGCTCAGTCGAGTTTGTAATATCTATAATATCTGTAACATTTCCTGAAAACTAGTCTTGTAACAGTGCTCACGGAATGAAACGCGTCAATTTAGGGCTAAGTAATGCGCGTATTTTCGCTTCAACCAGCTGCAGTTCGTGTCACATCGACGTAATTCTGGCGCGTACACTTACATCGGAGCCCTTGTCACCTTTGGTGACCAAATTTCTAGCGACATGACATTGTGCTCTCGCGTACTTTGCACATATGTAGGGTTGTACTAAATGCTCCGTGTCCTATTTCAATCCGTGAGCACTGTACATACATACTTCCAGCAACTGTACTAACTTAAGTACAGCAATGTCAGTTTTGGGTGGGTAACAAGAAGTTGCACCACAATTTCAAGCTGCTACAGATACAAAATTTCATATTGTATCGAGCCACAGTATACTGCTTTCTGACAGTCAAACACCTTTATAACAAAGTACTTGGGACCTCCGAAATCTTTCATCATGCAGGTCACATTGTTGCACAGATACTGCACACTGCACTGCTCACAATACGGAATTCTAAACATGTTGAACTAGACAAAAACAGATAATCAAGCAGATATTCAAAAACACATATTCAAGAGAGAATCAGGGAAATAAGTTGCTAACTTTATTTTTTTGGGTGCACTTCATCAGACGGGATGTGCAACTGCTACCGACCTTATCTAAACTGAGGTGCAAGGCATGCTCCGCAGCAAAAAGTGGAAGTACACGCTAGGTAAAGCTGCAGGTCATCGAATGCCACTATTCCCTCCCTTGCCATAAGAATTCTTGGTTTGCTTACAGGCTCTTCATCACTGCTGCCTTCGTTGACATCTGTGTCCTTTCTGCCCTATATGGCGCTAAATACTCTGTCGCCCGTAAGTTATGATTACATCATCACACCTTCATTTAACAGCAACATATTCTTCAGCTGTTGCATCTGCTGCTGTGTTACAACAAGCAGTGTATGAGTTGAGTGATTCCTGGAGCAGTGCAGCAAGGCTTAACACTCACTGACATCAATTGGCACGCTTTTAAGGGTGTCATTAGCACTGTCGTTAGTGCTAGCAGTGTCCTTGTAATATGCTATCGGAGAGACACTACGCTAGCACAGAGCATAGCTCAGTGGCATCGGCAGAGGACAGTGGCAGCACCACTATGTGACATTTTATGTCAATTGGGGCTAGAGTGCCTTGATACAGAGTCCTAATGGGGACGCCTAAATTATTCCGTTGTGCAGGCAAATTAGTTGTAGTGGCCTTCGTGGTAAAGGTGCTCGCAATAAATATGACAGATAGGAATTAGACCGGGAAATAATTAATCCTTCGTCATACGGGTCATTTCGTTGTAGAGGCGTTCGGCTGTATCTGCTTGCTCATGTTTCCTGCCTCCTAAGGGACTAATGAATTTGGCCCACATTCACCACACTTCCCTAGCTTGGGTGAGAGTGTTTCTTTATTGACCAGGGTTTGAGCACTTGCCACTCATCATGGTGATTACTGTAATAACCTCTATCACCTTGAGGATGGGCAGCACTTAGATATATAAGTGAAGTTATGTGAATGATGGATGAGAACCTCAGATAAATTAGCATTTCTATGCGGCAAAAGGATGCAGTTTTCACAGCGGGAAGACTATCATTGAGACAAGCGTGCGCTATACTGGTTGCCGCCCTGTGAAGGCTGCCCCTGCACTGAAGGGAGACCTTAAGCCCTGATCATATGTATATACGTATATATATATAAACGAGAGAAGAAGGGGAACCAAGGGGCTCGATTTTGTTAATCATGACCACATAGAGCCAACAGACAGTGAAGCCTATAGGAAAGCATCGGGTAAATTAACTGTGGTTGAAATTGGAATGTAGAAAATAATGAAGAAATGAAATGAAAGTGGCTGAAAAGATAACGTGCCGCCAGTGGGATCCAAACCTACAACCTCCGCATTACGTGAGCATTGCACTACAAATTGTGCTACGGCGATGGCTATCAATTTCATATATATATATATATATATATATATATAAGAAGTAAGGTTAGCAGTTTTTATCGGCTGTATGAATTCCAGTAAACATTCGCTTAATAAATAAATTCCCAAGAATGGTGTTGCGCGCACAGAGGAAAACGTGAACGCATTCTACTCGATGACCGCGGAAACGCGCTATCGGAACCCTGGCGTGATGAAGAGCGGCAGCAGCGGCGAACAAATGCTTCATGCTGCCTCTAGCTTTAACGCGTCTCTGAAGCTTGAGATTATGTGACTTTGTGCAATAGGCGCACGAAGACAGAATGCACACGAAGCCACAGTAGATATCTGCTCTCTAGCCATTGTACCCTGCAGCAATTTAACTCCAAGATAGAGCGCGCAGCGGCGGCTGTGCTGGAGTTGGAGCTCACTAGTCTCACTCCTCCCCCACTTATGAGTGATTACTCCTTCCCCTTATCGCGTCTTTGGTATAACACAGCACTCATAATGCACAAGTAAATGAACAAACGTTAACTGTTAAACGTGTTAAACGTGGTAACTGTTAACTGTTGTCGTGTGTTGTCGACAAGCAGGTAGCTTCGAGCACGCGCAGGTGGCTCATATGAAACAGATGTGCCAAGAACATTGGTCGAACAATGGCGATGACCTTCACGTGCAGTGCCTCGGGGAAATGCATGCAGCAGTAAGACAATACCTGCTTTCCTGCTTTAGCTCATGCCACATCAACCGATTAATTGCGATTAAATCATTCATTGAAAAATTGGAGAGTTAGAATTGCTTCATACAAGGCACTACAGCTAATAACATCACCTCCAGCGCTTGTTGAATTGACGCCGCAGTACTACAGTTGACCTGCCGAGGTGGGGGCTGAGCCCCCTCCTCAAGAAATGGAGAAGGGGCCAGGCCCTTCAGTGATAAAGAAAAGTACAATTTTGTCATATTCGTTACAGTTTACTTTGAGTGCATATGGTCTAACATTTATGGACTATTTGTTGACAGAAAGACATAAGGCAATAATTTTTGTAGTGCTTAAATTAACACAGTAATCCTTCCTCTCCCTTCTCCCTATGAGTAAGCACTCACCCTCTCCCATTTTGTGCTCAAGTTGCAGAAATCAGCGTTTGCTTGCTGGCTAAGGTCACCAGGGGTGCACATAGCCAAACCTCATTATAATGAAGTTGCGCCTCGCGCGAAGATACCTTCGTTATATCCTATATTCGTTATAAGTATGTATTTGTTACACGCTGACATCGGCAAGAAACATTTGAGATTTACTTCTGATGAATATTTGATGAATCGTTACATCCGCGTTCGTTATATCGAGGTTAGACTACAGATAGCCACTGTTGAGTGGACCTACCTGGCAGCATTTTGGCGCCGGGCTTGGGCTGCAGTCCCTTGGCGCGTATGACCTCGACTTCGAGGTGAGTGCGCCGGTCGCATAGGGAGACTTGCAACTCGCCGAGGATGGGTGAGGCGAGTGCCTGGCGGCCTACCAGCTGGCCGGGCCCCAGCTTGTCGACGAACTTGGCAAACTCGCCGCCGTCGGCTGTGAGCCTGAGCGAAGGCAGCCACGTGGCGCTGTCTCCGCTCAAGCTCCCTTCCCCGTCGGACGATACGCTGCTGGCCTGCCGCACCAGGTGGCGCACCTCCTCGGGTGCCACTTCCTCGCTGCGGTGCACGCTGAAGGTCGACGACCGCTTCTTGCGAAAGCCCAGCCGCTTCTTCTGACCTGCGTGGACCGAGGAAGGATGCTTGTACTTCTCGCAGCAAACTGGTGTCCATGTCTCTGGGCACTTCCATGTGCCTGCACGCTTGCCTCTGCGCTTCGTTGCGCCGCATGGAGGGAGACAGGTTCCGAATTAACAGGATTGAATTGTATGCCTATATATGCCTTGTATGCCATTGCATTTGATTTAAATGTGCTTGCTTTAGGTGTTCTTGTACTTTCTCTAAATGTGTTTGCGATTTCAGGCTACAAGCGCAAACACTGCGTGGCCCTCGTCCCGGGCATCACTGGCGTTTGCCATGCCATGCACGTGAGGCCTGCCTTGGGTAGCATGGTTACGATGTCCTGCAACGTTAGTTCTATTTCGGTTCCTTGGAAGCAAGGGTTTCCTGCAGCTGTGATCAGTGTAACTTTTAAGAGGAGTGCGTATGGTACACTCATTTGGACTTAGATGTGCCAGTCAGTGTGGCTGTTCGAAGGCGAGAGAACAAACAGGTTGCACAAAATTGCGATACACGGTTGGTAAAGGCCTATATCTCATCATTATGCCTGTCACAAGGCCCCTCACCAGGATTGGCCATTTTAAGCAGGTAAGTGCAGCGTACATATCACGAGCTAACGACCGTGTCTGCTCTGCAAAGTATTACAGCACTGCGCGCCACAAAAACAGCTGAAATTTCAAACCAAATGTCACACGCCCTCTCTCTGGAGGAATCTTCGCTCCCAGCTAAAGAGTGAAGGTCACACCGGCTTATGTCTCTATGTAAAATGCACTACCAGCACTGTCGCTCACCATGACATGCGACTTCGGTTATTCATTTAACGTGGAACTCGCACGTTGCCACTGGAAACGCGCTGCACAGCAAAAAAAAGGAAGACAAAAAAGAGGAGGCAGAGCTCATTACGTGAACGTGACGTGGTACGCTGACTCCGGTACGGGAGAAGGTAAAGGAACGTCGCTTACGGAGGCCAGTTGAGGCAGATGGTGAGAGTGTCTCTGTTGGTAAGGTCCCTAGATAAATTTTTTTTTGTCTAGGGACCTTATCTGCTGGCAGTTGCGCTCGCCTCTTGACAATATGGTAACATGTCTATGGAAAATTTAATTTCTTTCAACTTGAAAAATTATTTCGCTAGAACGATCCCTGGATTGTGTTTTACAACTTCCACTGCATAACCAAAATTTGCAGTTGGGCCTGGTGAGGGGTCGTTAAGGATAGTCGTGTAGGAAGTAATTCATTTAGACAGTGAGCAATCTATTTTCCCGCACCAAGGAGGACGAACCACATGACGGCACGATAGAGCGTTGTGTAGCGTTGGTCTCGTTCAAAGAAGTACGACGGTTTGATAAAGAGGCCAAGCAGTCCCTACTCTAAATAACTAAATACTAAATACTAAAATATGCTCGCGTAGGTTTCCTCCTTCAGTGGTGCACCTTCTCTTCGATGGCTTGAACCAGTATTGTTAGCACGAGGATGGAAAGTATAGGAGCGCTGGAACAAATGTGGGGATGATCCCTCTGGTTAAGCCCTTTCGAAGTCACCATGCGAATATACTTTTAAAAGATGTACGTGAGGGTTTGTGACCTGACCAGTGGTCAGGTCACTATTGGTATAGGGCACCCTCCGCACAGGGGGTCATGCGCCGTATAGTGGAAAGCTCTGGATTAGTTTTGACCACCTGCAATTTTTTATGCGTAGCCGAGGCACAGCGCATGAGAATTTATTTGCGTTTTGCCCCTATCAGAATAGCTACTAAGCCACGTGCAGCGGCGTGCATATGGTTTACTCATTACCTGGGAGACAGATGCAATAACTTTCTTTCTTTCGCAGTATTCGTCTATCGACGGCCTCCTGCAACTGCTCTAAAATTGTCTCTTAGGTTGGCATGTAAAAAGAGGTATAAGTATATACGAGTTGTGTACGCAAGGTACGCCAATACGAAAGAGAACGTCCAAACAGTTCCTAAAGGGACAACGCAGAAGAAGCACTCATATATATGCAATATATTTATGCTAAAAAATGTTCCAGAGCGCCATATTTACTGAGGATAGAGCTTTCGTATAAGGGACAAAATGGCACAAGCAATGGAGAGATTTGGCGTCATCACTGCAAAAGTACAGTAACAGCTCTTGGCCATTACGCAACATGTCTCGTTTATAATTCGCACACTGGCAATGAAAATTTTAATTGCGCTAGATTTCAGGGGAAAAAAAGACGGGATGTTTAGCTTGCATTGATTTTTAATCGGATTTTGCTACCGAAGAACTCACTGTTGCTATATACGTCTTCGTGTATATCATTCTCTCAATGCTCTTTAGGGGAGTGTGATGTAGGCCACACTAGTGTGACTCTCTCTCTCTCAAAGCTGCAGGACACACAGCTCGAGCTAAGAGGATTTGTACTTGAAGTTTTTGCCGAGTTAAAACCAACCGGTCACTTGTCGCATACTTTTGGGCCTGTTGTGGGAGAAGCATTTGTTCTAGCATGTTTTTTGAATTATGCAAGCTTGATACTCTAGTTTTCTTGTATCATTGCAGCACCAAATTTCTAAGTGCCCTAGGGTGCCAAATTAATCTAAATGCGTAATTCTTGTCGGAAACAACAAACAAGCATACTAACCTAATGGTATTCCCACTATGAGCTAGATTTCTAACGGGATTTTTTATGAAATTGATTTATTGTTCAATCGATGAATTTATTCATGGCGGCATGCAGTGTGACATGAGGCAATGACTTGAAAAAAATGAAAAAAAGTGCGCATCCCACAAACTTGTTTGAGTTTAACATTACAAAGCAACACTTGCATTCAGCACTTGCAATGTTCCTCCTGAAGACATTTTCCCATACTTTCCATAATCCCTCTGGTCATCTGAATAAGGTTCTTAGGGTGACACACTTTTCAAAAATGGGATGACAACTGCAGTCTGTGCAAGGAATACCGAGGTGCCCTTGGATATACCTTTGTACAATCGATTAAAACCTAGACTATAATGCATTGAATAGGATTAGAATATAGACGCTGATATACAAGGGTTACTTATTTATTGGTTATTTGTTCATTGTATCATTTGAATAGGATTCGAATACAGACATTGATGTATAGAATAGTTGTTTATGGGCATTGCAACTGACACGTTCGCGAAGCCTATATCGTTCAGCACCGTCTTGATACCATGGGTCAAACCTGACCCAACGTCGTGCATAAGCGGACGGTGCCTATAGCGTGTATACTCACTGGGCGGAAGGCGAACATTCGCGCTGAGTAGCCGGTCGGCGGCCTTTTCCGTGAGCGAGCCGACAGCCGTGTCCGAGAGGCTGCCGTCCACTTTCTCGATGCTGGTGGCTTCCTCTTCACTGTGGGTGCGGCCCAGTGTCGCGCCACTGGGCGCTGCGCGAACTGGGTGCACGGGCCCGTAGCTTTGCATGCGCGTCGTGAACTCGCTGCGAACGAAGCAAGAGATGTGGGGTGAGAAATGGCCAGTCAGCACCACTCCCCCCCCACCCCCCCTGCGTGCAGGAATGTGTACTTTAAAAGTCACATTAAGAGACCACCGTCTGGTGCATAATCGACCGGTCTGTACAATAAAGCATAGCGGGTCCGTTCAGGTAAGGTCTTTCCATCGGTGTGAGGGAACAGCCAACTCTGGGCTGCTGCACACAGGTATAATGTACACGTGCTGCCGTTGTCTCGCTACTCTTTCTTTTAGCGAAGAAGTGGTGGTTCTCAAGGACTTGTAAGGTTGAAAATTTAAGATCGTAGAAATATAAACTACCTGCGTAACCTTGCACAACGTCCTCAGGAATCGGTTCACTCAACAAGAAATGCCAAAGTCTGGGCTGTACCTGCACCTAGATTGAATTTAGGTAGGGAACGTTTGAATTATATTCTTCCTGCTCTATTAAACAGATACGAGCGTAATAAGTTTGACCTATTTAGTTCATCAAACAGTCACCTGCCTGCCTTTTATGTTACCGACTGCGAACACCCTTTTATTGTGCCTACAAAGCTTGTGTAATGTTTGATTGTTTTGTTTTGCTTGTTTAAAATTTTTACATAAGTTGTATAATATTTGACTGCTATGTACATGTGTTATGTTGAATTTGTATATTGCTTGATTGTTATGTGCCTGGATTATGTAAAACTGTGCCGCTTACCTACTGCTAAGCTAAAAGGGGCTGTGGCTTTGCCAAGCTGTGTACTACGGCTTTTTTCCTGTAGCTGCTCTGTCTATCTTTTTTTGGCAAGGCAGAAATAAATTAATTTGAATGTGGCTCCCGCAGACTTCCATTGCACGGAAACTACACCATCGCGTGATGTGGCTCAATACAGGACAGCCCGCATACTGTATATGGTGCCGGCATATTGACCCTTTTTGCGGCGATCCCGTGGGCGCTGCCATGTTTGATCACATGGTGATGAGTCCATTGCTTGCCTCAGCTACCTCCGTCGCCTCTGTGTTTGCAATGGATGTATATGACGTCGGTGCGGCTCTGTAAACTTCTGTTTTGGCAGAAGTTGCAGACGATGACTAGGTGGACAACATGCGAAGCTTTGGCTACAGCTTCAAAGGACATGTAAGCGCTTTAGGAGCTCATTTCGCTTTGTCCAAATGACGCAAGCAGCGTATACAGTGCTTGATATGAAAGCGAGGCTAAAAATTTATTCCAAGCTATCCTAACTTTCCACTTATGAATTGAAACAGTATCAGTGTGTTTCGCCCTTCGTCGTTTATTTGACAAATATTTTGAAGCAGTGGCTTGTCACATTTCTGGCTCAGCAAATTTCCTTGGTACAATCACTATCTGATTATTTCTGCCTGGTCACTCGCAGGTGTGCTCAGTTGTGATAGATTTGTTCTTGCTGGGCACAAGGCTTGTAACATAGATATTCTGTACGTTGTAATAGCTTGTAGCCAATATGTATTATCATTAGTCACTTGCTTACTGTGTTGACCATTACGAAACGTTCAGCTTCGAACATTAGTGTGCTGTCAGTGTAGTCGCTTTCAGCCATGCTTCGGCACATTGATTCAAGCGTGCGCCCATTCACTTATTCTTGATACGTTTTCGATAGAGTGGGCTTAAGTTTGCATGTGAGTTGGGGTGGATGTGTTTAGATAACGAGCGAGAAACTTACCATGTGCCAAGAAGCAGCACTACTCCCTTTGTCACCGTATAATGAGTGGCACTCACTCTAGCAGCTAGACGTTCCGGGGTTGAAGTCCTTTCCTTGGAGGTTAGGGCTACAACGCTGGCGGATGAGTGAATTGTTTTATCCTCGAGGGAAGCCGTGCATCGCGAAAAGCCGGCAACACAAGCAGTCCTTACGTAGCAGCGGTCCGTCTACTTGGATACATAGATTCATTCCATTCATTAATATGCCAGTCACAATTTTTGCAGCCTACTACTGCACATGTCTTCACTCTATATTTTGCAGCATGAATGGGGCATAGTGCATTAGTGAAAACCGAGTTGCGTTTACAACAGCTGATCACACAGAAGCAGAGCAGAGCAGGTAATGGTTTCGTATTCGTGCGCTTTCACTGAGGCAACGTGCGGCGCACCACCGAAAGCGCCATCTCATTCCTCTAGAACAAACTACTTATCGTGAAAAGGGTCAAGACATTTAGTCATCTGTACTAGCGCTTCAGATGCACTGGTCTCCAGCTCCCACTGAGTTGCTGGGCGAGTTTGGTGCCGAACGCAAACTAGCGTAGATACGCATCTGCCATCTCACAAGAACTTGGTTTTTTGTTTGTGGTGTGCTCAAAGTGAAGCTAGCCGTAAGTAATACTTCAACTTGTCTCACTGGCTTAAGTGCTAAGTAGTAGTGGCATAGCCATCAAAATTTTTCGGGGAGGGGAAGCGAGGAAAGGCTACGCTCACATTGGAGAAGAACGACGTGCGGAACTGTTGCGTCTGGAAGCATACAATTACTTTGCAAAACGTTTCCTGCGACAATAGTTGTGCATGGGCGCGGGACATACTATTATATATCTAAACGAAAGAAGAATGGAAACCGAACCGAGGGGCTCGATTTTCGTTAATGATGACCATATATATATATATATATATATATTACAGGAACGTTTCAAGAAATAGTATTAGCGGGAAAATGGGAGGAAATGACGCTGATCGACAGAAAGCAGTCCATAGCAGCATCATTCGAGGGAACAAGTTTCCACCGTCTAGGTGCTATACTTCTTAGGCAGTAGAAGACCTGGGAGCTCACAGCCGTGGCATTTACGTCAATCGGCGAACAGTCCATACATTCAACTGGGCCACTGGCAAGCTAAACACGTTGTCTACCGCGTTCCTACTCTAGTCACTGTGGGCATTTATAAGATGAGAACATCGGTTCAACAACGGAACGTCACGACTTCACGCAACGGTATGGTTCGTTTTTTTTTTATTATTTTTTTTAGGAGGCGTTGCTCATCTAGAGGCACACCATGAGCGGCGAGGACGAAGCGGGCGGGCGGGCGCGGCGCTCACCTGAGCGTCCTGCTACTCCTGGGGCGCTCGGACTGCGTGGAGAAGGCACTGGTGACGGAGAACTTGGACACGGAGCTGGTTTCCGAGCCGTCGCTCTCGCCGGCGGCGCCGCCCTCGGCGCCCCCTTCAGGGCTGAGCATGGTACCGCCCAGGCCCAGGCCCGCGGCCAGCCGGCTGCCGCCGCCCCGGTGGTGGTGCGAGGGACCGCGGCCTCTCTGCAAGGCGGGTCCCCCCGGGGGCAGGCCAGGGCCACCCCGGTGGTGGTGGTGCGCGTGCTCCAGCGCCTGGTGGTGTCGCAGGCTCACCTCGCTGTCCGAGTACATGGCTACCGGCGTCATCGCTGCGAATGGCGTCGCAGCTACATGAGGGCCGGAAAAGGCGATGCGCGCATTGTACAATATACAGGGCGTCCTACGTTACTTGAACTAAACTCAATATGTATGCAAATGCTACCTAGCTGGTCCGAACCAAGGTAGTCTTGTTGGCCGTGGCTTGGATAGTCAGGATATCTTTTGCATTCCTCCTGATTAGATCATTAGTCTTATTTAATCAACTGCTTAATGATTATAATTTGATTAAAAGTGCAAAAGAAAATTGTAGAGCAACATGAAAAACTCCCGATACAGCTTTCTGTTGCTCAATACGTGCTACACAAAAGCAAACACACATTACGATGCCCTTACTGCCGGATCGGCGCTGCTTGATCTGGAGCTTGAGCTGTCGGGCGCGTTCCTCCATGTCGAGGGTCATCTGGTCCCGGCTGGTACCGGGCGCCCTACGCGCACCGGGTGGTGGTACCTGGGGCAGGTGGCGCTTCTTGGGCGTGGGCGTGCCCGTCGGCGTGCCGCCCAGGGAGTGGGACACCCGGCTACCCATGCCGGGCATGCGGTCGTCGGGCGGAGGCAGCCTGGGCCTGTGGCAGCACAACAGGAACATTCGAATTACATTAATCATCACCATCATAGCTAGATTTTAGGGGATCTCGAAGGAGGGAGCAGGTCGCACTCTTGAGCAGAGCAAGGCTTCCCTTGGTGGTCGCTAGTTTATTACAGTTGTACATTGCACCGCTCTACATTTGACACAGTAACCAAACGAATGATTTTCGAATATATGTATCACTGCAATAAGTCTACGCAAACAGCTGCACAGGCAAGGTAAGGTCAGCTGTATAAACTGTGCGTAGGTGTTCAAACTTCTAGAAGATTGCAGGGTTAGAAAATGTGGCGGTTGGTGTGGAGTTGTGGTGCTTAAATGCTCGCGTTATACCGTTCGCGTGGTTCTGCTTTTACATACGTACTTACGCGTATGTTTTCCTAGGCCTACTAAGCAGCGGTCTTGCAACAAAATTTCTATGAGCAAGCACAACTTCCACTTGAACATCGTTCGACCAGCCTTTATATAGGCCAAAATCGAGCGTTCATTATATGACATCCGGTCGACCTCCGAGGTGTACACGGCGTTCAGTTTCTTCAAGTTGTTTATGCACGCACAGTTACTAGTTACCACTTATATGATACTTAGGCAACTTAACTTGGAGTCCCATGTCAGTGCTTCTCCGGAAAAAGATCGCAATGAGGCAATAAAAGAACTTTGCACACGCCGCTCGTGCTGCCGTGGGCACTACAACAGGGCTTTTGAAAACTCGCGCATCTCGCTCGCGATGCCGTGGACTAACACTGCTTTTTATAACTGCTCTATCCTTCTATACAGTGCTCCCGGAATCGGTCTTGCTTAGACGCTTAGGTAAATGGTAGACAGGGAACCTTACGTATGTGTACTTCCTATGGTATACTAACAGTGAGTGCCCGCACGTTCAGGAAATGGAAAAGCGGGCACTTATAGTTCGTGTGATTGGCTAATATGCGACGCGCACCTCATGTCCGGCGGCGACAGCGACCTGGAGCTGGACTGCATGAGCCGGCCGCCCATGGATCCGGAGCCCAGCGACCGGGAAGGCACTCGGTACAGCGACTGCGGCTGCTGCTCCCTGCCTCCTCCTCCGTCGGGAAGCACCACGGAGCCTGACCGGTGACGCCGGTGGGGCATGTCCCGGCGCGTGGGCCGCTCGCCGAACTCCTCTTCCAGCGGGGGGCTGCCGCAGCCGCCACCCGCCGACGCCGATAGGCTCGGGCCCTCCAGGCTGCGACGGTCTGCGCGACGACGGATAGAATGAAAATAAAGTCTTCTTAGCTGACTTCGCATGGGTTTGGCGTATCTAGGGTCTGGGTATCTTGTAACCACTTCCAGAAAAAAAAAACGGCCCTTTCGCGCCTCCGGAGAGTCGTAGCGAGTCGCGAATGGTATCAAAATGTAGGTCTCAACGAGACAAAGAGCGAGAGTTAGTCGCACAAAAGGTAGAACTATGGTTACAAGCGTAATTAAAGCCAATGCAGTCGAAAATAAACCTAATTCCACTAAACGCGTCTAAAGAATGAACCGCCGTAGACATGGACATGTTGAGACAAAACCAAAGTACGGCACAGTATTGGGGAAAGAAGCGGGTTCGCTTGGATTATGCATGCCTTGCGCGAGGCAACAATGTCTGAAGGGCGGCTTCGCTGGTGCCCGCAAGAATTGAGAATTAGTCGCAGAAAAGGTAAAACTAAGGTTACCGGCGTAATTAGAGTCAATATAGTTGAAAATGAACCGCATTGCACCAAACTCCTGTAAAGGATGCACCGCCGTAGACAAAGACATGAGGCAAAACCACCGTACGGCACAGTTTTGGGGAAAGAAGCGGGCTCGCTTGTATTACGCATGCCTCGCGCGAGGCAACAATGTCTGAAAGTCGGCTTCGCTGGTGCCCGCAAGAAGTGAGAATTAGTCGCAGAAGAGGTAAGACTAAGGTTACCAACGTAATTAGAACCAATATAGTCGAAAATGAACAGCATTGCACTAAACGCCTGTAGAGGATGCACCACCGTAGACAAAGACATGTTGAGGCAAAACCACCGTACGGCACAGTTTTGGGGAAAGAAGCGGGCTCGCTTGGTTTACGCATGCCTCGCGCGAGGCAACAATGTCTGAAAGTCGGCTTCGCTGGTGCCCGCAAGAAGTGAGAATTAGTCGCAGAAGAGTTAAGACTAAGGTTACCAACGTAATTAGAGCCAATATAGTCGAAAATGAACCGCATTGCACTAAACGCCTGTAGAGGATGCACCGCCGTAGACAAAGACACATTGAGGCAAAACCACCGTACGGCACAGTTTTGGGGAAAGAAGCGGGCTCGCTTGGATTACGCATGCCTCGCGCGAGGCAACAATGCCTGAAAGTCGGCTTCGCTGGTGCCCGCAAGAAGTGAGAATTAGTCGCAGAAGAGTTAAGACTAAGGTTATCAACGTAATTAGAGCCAATATAGTCGAAAATGAACCGCATTGCACTAAACGCCTGTAGAGGATGCACCGCCGTAGACAAAGACACATTGAGGCAAAACCACCGTACGGCACAGTTTTGGGGAAAGAAGCGGGCTCGCTTGGATTACGCATGCCTCGCGCGAGGCAACAATGCTTGAAAGTCGGCTTCGCTGGCGCCCACAAGAAGCGATAATTAGTTGCAGAGTAGGTAAAATTTACGGTACTGGCGTAATTAGCGCCATTATCGTTGAAAATTAGCCACATCGCAACAAAACTACACTATTTCCGGAACCAACAAAAGTATCGACACTACAAAAGACAAGGTCGACGTAATTGCGCGTGAAATACGATACAAATAAGGTATGAAATGAGTGAATAATGATCGTCAAAGAGGCACAAGGACGCAGAATAGTCAGGTATCATCAACATTTACTCAAATAAATATTTGAACCACTATGTACGTCGAACTTCTCTTCTTGAGCGTGGGCACTTGGTAGAACCTTTCCTTTTTTCTTCCGTTGTGGGAGGGGAGGTAGGAATTCCCGTTTTAAGAACAGAACGCCAGAACTTAGAATACTCAGAGAGACAGTGGGAACATCAACAGACGAAGGCAAGAGTGCCACTCTGTTGACATGACTGCAAACTTCACTAGGGAATAAATTTCGTTATTCATGATCATCTAAAAACATCGCGTAAAACGAGGGACAAATATAAAAGAGTCATACACAGTTGAAAGTCAGCGCTGTGCATCTCTTCTATGTTCGTCCCTTGTTCTATGCGCTGTTGTTAGATTATTACAGTTTATCAGAAAAGAACTAGTGCAGAGTACACGCTTCATCAAGCTTCGAGGAAGACAGTTTGCGTAATGTGCAAACCCTTGTAGTTGCTCAATTACAAGACGTGATCAGTGACTACGAGTTTGATACCTTATGATAAGTGCGCTTCCCGAATGTTCCTATGGGACAGAACAACTTGTACGCGCTTTTCATTGTCCCATTGTTTTCTCGCGCCGGTTAAACATGATGTTGCGTTTTAAAACGTCTTCGCGCTAAGCAGAGTGTACCTTCGTGGGCACACGCTCACGCGCCCATGGGTGCCAAAGAAATAAAAGTAAGGCTGCGCATGACGTACCTCTGAGGATGGGGATGGCGTCGTCGTAGTCAATTTCGGACAGGTCGCTGTCGGAGAGCCTTGATATCGTGGATGGCGGTGAGAGGCGATCTGATGACGTCACTGAGCTCGTACCTTCCGTATCCAGGTACATGTTGCGATTTTTCTGCCGGAAGAGGTGCAGAAGATGGCATGCGCATTTGCCCGTTCGTTTCAGGTATAGGACACTGTTCGATACGCGTTCATTTAGAGGAATACGCGCGACATTACAGCTAAAGGTTGGCTCATACGTACGATCGCAAGGGCTCGTGCTTGTAGCGAATGACAGGGTGACATTTCACGTCGAGAATTAGTGTCGTCTGCTTTCTTGAAGCAAACAGCACTGATTTCCGAACGAGAAATTTTACCTGCTTCGTCGAAGCAGACTCACGGATTTAACTTCATTCGGTGTTATCAGTGCGCAGCCAACATAAGTGCGCACAACTTTTACATGAGTGCGTACACTTGACGAATCAGTTGCAATGATCAAACATATTTGGATGTGATCAGGATGTGCGCTATGTATAATAATGACAAAAAGGGAAAATTTTCGACGCTTGATTATAACCTTAAGGAATTGTTTCCAGCATGCCAGATCTAAGTGTGCCAAAGTTGGCCATAATTGGGAGCGCAACGTTGGTTTAGGTGTTTTTATGCTTGCGGTCAGTCAGTGTCAAAGCGCTAAAATTTGGGCTAGTTGGTTATTCATGATTGTCAAATAACAGCACGTAAAAGACAAAGGACGAACCTAGAAGAGACATAAGCAGCGCTGTATGCGTATATACGTTCGTCGCTTGTTTTAAAGTGCAGCTCTTATGCGCCCGCTCTTGCGGTGAGCGTCGGCGTCGGTGATGTAACCGAGCGAACGAGCACAGCGAAAGACGAAAGAGCAAACGCGGAGCGGGAGGTGAAATACGCTAGCCGCGAGCGGCGGAGTGACATGCGCGCGGGAAACTGGTGTCATGCGAATCCGCCCGTCTACTCGATGAGTGCTCGTATCTGGTCTCAGCCGTACCGCTCGTTTGGTACTACCGTCTGCTCGCGTCAACTCTCGCTCTCGCTTGTTCGGTTTGGTTGGTTTTGTCTCGTTCGCGCTTGCTTCGATTGTCATGGTTTGCGATTCTTTTGTAATCTGATTGTATGGGCGACGCGAATTGTGTAGTACTTTCTGGAAGCCACGCGGCACCAGCGATTACAGTGGAACCTTCAACGAGTCATCTATAAAAGCCGACGCGCTTGATCTACAGATAAGATTTTTGGCGATTACCGAATGTGCTACATGTCTCTCTCAAATTATTTGCCTCAATATATCACGAAATGAAAACACAAATAGAGCTGTGCTCAAATTTCCCATTAGGGAGTATTGTAATCGTCGGAGCACTTTATTTTCGTGCCGTTATTTGACGATCAGCGCCAAATGTGGGTGTTGTGCTAAAATGCACGTAAGCATGGTATGTACCCGCGAATACTTCTACAATATTAGATTAAACGATTTACTTACATACTGTACACCTAAGCTTTCCTCGTGACTGGTTAAGGGATACCATTCGCCATCTCCACCTAAAGGCGCCGTAGCCAATTCAATCACAACCTGGAAGAAAAAGAAAGGAATACTTAACACGCCACCTCAACTAAAACCTTTAAATTGCACGCGTACACACCTATGTGAAAAAGCGGCCGCTTATGCACTTCGAATAATCAATCGTGTGGGTCATAAACGCGTCGTCGTTCGACTGACAACGACGTTCCACGTCTCACCTTTTCGAAGTACACTCGACGAGACCGGTTTGTGACGTCACGGAGCCGTGCCAGTGTTATGACTATTCTCATTCAAGCCGACTTCTTGACTTTCGCTGGCAAAATACGCCATTACCAGTATATTTTTTTTCTTTAACCGTATTCTTTTAGTGGTCCTCGGCGAATATTCGCGACCGAGCTAATTATCGCTCAATTACGTCGTACTATTCGTCATTACAGCGTGGCTTCCTTAAATCGTGTGGCACATATGGCGTCTAAACATGAAAAAAAAAATTAAATTATGGGGTTTTACGTGCTAAAACCATGATCTGATTACGAGGCACACCGTAGCGGGGGACTACGGAATAATTCGGACTACGTGGGGCTCTTTAACGTGTTCCTAAATATAAGTACACTGGTGTTTTCGTATTTCGCCCCCATCGAAATGCGGCCGCCGTAGCCGGGATTTGATCACGCGACCTCGTGCTTAGCAGCCCGACAACCATGCGTCTAAGCATCGGAACATGTTTTTGAGATTTTAAGCCAGCGAAGGAATGCGCCGACATCACGAGAGGCATTCGTTACTGCAGCGGATTTTATCGCCCAGCAATTGTGTTAGCTTTTCTTTTTTTTCTTTTCCCCCATAACAGGTATACACGCATCTCATCGTCGCCCACGTGGAAAAAAAACATCGTTTCCAGCAGCGACGACACGGGCATGCACTGACCTCTCCGAGAAAATCGTTGGCGCCGTATCGGTCGTAGTCCCAGACGGTCACCTCCAGGGCTCGGTTTATTAAGTCACTTTTCCGCAGTGGAGCGTACACGAAACTTTGGTTCCACTTGGGCTCGTTCGTGTTGGCAATGGTCTTTGTTCTTCTTTTACTCTTTTCACTGGCAGAGCGAGGGAGAGAGGGGGGGGTGACACAATGGTCGGCAAGTGGCAGCACGTACAGCGAGCCCCGTATTCTTTTGCTGGGCTGAACACCTCGCACAGCGATCGCACAGCATCTATTACGGTAAACATTACCAGCCGTCAGCTTCACTTCTTTTCCCCCACAATACCGCACACTCGACAAAGGCCCATGTAGGAGGCACATCAAGCACAGGACACATGGGTCAGTAATATAAAGAAATAAACAATGGTAACCTAAAGAACAGTTAAAGCTTGAAAAAAGAGAAACGTGCAAACTAAGAACAAACACTTCGAATCCGTACCTAAAAAAGGAAAATGCGGAATTCCTTAATTAACCATTATTTTATTGATTTGTTTATTTTTGTCACGATCGTCACAAAAGGTAGCTCTGTAAATATTGGATTAACTTGTCGTTTATGTCTTATGGCTTTCCGACTTTCAGTGTAACACATTCGTAACTATAATGTACATGCATAACGTTTACATGAAGGAGGTTTCCGTACGATATTTCGAGCATGCCTCTCCGCAAAGACGTTTCCTTTTTCAATTGCAGATTTTGGTAAGGAAATGACACAAGAATTGCTACGTTCGAGTATGCACGCAGGCCGATGTTAAGTCATCATGACCTTGGATCAAACTGGCTTAAACTACGTGCCGCAAATGCGGGAAACATAGCGTCGAATGTAAATGACGTAGGTATCTACTCACCTTCTATCTTGGAGCAGGAACATTTTTACATAGGGATTCCTGGCTTGGTTATTAGATCGCGGTGGAAGCTCTGTGGCACAAACAATTGTAACAACTAACTGCAGGGATTGAGCATCGTACCAGAGTTTGATCTGAAAAGGAAAAAGAGAAGAAAAAAAAAAGAAACTGGGCGTGAGTCTTCCATTTGAAGGATATTGTAATGCTCGTAAAAT
Source organism: Dermacentor andersoni (assembly GCF_023375885.2). NCBI lineage: Eukaryota > Metazoa > Arthropoda > Arachnida > Ixodida > Ixodidae > Dermacentor > Dermacentor andersoni. The sequence goes on along the minus strand of NC_092817.1, from coordinate 122,350,235 downwards.
AACGGAAGTCCGATGGTCAGGGGTCGAGTTCACAAAGATTTTCGTTCGTAAAGCGCTGTTTGCCAATGACCGGCCGCCTTCACTCATGAAATCTCCAACATCCTCTTTGGTCGGCATCTGCTCTTGCGAACAGTTCTAGGGCAAAAACTTCTTTATTTTTGTGAATGCGGAAGTCACATCTAGTTATTGGCACGGACGAACGTTTTCATTGGAATTCGAACACAAAATGAGTTCTCGAGTCTAAATATTAGCTAAAGCAAAAGCGCAGAGTACTCGCAGAATACACCCTGCACTGTAAAGTGTTTACACCCTTAAGTGTGTGTTTTTTTGTCGCACCGGTAACACCCTTACCATTAGGACCTTAAACTAATTTATAGAGGCTGACAACGGAGCTCTAACTAGACGAGTGATGGCAAAAGACGTAGTTGAAAGCTATGTAATCCTTCTTACAGCCCTGGGCGCACACAAATATTCGACAAGGGAATTTCACAGGGAGAGATATGAAACTCTCGTTGTTGCATTTAAGAGAGATAGAAGTTAATACCTACTGGGTGTAGGGCACACATATCTCATTAAGTTCATTTTTAAAATAAAAAAATGCTACAAACAACAATAAAATATTTGTATAAATCGGCAGCGAAAAACGATATCACATTTGTGTGATATGGACCTCTGAAGCACCTAAAGCGGACAGAATTAATGTAAATACCTATAATTTGTGAGTGGGACTTCTGCGAGACCCTGATAAACATTGTTATACAAGGTTATGTAAGCCATAAATTCGTACACCATTATATGTCAGATACATTTGTCCGTTTGAGATGCTCTAGCAGATGCAATTTGCAGAACTGCAATATCTGTTATATTGGTGACGAGTTTCGTATTTCTAAACATTATGCTTCAACTTTCTTAACTTACCCATCTTCAGCAATATCTTTAAAGCTATGATGCTTTAAATCAGAATTTTATATCGTACTTTCGACAAAAGTAAGCTTCATCTCTTCAATATGAAAAATTTTGTTGCAATCGAAAACAAAAATTCTGGGGTCTTACGTGCAGAAACTAAAATATGATAATGAACATTGTAGTGACGAAACTTCAGATTAGTTTTGCCCACGATGGGTTTCTTTAACGTGCACCCAGTGCGTGGTTCGCGGGCGTTTTAACGCGATAGCGTTAAGGGCCCCGTGTCGCAGAAAATACGGAGTCGGCGTCGGCGGAGTCGTCCGTGAGCGAAAATTGCGGTATGGATTTAGGTACATGCATAAGCCACGCCTTGCTATATGACACGCGGTATATGCGGGTTATATTGCCACACCACTCTATCACTAAAGTTGGTCATACTTTGTATTACATTCTTGACAACTTATTCCACAGAATTTTGAGAATGACAGCCCACAAACAAACATCATGAAAAAAAAAAAACCGAAAGCGCATGTCTTTCGTCTTAAATCTTCCCAGACCTAAAATACTAAAAGTGCGAAATAATATCGAAAACTTAAAAAAAAAGATAGAATTTTTCTTTTAGCGCGGCTGTGTACTATCTACGGGATCGGCCCACGCTAGAGGCCACGTTTTCTTCATAAAGCTCGCCTTCGTGCATAACGTTCGCCGCCAGCGTTTCTCGGTAAACATTACGGTTAAATAAGCTGCAGTTGCCGGGAAGCGTGAGAAGCAGTCGGGTATCTTTGAATGCTATCACGTTCCACTCTTAAAGGCGAAGGTTAAGCGTGCTCCAAGTTCTTTTGCATTCCGCTCCCATCGGAATGCGGCCGCCGAGGCCGGGATCGAACCCGCAACTTCGCGCCCAATGGAGAAACGCCGTGGCCACTGAGCTAGTGCGACGGGTGAAGTTTCCTCTTGAAGAAACAACAATAAAGAGTGCATTAAACAACGCGTCTTTGCATTAAAAAGCTTCAGTTGGTAGAAAACGCTTGTGATCGTCTCTTCTCTATCGTGTTTTTCTAGTCGTTGCGCTGACAGAACCTGAACATGAACAGTGGGTTAAAGGAACACCGTATATTATAATTGTTATTCTTGGCACGACCCGGCCTTCTCTTCCTCTGTTATAAGGTCGTTCCCTGCTCCTCTGCTCGCGTTGCTCACGAGCTTTCTGTGCGTGCGTTATTTTTTTCAAAAAGAAGAAAAAGAGGAAGTGGCAAAGAAAGGAGGAAGGGGAATACGAAAAGAAATTGAGAAGGAAGATGACTAAGAAATAGAGGAGGAAGAAGATTAGTAAGAAGAATAGGAGGAAGCCGAAGCGGGAGAGGAGTAAGAAAAAAAAAAAACAAGCAGAAGAAGCAAGAGTGGGTGGACTGGCTGGCTTACCCGGATGCGTCCGCCAAGTATTGGAGAACGACGAGGTCTGTGGCCTAACGTGGGGGAGCCTGGCGTCACCGTAACGCTGGGCCTCCGGTCTGAGTAGTCGTGCTTCCTCACGTCTGGACAACAGAGACACGCAGGGCGGGAAATACACGCAGAAATAAGGCGAGTGCCAGTAAAGTCTTGTACTGGTAAATAGCGAACGACATTAACTAGCGATATAAACGTGGTTCGTTCTGTATTCTAAGTACGAGAAAACACGAACTTTGTCTTGACTGTGTTCTCGTAGCGTAATCGAGAAGGTCAACACACCGACTAGACTAGTTGTTTGTCTTCACTGACGATGTAATTAAGAAGTGAGTGCGCCTCTCGGCTGCTGCATGAGACGCCACGTTTCATATAGCTTGCACTGACTGGTTGCTGAGATCGCGGCACGATAAAATGTGAGGCGTCTAATACAAGTATAAGGACCGCTTAAACCCCGTCATACGAACCTCGCCTTGTGGTGCTCCCCGTGCTGGGTCCGGAAACGTGTCTCCTCATATTTCTGTCCGATATGTCTCCCCTTCCAGCATCGCTGCAAATTTAGAAACACAAACGACACAAAAAGAAAAGAAGTGCAGTTAATGAAAAGGAAAGAAAATCCGAGCCGCCTCGAACTTGTTATCGTTCAGACGACTCGGTTACTTGTGAACAGCGTGCGAACAACTCTCTAAATGTTCTCATGTGATGTAATAATTCTTCGTGATATTCGATAGGGTCACGTAAAATAAATTATGCAAAAAAAAATGTTGCTGCACGTTACCTGAGCGGCCTAGAAACGACGAGTTCGACCTGCATTTCCTGCTTAGATTCTGATATGATGTCGTAGACCTCCTCGTATGTTTTCCCTTGAAGTGACCGGCCGTTCCATTCCAAAACTTCGTCTCCTGTGAAAAGATAGGAGAGGGGGGAAAAAGCGGCAGCACGAAGATATAGTACCTGCGAATTATATTCTAGCTCCATCTTTTTGCGCTAACGTAAGGAAACAACTCGGACTAGGACGAACACAGAGAACCGCGACCGAACAGGTGAAGACTACTTACCAAACTCCAAGCATTGCTGGTAGTCATCGGTTGTAGCGCTTTAAGCTTCGCGTATGTTCATGCTTTGGACACAGGCAAAGGAAATTGCACAGCACAATATATATATATATGTGACTGCAATATGATGTGCGAATTTATTCATGATCGTCCCCTAGCATAACACCTAACACTGCATTGGGGGCTGCCTATAGTAATATACTCTGACACTACTGCCGGCGTATGTAGGGGCCTGCAATTGCAGGCGTCGCTTGTAGTCGCCGGTTTCTTGCAACCACTCTGTTCATACGACATTTGAATGACACTAAAGAAAACACGGAGCTGCATTTGTACACTACACTTTAACAATACAAAGAACTGCATTTGCTGAAGGCTGATGCTTGGAATCGCAGAACACAACGCTAAGCAGAAATACGAGCGCGACATCTTCCAATTCGCGCACCTCTGCTTTGTGAAGTCACAGATTGTGGCAACGTATGCACAAAGAGGCGTGTTAGAAGTTCTTACAATGAAAGTATTACATTGCATTTGTAAATGAAAGGAAACGTAGCCTGGGTGTGTCTTTAGAGCTTTCGAACAAAAATAAATTAATTAAGAAAAGCTTAGTGCTGAGAAATTTGCTAAATAACAGAATAACGTCGATTTCGCGCTTCGAGCGCGAAATTAAAGAAAGAAGAATAAAAACCCCGTTTTCTCGTCGAATGAATGCATCAAGAGTTCTTCAACAGTAGCCTAGCCTCAGTTTGGGTTAGTATTCATGTACCTAATTTTGTATCATCATGAACAGCAGCTATATTTCATGCCCGTTGCAGGACAACAGCCTCCAAATACTTCTGCCTTGCCTCAGACGATTCCACCCTGTGCCTTTAAATTTCTTAATATCATCACAACATCCAATCATCTGCCGTCCTCGAGCGCGTTCCCCTTCTTTGGCAACCAGTGCGACACTTTAACAGATCACCGGCTATTAATGCGATTAACATACTTAGAATACCTAGAATACTTTAGGCACTTTCCAGTATCTATCTATCTATCTATCTATCTATCTGTCTGTCTGTCTGTCTGTCTGTCTGTCTGTCTGTCTGTCTGTCTGTCTGTCTGTCTGTCTGTGTCTGTCTGTCTGTCTGTCTGTCTGTCTGTCTGTCTGTGTGTGTGTGTGTGTGTGTGTGTGTGTGTGTGTGTGTTTGTGTGCGTGTGTGTGTGTGTGTGCGTGCGTGCGTGCGCGTGCGTGTGTGTGTGCGTGTATGTATGTATGTATGTATGTATGTATGTAATCATTTTCCTCGACCCACACCAACTTGGCTCACTCGGTAGTTCATGGCCCAATAAGATAAAGCTTCCTCTTAATGTCAACTATAACCAAAATAACGATAACTAGAACTCATGCACATAACCGATAGAATATCAACTGAATCAGATTTGCTATTGCAAAAATAACTTTTTTTAGGAAACATTGAAGAAAATAAACTAACACTGGGGATATTCACAGATTAAGAAAAAAAGCACTTGACTTGCTGAATCACGAGATAATAATGTGTAAGATTCAGAAATATGTAACCTGTGGGATTTATCTATTTCTCGCTCCTATTTCAGCTGCCAAAGACGGGCGGATTGCATTGATACCTGCATGTCCAACATGCCTTCCATTCAATGTGGCCTTCCCCGACGCGGCCGTCTAGGGCCATTTCTTGTTAATGTATATGTGAACGGCATTGTGAGTGAAGCCAATGGCGTATTGTACGCAGACGACACGTCTTTTTCCGTGTGACTCCTCTGAAGACGAGCTTGTAAACAGAGGTATTGCTGCTTTGAGTGCGCTTGGCACTTGGGCAGGGGCAAATGGATTGATAGTAAGTGTGAAAAAAGACTTAAGGAGTAACTTTTTGTCCCCTCAGCAAAAAGATCATGGTAAATAAAACACTGATTATAAATAATTCAGTTATTGAAGCTGTAAGTAACTTTGAATCTCTTTGTGTAATGCTTGATGAGTACATGAGGTGGACGGACCACATCAGGAACATTGCATCAAAGCTTTGTGTAATCTTTGTGCAAGCTTTGATGATTACATAAGGTGGACGGACCACACCAGGAACACTGCATCAAGTCTGTGCCGTAATGTAAGTTCCTCGTCAGAATGTCGCTATGAATTTCAAGCTAAGCTTAAACTCTTCATCTATCACGCGATGTTCTAATGCTACCTGAATTACTGTTACTTGGCGTGGGCAAGCACACATAAAACCAGCAGTAATAAGTTTCTAAATTTCTATAAAATAGTAATAAGACTTACCGCTGGAGCGAATTACAGAATTCACATATAACCATTTTCTCAAAATTTATGCAGAAACTCCACGGGAGTTGTCTAAGTATACGTAACCATACCCTCAAATTTCGGTTGGTGCACTTCCAAATTTCAAGTTGGCCCACTCCAAAATTTTAAGTTGACCTGCCCCCAAATTTCAGTTCGCCCACCTCTACTACAGGCTTCTCCATAAATTTTCTATGGAGCCCTATGTATCGCTATGGGTCTGCATAAATCTGGTCATATGGGCATTCTCTCTGGTCAATTATTACTTTGTTTCAATCGTTCCTTATCGCTTATAAAGCTACCACTCATCTACAGTTGTACTATTATAACAATTAAATGTCTTCGCAAATTACGCATATTTGTTCAGATACAAGGCATTACACTATTCGAGTGAAAGACAGATTGTGCTGGGGTACTAGCTAAAGAATGCTTACGCAAAAATACAATATTCTCCATGTGGACATTGATTTTCAATACAAATTGTTATCTTCCCTCAGATTTTCTCTGCCAAGTGTCTCTGAACAGCTTAAGGCTCTCTGTAGAAATTGACACGCATACGTCAATGAATTTTTACGAGACAGACATACAAATGGTTAGTTCCGCGTGTAAGAACAAACTACGGTGAACAGAGCCTACAATATTTATTGCGTACAACGTTAAATAAGTATTACGCCTTTAATGAGGTTTATACTTTGCCTGCGCTTCCTTTAAGCGATGTTTTATTAAAAGTATCAAACAATACTGTTTCCTAATACATGATTTGTTTGCATTTTGTTGTAGATCTTCCATTCTGCAATATTTCATATTACATCTGATGTCCTTTTGAAATGTTATTTCGCCGTTGCCTGCTGGCATAAAGCCTGTCTGCGTGCTGTCCCTGTGTAATATATGCCTGTATTTGTTTTCTGCGTCCCGGATGTCTTTCAGCTGATTTTTTCTTAGGCTTTTGTCTGGGGTCCATGCCGTAATTGGCTGTGACGAATAAAGCACTAATTCATTCAGTTACAACCGTTCGCTCTCCAATCCACATCGATATCCTGTGATATCCTCCTGTTCCTTAACGCTACGCCTACGGCATTTCGTTCCATCGCTCGTCGCGCGATCCTTAACCTCCTTTCAAGCTTCTTTCTTATCCTCCAAGTTTAAGTCTCATAAGCTATAACAACAAGTCTTTTCGAGGATGTTGGTAAAGCTACCAATCGTGACTTGGAGTCTAAATTTTAGCGTCTCCGTAAAGCGATGCGCGTAAACCTGAAGCGAAACTGGGGGGAAAGACCCGAACGTGTTTATACACGCTTCCACCGAGGTGCAAGAACGCGTTCTTTCTGGACTATGGCGCGTGCGTGCAAGGAACACGTGTTGATGCTGTGCCAAAGTTTTCTTTGTAATTTCATGCTACTTTAGGATGGATTACAATTTTGTTCTTTCGCAAAACTTCCGCCACCTTGCGAATTTACGCAGAATGTGATTTGTCATCTTGTCAACTGAGTCGTCCTCGCTCTGCGATTCCCCTAGCCTCCAGGTTAGCTCAACTGGCCGAGCATCCGCCCAGGAAAGTCTATCACTACTACTACCCGGACCAATACCCTAATACATGCAACCATCGTAAGAAAAAAGCGGATCTGTTCCTTATTATGTGGCCGTGCCCAGCGGAAAATCACACAAATCACGAAATAAGTAATACTGAGCAGTGGGAGGTCGTGTTGCTCAGCTCCGACCCTGACCTGCAGGCCATGGTCATCAAGAGAGCTGAAGAAGCCACACGGGTCCAGGGGCTCGTGGCTACCTAACAACAAGGTCATCCGTCAATACCTTGTCAAGTCTTTACTCACTCACTCACTCGGGCTCGAACCCCACACCAGGTCAATTTTGTTTCTTCCACATTTTCTAAGAAACGCGCATTGGCTTCCTTTGTAGCTTTGTTGTAACTCTGGAGTACATGAGAAATATTCGCCTTTCATGATCCTGCCGCTGTATAGTTCTGAGCCGAGGATCATGTGGGCTTACAACCACCCAGAGGAACAACTCGTCGCGGTAGCTTAGTGGCTATGACGTTGCGCTGCTGAGCTTGAGGTCGCGGATTCGATCCCTGCTGTGGCGGCCGCATTTCGATTGGGTCGAAATGCAAAAAAAAAAAAAAAAAACGCCCATGTGCTTAGAGTAAGGCGCGCACATTAAAGAAACCCAGTCAATCAGAATTTTTCTCGTGTGCCCACTACGACACGCCTCACAATGAGATCGTGGTATTGGCACGTGAAACTCGAGATATATGTCGTTTTAGGCTTCCAGAGGGCATGTTTGGCAACGCCCGTAGAGCTTTCGCTGGAAAAGGCCTACGTGTGCTGCATGCATCAGGTGCGAGGTGGTGGCGTACCAGGCTTGAGGTGTCCGACGGTGTCGGCGACGCTGCCCTTCTTGACTTTCTCGACGAGAGCGCCCAACTTGCCGGATTCGAGGATCTTTCCGCCAACCACCTTGAGGCCCAAGATGGCGGCGCTCGAGCTGCCTCCCTCCTGGAGGTTCTTCTTCAGCACCATGTGACCCAGCATGCGCGTACCGTCCGCCGAGGGCTTCCACGAAGCCGGGTGCTGCTCGGCAGCGAAGGTGGGAGGAAAGGGGACAGGGAGAGAGAACACACGCGTGTACCAGACGCCAGGCATAGTGCGACATGTGTAGTGAGCATGCGTTTTCTCCACCGCACGTAGGTCGCGAAAAACCTGTCCGGGGCGCTCTCTTTTGACTCGTCTGTGGTACCTTGCCCAATCTCGAAGGCTGTATTTCGCTCTGCAGTTCGTTGGGAAAAAGCGCTAACGGTCGCGAACACGTTTGGCTGTGCCGCCAGTTGTCACTATGTTAGGGCCACGTTCGCAAAGCCTTCCGCGCACTTTTATCCCTGTAACCTTTATAAAAGTGTACGCTTCCTGGCATTTCTTTTCTGCGGTAACCTTCAAATAGGGCTTTCGGCCCATTAGTATTGATTTTTGGCAATTTTGTTTTCTTATTTTGTTTTCTGTGAAAGCGCACACCGACTACAGTATGTGTAGCATGCAATGCACATTGATTTGTAGTTTGCATGCGCAACAATTTCGAAATATGTGTTCTAAAGAAGTTAGTCGCAATAAAGGCAATGCGCAGCCAATTAGTCTTTAACTCAAGCGTTATCCGAGTGGCTATCTTTATTGACCAGTATAATGAAGCTAGATAATGACAGATCAATATTATGCACGAGATGCTTCGTGACGTCAGTCCTTTAATAAGTTGTCAGAGAGATAGCGCGAAAAAAGAGAAAATTGCTGTTGCTCGTCAGACTTCGGCAGAGCAGAAATTTTTTTGTGCCTGATGCGGTTAGAAAATGGCATAAATGTGTTACTGAGTCTCGTTTCATGCAATCTGTCTTGTTAAGCGAACATTCTGCTTTGGCAAAAGTAAAGCAGGATAACTGGAAGGTCATAACCACGTGGTCTTGACGTGACGCCATGAAGAGACAACGAAAGACGCGACCGGCAACGTCACGGCGCTGGCACAACGCTTTACTTCCGAGAAATATGAAAGAGTTTGGCGCCAATCTTACGATGACTATGCGGCGGTTAATCGATGTCTGTCGCTACAAACAGAGCCAGTAGGAAAACAAAATACTGTCCGCTCAAAAAGTTCGTAACATAAACGTTGCGAGAAAAGTCTGCACCATAATATTGTTCTTGTCCCTGATTGTTGGTGCGTGTATTTTGGCAGGAAATACTAGCACGGTAACAGCCAGTACTCGATTCTGTTCAACATTACTAATTGTTTATTAAGGACATGCCGCTCATTCTGCTGCGGGCAACATAACTTGTAACATTTGACACATTTAACAAGCAGTTAGCTTACATGGTAATCGATTGTTAAGTTGAAGTTTAAAGTCATTTCTATCATACAGGAAGGAGAAAAAAAAAGAGATGGGGGAACATATAATCATGTTTCTGGAATACGGAGAGAGCTAAAACACTGCACTTGCGCATTTCAGGCTAAGCTCACACTGCGACCATTGCAACTGTAGGCTGCTTACTAAACCTAGAAGTGGTCTTCACATCCAATAAAATTGTGCGACGGTGAATATTTTCCAACGTTTACAACCACTGCGCGTTACGCGATTGCCGTGGTCGCCGTGCGAACATAGCTGACATACAGTTGGATGTCTGCGTCTTATGGATCTAGGGATGAAGGCATTGATTTGTGTAAAGAACGTCCACGAGGTAATTGATCAGAAGCAGTATGGCCGTGGGAGCGGAGACTAAAAGCTCGGCTACCAGTGAGAACAAGGTTACAGTCGTAGTCAATGCCCACCGTTCCGCTACACCACGTCCGAAAAAAAAATGAAAGGCCGTGGGCGTCCAACGTGAAGGTTGCGACAGCACTTTGGAAAATTGGCCGCGACGCGCTACGGCAAACGTTCGCAGTTGGTCGAAAATAAGGCTGGTATTACAGACACCAATGGACCGTTCATATTATTTTTAAAATGTAGTGTTATCGACACGCCTCTTATTTGGCCTTACACGGGAAACTTCACACTCCACTCCAATTTATGACCTAAAAAAAGAACAAAAGAACTATACAAGAGAGGGCAATAACGTCCTGTATCATTCAGGCTGAATCACGCGCTATGTGGACAGGGTTGTCAGTCGCGTTAAACGAACTTAATTACAAACAGCGCCAATGACGGCAGTTCCTATAGAGCCTTGTGGTAATGAAATGTCACTCTGTGTCATGTAATTAAGCAAGCCATATAAAGGAGAACTTATACAATTTTTGTTCTTTAGGTGTACGTAGGAGCATAAAATATTTTCCGGAAATTGCGGCTACAGGGAAACTTAGGAATTAAATCTGCGCGTTAGTTTCGGAGCTCGCCAGTAATACCAGGCATTTCGTGCTTAGAAGGTCAACACATTACTACGATGACACTTTCGTTTTCCACTATCGACGCAAGAGACATTAGGCTAAATAACACACACAACTGCTCCTACAGTTCATAAAATTCTTTGCTCTGCAAGCTTAGCGAGTTTCACCTGATACCGAGAAGAGGCTTAAGGCTACCAGAAACAGATTTAAACTGATAGTCCTAAGAATTTCAGCCCTGTCTTCGTTAGAAAGGCAGTTGCGAGCGTTCGCTAAACGCGACGAGTTGGTAAGGGACCTTCAAGCCGTCTTCTTCTCTCTATTTCTGCGCCCTATTTCCTGTACCCCAAGTCCCTCTCCTTTATCCCTCCCTCGAGCGGACACGACTCGAGGGGCTGCTAAAAGCCTCCACATCGGAAGAGTAGCGGTTGCCAACAACCGCCACCCACACACAGGAAAGACGAGGCGGTTCACCAAGGCTGTCAACGCTTACCTAAGGCGCACCATCCTGTATGAGATCGAGGAACACCGGTCACATAAGAGGGATGCATCGACGCACGTCTGCGGTGTCAGTCGGCAGAGGCGGGAAGGAATCGGGACGGGCGGCTTCGTTCGATGGAGGCGGCGAGGCACGTCGGCACGACCGGGTTTTCGAACTCGGTGGTGGGAAGGCGGGGGGAAGCAGCGGGAAAGGGGTGAAAAAAGAAGCCCGCACTTGAGGGGCGGGAAGTCGCGCGGGCACGGACAGGAAAAAGTTGCACAGCCGCACGATAAGCCGCGAAAGCCGACGCAGTCGCTGCCGAGTGTTCCGAAGCGCGCAGTAGCCCTAGCGCGTGTAGACGTGTGCAGGGGGCGCGCGCGTGCGCCAGAGAGAGAGAGAGAGAGAGAGAGAGAAAAATAAGAAAGAAAGCAAAGCGGAGATGGGAGAGCTCCCGCAAAGCTGGCTCCTCCGCGCCAATACTCTGCTTGCGGAAAAGCGCACTGCGCAGGTGCACACCGACGACGATTTCTGCGCGCGGGTGGCCAGAGGAGAGAGAGAAAGGGCGGACGGCTCTGACGCGTGCGACGGTGGCGGCCGCAGCAGTCGCCCGGCCCTGCACGAATCGCCGCGATTCGAGCGGCAGCGGTTTACACCTTTTTACAGCTTTTCGGCATCATGGTATATTGCGGTGGGCGCAGTGCTTGGCGATCGCCACTGCACAGCTTCAGCGGTGGCTCGGATAACTCGGCTTTTCTGCTGCTGACCGCGAGGTCACAGGTTCGATTACCAACCGCAACAGAAGCATTGTCGTGGAGGCGGACAGCAGGGACGATCGCGGACTGAAGCACTAGCAGACGATAAAAAATAATAATAAAATAAAGAATAAAAACGCAGCGGGTCGAAATTAGTGCAGAGCTGAAGTGTATCCATGGAATTTTAATGATCACTAGAAAGTGCCACAAACTTGGTTCCTATTTTTGTGTATGGTTACATACGCGATAAATACACGTATATGAAGTCTTCTTGCGCCCCTCGATTAATGCCTCCTGAAAATTTATTAACTGCGTAGCAAATATTGTTATCGCATGTAGTATTTAGAGGGACGAAAACAAAACAAAAAGCATTGACGCTATTGTGTTAATATAGCTTGTTATAATTTATCGACCTGTGCAACCTGACGTGGTTCGCCATAGGAAGCGCCGCATGCCCATTCTGCTCGAGCACACGGTAACAGAAACGTAAGTTAAGTCACGCTACGCTAAGGTCGTGTCACAATCCTCATTTTACAGTTATCTTTCCAGCAGTACATGTGATTGCTGCATTGTGTTTGTTATTGTGTCTCAAAGCATGGAAACGAAACAGAAGTGTGAATGCATCCCTATTACTTAAGGTGTGCCCGACGTATAAGCGACAGCTTGAAGTACAAGATGCCGGCGTGACGGTTTTTTTTGCTCGCAAAGTGACTTTCACAGCATCACCTGTAGCAAATGCTCGCCGCATAAGGTAAGCTTTTTTGTAGGACGAGTACGGTGACGCGAATCAGTGCATCTGTCTCATTTAAATAAACTCAAACGATATTCTTTTTAAATTTTCATCTGTTTCTCACATACAGAAACCGAGGAGCTGGAGAAAATGCTCTTGACAGCATCACAAAAACGCAGCCCCTCCTTGCTGAGACACATGTACTAAGATATCCCGTGATTCGCCCGAACAGTTCTTCCGGTAGTTCTTCATCTAAATCGCTGTCTTTTCAGTCTGCAAGAAATGAGTTTCGCGAAGAATGGATTGTTATCTGTGCCACCACAAGACTATTATCACCGTCGTGCGTGTGTGTTTAGCTCAGTCGCTACTTCGTGAGCCCCTTGCATGTTTTGTGCGGCGAGCGCCGTACTCGAATCGCAAGCAACGCAGCGTCTTGCTCGGCGCCGTCGTACGAAAAGCCGGGTACTTTGGTTAGCAGTGATGTCGTGCCGCGCACGCAATGAGTACTTTTGCAGTACTTGTTTTTTTTTCAGTTCTCTCTCAACCCTGGACCACATTTGTTTCGCAAGTGCGGCGAATAGGCAAAATGAAGCGGCAAGTTCAAAGAAAAATTTAGAGAGAGGAGGGGAGAACGAAGAAGTTCGATACGAGCCCAATAACAACGCTCTCGTGTTTCCTTGTTCAATGATCGCAAGCGCGGACGCGCCGCACGATTTTTGCAAGGACAGTTAAGTTGCCGAAAAAAAAGTTATATATATATATATATATATATATATATATATATATATATATTCCCGACTGCCGGTGTGTCCGAGTTTCGATGGTACGCGTCAGCGAAAAACGATAGGACAACAAGCACTCCCAGTTTTGTTTCGGAGCTCATTGTTTTGTTCTAGTGTTAAGTTTCTTTGACGCTTCCTTTTTTATCTCTCTCTTTCAATGTTCCTTTCTTCTCTTCCGATCATTGTGAGAGACGATATTGTGCCGCGCTGTCTGCCAGAGCTGCTCTCCAAGTTATCGGAATAAAAAGGAAAGGGGGTCGTAATGACAAAACAGATATGAGAAAGAGATAGTAAAAAATACTATGGAGGAAAGTGGGAGGTTGGGAGTGAAAAAGACAGAAGATGCGCGAAAGTTAAAAAAAGGTAGAGTGGGAGATGGGAACGCAGGAATGAAGACACACGGCATGTCATGAAAAATCGGGGTGAGGGAAGGGTCGAGAGATGTGGGAGGTTTGGGTGGCGGGTATATGTCGGCAACGCAGAGGTGAAGAGTTAAGGAATAAGGGCGAAAGGAAGTGCGGGAAGCCTTGGAAAGAAAAGAAAAAAAGGTACACTGGGTAGAAATAAGGAAGCAAAAATGAAGAAAGCAGGAAATGCGGGAGAAAAGATGGAAGGAAGACAGTATGTTGCGGGATAGCGAGAGAGAGAGGAGACGGGTGTGAGGATAAGCGGCACGGAGCCTAGGGAAGGACGGTCGAGGGCGGCGGAAGCGGGGCGAGGAGGTAGCGGAGGAGAGTGTACTCGTCCGCACGCTCGACAGAGGGAGGGAACAACGTGGGGTAGAATTGGGGAGGAGAGAGAACAGGAAGCAGAAGCTTTCTCAAAAAAGGGCGATAAACAAGACGTGGAAAAGAGAGAGAAACAAGAAGAGCGTTGAAAGAAATAAACGCCGGGCAGAGAAAGGGAGTAGTATGAACGACAGAAAGAGAGCGCATGCGGGACCGAAAGCGACCTTTCTTTCTCCGTGTCCGCTTTCGAAATGGATCGATGCGCGAGTCAGGTCAGCTTCGATCGGCCCCTCTCCGTCGGCTGTGCGGTGCCGGCGGCTTCCTTGCAATGCAACGGGAAGGGCGCCGCTTCTCGATTGCGCGCTGCCAGCGGGCTGCACCGTCGAGCGGCGGCGGTCACACATGGAGCTCCCCACTTCCCCAATTCCCGCTGCTACGGGAAGAAGCTCTCTTCCCAACTGACCCAACGAGGACGGTGAAGGAAAATGGGGGAGAGGGAGGGGGCTGCGTGTGGGAGGAAAGGGGGAAGCCGTGACCGGACCGTCTAACCGGGAGTAGGAGGCGGTGCCCCCAACCGCCCATCTCAACAGCCAACTCGCGGTAGTGGGTGGGGTGGGGAGGCTGCTGCCCCCGTGCCTGGACTGAAGAAAGACTACACAGGGAGCGAAGCGGCCGTCGCGAGCTGTAGTAGAACACGCCGGGAGCCGCCGCCGAGTTGCGGAGAAAGCGGCGAGACAATCGAATAACGAAAACGGGCCCACGTTCTTCCTTCGCCTTCTCGTTGCTCGCCGACCCGCACTCCCTTTAAGAAGGCCGCGGAGGCCCTCACGTGTCTCTTATTATTGCTTGCTTGCGTGCGTGTGTGTGTCGGCTCCGAGGGACGATCAGAAAGGCCCGTACGCGCCACTCGGCTTTGTAATTGCGTGCGCGAGCAAAGGCAGACGCTCCTGAATTGAGGATGAACTGAAGAAAGCAAAACAATGAGCCCGCTGGCGGCGGAGTATTGAGAGCTGTGTACGAATGCGGGAATAAAATAAGGCTCACCGGTGGAAGGTGGGCAAAAAGGAAATGTGAAAACTGGCATGGCCGCTTAGCAACGTTGGCAAACCGTATGTTCAGGCGCCTTAAAACTCACGAGTCAGCATTGGGCAGCGAAAAAAAAAGTACGTAGTAACGCCTTCTTTATTCTCTTTACTTTTTCTTGGAAGGCGTACTCTGAAAGAAAAGACACATTGGCGAGGGGTTCTGCTAATGGATGTTGATATTTGTCTAGCTGTTACAGGCCGTATGCACAGCTTAGCAGAAAGCGACCGAATTGATTGTCGATGTTCGCCGAGTGATGCCCTGTAGTCTGCACTGTGAAGTTGCTCGTGACTTTAACAAAGAGCATTGTTCGATTGCTCACGGTCTTGTCTTACGCAGTAAAGAAATGTAACGTCTACGTATAATCTGCTAAGCCACTTTCTTTATGTGCACAGCTGTAATCGCTTCATGCGCAGAAGAAAAGGATTGCAAGTCTTGAGTATAGTTTATAAGGTGTGATTAAAAGTGCCTCACAGCAGTTTTACTCTATCAGTAGCAAGGCTCTTCAACATATCGCTTGTGACTTCTAGAACATGACCGCCGCCAGCGGCTCTCTGTTGCATGTAGAACTACTGTAGCAAAACATTGCCGGTAAAAAGAGAAAACAAAATGGAGGACGCTTATGCTTCGCTTTTAAGAGAGGAACGCGACAGCATTAAAAGATCCCTGACTGCTTCTCAAGCTTCCCGGAAATTGGAGCGTATGTAACCGCAATGAATACCGGGAAACGCTGGCCGCGAACGCTATGCACGAAGGCGGGCTTTGTAGTAGAAACGCGGCCTCTTGCTTGGGCCGCGATGCGACGGAGGCGAGCGCCATCTGGAGGCATTGCAAGGAACCGGCCGCGCCGCTCCGTGGCCACCAAGACACCCACCCGCGCGTCGGCTTGCGCAAATGGCGGAAGTCGCGGCCGGTCTGTGAACTTTATAAATGCTGGAAAAGGGGTTTCTTTGAGTTTTCGCGTAACAGAATTATGTTTGCTCGTGTAGACAAATTACAATCCGAGAGATATCATGTCTGTAGGTTGTGTGTAAGTCGTAGCTTACAATTTTTTCACGTATTTTAGCTTGAGAAATTCAATTCAGTAAATTCCTTGCGTCACATGGAGGGCCTGGGTTTGCGTGGTTCGAAAATCTTTTTGTCGAAACGACGTCCGACGCCGACACTGGATTTTCTGCGACACGGGCTCCTTAACGCTGTCGAGTTAAAAAGTGCAAACTATCAAAGAAACAGTGTCCCCTCTTTTATCTCAAACAACACACCCTTGCTGGCATGGTAATTACACAATAATACAGACATTACGCTAGCAGTTTATCAGTACCCATTACTTAACCAGAAGGTAACTAATGTTCACGAAGCAGTCCGTAGCAATGGTCCAAAAGAGGCTGCCGCGCTTAGGAATATTACTAAACCTCTTCTCTATTTTCCAAAGTGCTGCCAACCACCACACATTTGTTTTGAATTCCACAGAACGCGTTGCCACATCACGTCCGCTCACGATGCCTTCATCCCGAGTGACCAGAGACGCAGATGATTGATGGCACGCAACAAACACGCTATCGGAAGCTTTGAAGCTCCGCACATTGTATACAATGAAGTGACACGTTTCTGTGGTCTCGAAGCTTGCTAAGCCAAGCTTAGAGCTTAGAAACTGCCACTTTATGAAAGAAAAAAAAATATGCATCTGAATTATTACACACCCACGGCAGACAGAGTTATACAGAGCGTCGACATTTGCGTGTAGAGGCATTGCGCATAAAGAAATCATGCTTCAAGCTGCTGCTGCGCCAACGGGCAATAATAGCGTGCAATCCATGCCTGTACGCAGTCCCGCCATGCTGAAGTTGTGCGGATCGCGTACGCCTAGCTAACAAGCTCGTGCTGCGTGGCAGGGAAAGCGAGCAACAACAGGCGTGCATACATGGGCGAGAAAGACAATTAGTACTGCACGTAACGTTAGCACAACTGTATACGCATCGCACGAGATTAGTATTAGTATAACGTAGAGTATAATTAGTGTAGCTTATTTTGGTCAGTCAGCATAGTTCCCTTAGGTGAAATGGGCACACTGCCCTTCGATGGCTGGTGAATGTAACGCCGAAATGTATATATTCCCGTTGCACCTGCTTGCGCAAAGCTATCGGAACGTCTTGAGTTTTCACGCATATAACGAAGCATCAATGACAACTTAAGTTCCTCTCGTCCGCCTGGTTGGCCTGAACTTTCCTTATGAACTTTTATGGCCGACAGTATTGCACCATCTCCTGAACTATGGTTGACAAGGCAAAGGTTCGATTAAAATAATAGGCAATAAGAAAATGTGGCTCTTTAAAGGCATTGAGTACCTATGTGAAAGAGGAACTGTTATGACATTAAAATAGTCGAATGCGATGGGCAGCTGAGCCTGAAGTGTATATATACATACGTGGAACGTATGCATATATACGTGGAAAATACGTGGAACGTATTTTCAATTTATTCCTGTAGCGCGCTGTGGCCTGGAGACTATAGTCGCGTGTGAAAGGAAGCACACCATATATAAAGCTGCAAACACGTGGAGCGTGTTTTCTGCGCATTTCCCGACGCACGCCGTGGCCTGGAGAACAACAGAATGTGAAAGGCAGCATTGCAGCCTAACGTGGCAAACCTATGCACCGCACTTTCGACGCATCTTTAGGCATGTTCGCGCCGCGCGTTATGTGCAAGCAACAACGAGGGCTCTCCCGTATCTGGACGCCTGAAATAGCAGCAGCTGCACTAATTCGAGCTGCACTAACTTGCCACGACGACGCCACGACGACGGTAAAACGTCAGATATGCGCGCCCCGTGCGATTGTCGCTGCTATGTAATGTATAAGCACGTTATGCCAGGTTTATTCACAGCGTGGATTCACACTCCTGTCCTCGCATAGAGGACACACTAGTTGTCTCGCCAACATTGAACAGCGCATACTGAAGACTATATCACCTTCGTTACACCGATACTGCCTGCCTTGTTCCCTTCCTTGCTTACATTCTGTATAAGTGATATAGGCAATGAAGTTTGGCGCCCTACGAGATCTATATACTCAGCCAACAAAGATGTGTTACATTTCCTTACGTGGCACAGCGTGACATAGGGTTGCCAGATAGGGACCCCACAAGCCGCAGCTCACTTCGAGTTGTGGGGTCCCATCTGCGTGACGTTGATGTGCTACATTTTGCTGATTACCAGTAAACGAATCTGTTTTGCTTTGACTACTGCCGTGACTCTACAATTTTCGTTTACGTGTCCACGTACACGAACGAAACTGAAGCAAGCGAGAGCCTTCGCCGCCGCTAAGACAAAGGCACCGGCACGTTGGAGAGAACGACCGACTCGTCATAAAATATTGAACAGGCCGCCCTGTTTTCTTTTTTTTTCACTTCTTCGCTCTCTATCTCTCCGGCTTCTTTTTCCTCCTAAAGTGGTATCGCGTACACTAATGCCCTCATTTGGCGCATCTAGCGAAAAATAGAAGAAAAAAAAGGAGATATAGAAAGAACGAGAGTGTGTATAAAAGTAGTTGTTGAGCAAGTGCGGGAGAAAGAGCGCGAGAGTGTGTGTAAGTGAGAGAGAGAGAAGGCGTCGAACAAAGCGCAGGCCACGACAGTGTGCCGCGCACGTCGATAGTGTGGCTAAGTATAGACAGACTCGACGCGGCGGGCTTGCAGCACTTCGTGTACGGCGCGGCCTGGCAGTTTCGAAATAGCCGCGCCGTGGCTGCTCGCCGGCCAAGGAAAATGGGCGCTCGGAGTGGAGAGGGGGAAGAGGGCACAGTGCAAAACGCGCAGTGGTATAGCCTCAATATTTTAGCCGAGAGGAGAGGAGGGTTTCGCGGTGTTGCAACGGATCTGTGTGCGCGCGTATCTCTCTCTCTCTCTCTTCTTTTTTTATTTTGCTTTCCGAGGAGAGCACACTGGTGTGGGAACGTGGATTCTGCCGTAATTAGCACTTAAGAAACAAAAAGAATGTTCTAATTTCCTTGGGAACTGCGCACCGCGCGCTAAAGATGCGGTCGTCGGCTCGTGTTATATACCATAAAAATGGGCTTGGCATTTCCAAGTGTACCTCCGTGAACGGCTTAACTGTACGTTACCTAAACAGGCAGCTGTAATGTTCTAGGAAGTGTTTAAATTTGGAGATTTTCTCGCGAGTTGTTGCACATATTAAAAAAAAAAAACCTAGGGGAAATAATGTGCGATATGATTAGGAGCACATTTTTAATCTTTTTGACAGTGACAGTTTTTCGCTGGATCGTGACTGATATCGATTTGTAGCTCGGTCCAAGACCCGCCTACAGTGCGACTTGCACGGAGTGAAAAAGTGCTGGCCGTGGTAATTTTGATATCTAGACTAGAGAGTGGCCCCCGCGCATTTCGTTAAATTTGATGTTTTGTTTTGGCTGTTTCTTTCTTGTGCAAATACAGAGCTATTGTTGACTGCCGCTTATAAAAAATCAGACGCCTCACAAAAAAAAAACAGAAGAAATGTCGCGTCAGTCTGCAATCATAGAAACATAACGTTATTCGCGGAAGTTACCAATCAGCGTACATTGATAACTTTCTGTTATCGCTGTCGCGAACATAAACGAGTGTACTGCCGCGACAAGGTTCTCGATAAGGTCGAGACCCATGATCTCGGACTATTCAAGTACAACGCCAGGTTATGCTTAGGTGAGGTAGCCGGAGCTAGCTAGAGCATACACTAGCCTAACGTGGCCTAACCTATTCTAAGCGAGCCTAACCAACCTAACTCGACTTCATCAATTCAGCTGGAAATCCGATGACAACGGCGTATTTTCCTTTGCTTGACATCCACGCGTAATCTATCATTGTCTCTAAACATCCTGTGTTCTGCACTTGAGTGTCTTTCTTCGTTTTTTTCAATACAGTGATAATACGAACGAATGGAGATGCGTTCAGTTAGCCATTCTATGCCACGCCATCTCGAACTACTATAGTGAGCCAAAGTTCTCTAACAGTGCTGCCAAATTTACGTACAATTTAAAGACGAGGAAAATGATATTGACGCAAGGACGGCGTCTTTAGTTGCAAGAGTGCGTACACAGCGAACAAAAAGGACATGATGAAGCTAGGCTTGTTAAATATCAGCGAACCGATAAAAAAAATAGGCAGGATGCGAAAGACTATGGCGAGCGCTCCAGAGGCATTTCTGCAGACTCCATTTACAACGTCTATGTAACACATCAGCGCTTAAACAGCTCGCAGTGCGTATTAACCGAAACCACTGTGGACCGCAGAAAGTTATCGTAAAAGGAAGCTACATCTTAGCAGAGGTTAATAGAACTTAGCTACACGTTAAAAGAAGGTTTTCTGAATTGTGTTGCCTTGATATTCTAAGGGAGAGCAAAGTTATTTCGTACTGCTGAGTGATAAACGAACAAGTTTTTTTAAACACACTTACTACTCCCGCCGTTTACAAAAATGCCAATGTGTGAGCTAAGAATCGTTTTCTGACCCATACGCCTGTTTCATATAGGGAGTGCACTTTCTGCCCGACAAATGTACGTGCGGTACTTAACGATTTCGAAAGCTTAACGGAAAGCCGATGAATGCGTACGTTAATAGCGACAGCATATACGCAGGCGTGATGCGTAACGTTCCATTTCCAGAGGCGTAATTAAAAAAAAAAGGAAAGGAAAGACGGGAAAGGATTTGTTTGAATGTCACAGCGTAAACCGCGGCTATGGGCGAGCAGACCTTCCACGCGCTGCATTTGGCTAGACTTAGCCGGCACTCTATGAGCATGCTTCCGCCGTACGGCGTACACGATTGTGTTGCGTTAAGCTGTACTAAATCCAGCCACACTGACAGCTCAGCAGCCGTGAGCGCAAATATAGCACCAAGCCTGTTTTCGAGCTTCCATTACGTAAGCGGGTGGCTCGGTAATCTCCCTGCGAAACGCGTAGAGTGGAGGCCAACGGCCATGAGGGATTCCATATTATATACCGCAGAACAATCACGCGGTGCACCTATTGTCGAAGAACTTGCGCAAATAGCACATCGTGTTAAACTTCGACACATTTCGTTAGAGCCGTCGGTATTTTCAACTCGAGAAATACGAGTAGGATCAATCGGAGATGCCGCCGATTGCTGACGGAGACTCGCGTTCTGTAAATGCATTTGCGTTGTGACCCCTAGAGAGGGGACCAAGCGTCTTGCGTAGCCACTGCTGCCTTTGTTCAACAAGTTATTACACGCGTGCCTTTGCCAATTGTAGCCAACTATAGCGCTGCTTTCTCGAATGGTTTCTCTAGCTTTAGAAACTGAGGCCTAAATGGTACGTCTTTCTCCGACAAGTGTACACGTGATGCCGAAAAACTTTGGCGCGTAAATGGACAAGGCTAAAGATTAGCTGTCAGAAAGCATTGCTTGGACATTTATTGTGCGAGCAGAATGCAAGTCAAAACGGAAAATAGAGTCTGAGAGAGAGAGATAAAGGAAAATATAGTAGTAAAAAAAAAACAAATCGAACTCATTTAGCGCACAAAGAAAAGGCTTGCTTTAAAGCACTGACTTATTTCATTTAGACAAAGCCGTGTGCAGCGTTATTTGTATCGGGCAGCTCTCCACTATATCGAGATCTTGTGCTCTGAACAGGGCTGCCAACCGTCCCGAATTTAGCGGGATGGTCCCGACAACGCAGTAATAAAAGTCCCGAGTCCCGACTTGACCCAGTCGGGACGGCCAAATATCACGACTTTTGCTTTTTAATGCGATTAGCATTCTTTGAGTACTTCACGCACTTTTCGGGAGCTCACTGTGCATCTATCAAAGTCCCTAACCGTTTTCTCGCCAACCTGAGTCACGGATAGCCCGTGGTAAAATAGGTCAGCGCATTGAGCTACTGTTCTAAGAGAACAGGGTTCGAAACCAACCATTGGGCCAACCTGAGTCATTCAGTATGTGGCACTGTGCACTTATGTGCAGCTCTTCTATGAACATCTCTGACGCCGACATCGGGTCTCACTGGGGATGCGGGACTGCATATGTGCCACCGGGTATCTACCGCTCTTCAATGAATATCTTTGACGTCGACTTGGAGCACTACGTATCTACCATTCGGTCTGTGACGTTCTTCATTGAGCATCTTTGATACCAACTTGGGTCGCTGGGTACGTGCTGGTAGGTGTGTGTGCCACTCTCCAATGAACTTCTCTGACGCCAACTTCGGTAACTAGGTATGCGCCGATCTACAATTACAAAAAATGATCCTTTAAATTTATCCGATGCTTGGCGGAATTGAACCCGAGCCACGCGCGAACTTAACGGCGGCACCACCAGATGGCGCAGCGTGTGCAGCGGGAAGCGCGAGAAAGGAGCCCGGCCTCCATACACGTTTTGGCGTTGGAAATACGTTGTGCCGCTATGTTGGTTCAATGCTAATCGCGTTAACGTCGAAAATCATCGTGAGATGAGTTCTGCCGGGATTTCATTCTACTGAATAACAATCAATAAACCAGATTTTCCTTTTTGAATGCGAGGCAGCTCGGATGCGCATTCCTCTCTTGTCTTCTGTTGCATTATCATAGACATAAAGGCGATTTTTATAACGGAGTTCTAGTTTTGTTGTAGGCCCGTAATCATTCGCAGTACACCATATCTGTATACATAGCCGTGCTAGCCAGGCAACCACTACGTCTTTCTTCTAAATTGCGACGTGGTGGGACAAAAAAAAATATGTGTGAAACCTTCTTGCACGTACAGACTGGCGGCTCCTGGCACTGACAGAGTCGGTCGCCGTCAGCCCCCAACCCCTTTGCCCCAACCTCGTCCACTAGAGAGTTGGCAACCCTAGCCCCGATTGTAAAGAAAATAACTAAAGCACGAAATACGGTGAACAAAAGAAAGCGTTCATCTATACTTAGTGTTAACACACCGCTCTAGGAAGACGTGGGAAAAAAAGATATGTCGGCCTATGGGCGAGAGTGTAGTTAGTGAAGCGCGTTGAAACAAGTGTACAGGAAAGAGCTGTGAGAATAGTAGCTGCTTAATTCATAAGTGAACCGAAAATTATTACTATGGTTGCTCAAAATGCGACGTGCCGGAAAACCGCGCCCTCCTCATTTACGTCTCGTTAGTCTTTTCTTGTACGCTCAAGTCTTCCGAGTGTGTAGCGTTTCCGTGATATGTCTGTCGAGACTTGGGCTCGTTCTTCGGATAATTTTTTAATGTTGCATTAGTGGACAGGTCACGTGGATTTAACGCAAATAACATAAACCGCTTCTAACGATCGCTATAAGCGCGTCACATCACTAACACGTTACCGAGGCTAGAGTTTAATCGACTCGCTCCTTAACCAGGATCTGTTCCAAGCCTCCCTGAATTATTCTTTTCCTATTATGGGCTTACGCTTTCCCCTACACCAAAAGACAAAGAAAGAGCAAGGACATCAGTTTTGTTGGAAAACTAATCTTGTTTGCTCTGAAACGTTTCACATAATCTGGGCACGTTGCTGACGACTCTACTTGCATTAGGTTCCCAAGTGCAGCACAATCTGCCTTGCACATCTGCCACGCATCAGTTAACTCAGACGATCTTGACACTTTATTGGAGCAGTCGTGAAGCTTCCCCCCTTAATTTTCACCCGTAACTTTTGCGTTTACCGCCGGCTTCAAGCTTAGGCCGTCAGGCGCGAGGCGATAGGTTCTGAACGTGGCGGTGCCTGGTGGATTTTCTGCAGCATGCGATGTTTTTCTGGCAAGAACTTTCTGGCGCTACCTACTTTGTAATCATCTCTAGGGTGGCAGAAGTTTGACCATCTTCCGACTTTTCCGATGCAGACGTTTTCCCGCCAGCCTTTGTTGTAGTGCAGAAAAGCACGCTTGCCGGTCAGAGTGACAAGCTGGCTGACCGAACAAGCGCCACAGTGAGCGATAAAGCATTTTTCGTTACGTGGCTGCGCGTTGAGCTGTTACGTG
The DNA here is from genome assembly GCF_023375885.2 of Dermacentor andersoni. Lineage (NCBI taxonomy): Eukaryota > Metazoa > Arthropoda > Arachnida > Ixodida > Ixodidae > Dermacentor > Dermacentor andersoni. Next base: position 122,326,135 of record NC_092817.1, on the reverse strand, counting down.
TGGCTGAGCCAAGTTATATGGTTTCGTGCGGCGATAGAACTTCCTTCACCTCCTCTCTGGCGTCGACCAAAGGCGGTTGCGTTATGAACGGTTTGGGATGTATATCCAAAAAGCAATATGAGGCTTTCCGCACGTTAAGGAATTGATCGAGAGATGTAGGTTAGGAAGAGGCTTGAGTTGATTTTCAATTCATAAATCGGTGATTCGTATCTTAAGAAAGCGATCTTGGTCCTAATCAGCTCAAATCGTGTTTTCGCGGTCGGCGTGCAACAGCGAAGCGTATGCTCTGCCCGTGCTCATTTTCTACTGTCACATGCGGGACTTGCTAGAGAGGCGTCATGCTTTTGCAAGAGCTAACGACTATGCCTAGTGCTCGCTTATCCAGTGGCACATGAGAAGGTAATACATTTAGGTCGGATGTAACGGTAACACGATGTGAGTTACTTTTGGTACATGTTCGAAAGCAAAAAGCCTAAACAAGAAACAGCACTCTAAGCGGGAAGGGAGACGCCAGCGCGTCACGCCTCTTCCCACGTGGTGCCTCTTCTTTCTTTTTTGCACTCTTTGCTCTCGAACAGTTGTAGCCGCTATGGAAGGAGCTATCACAGTTCAGACGGCAAAGAGAGGCTAGCAATCTATAGGGTTGCAAACGTCGTACGCTCATTATCCAATCTGCAGCTCGTAATTGCAAACACCCGAGCTTAAGGCGCAAAAGAAATTTGTGAAGGAAGAGACTGCCGTCTCAGAGTCGATCAGTGCGGCAAAAAAGAAAGCAGTGGAGCTGACACGTGTCTGAGAGCAGCAACGGTGTCGGCAAACTAATGTGGCGAAAGCTCGTAAATGGGGAAAACTCAAATGGGTAGCAGGACCTAAACAACGCCTGGGGCACGTAAACACAGATCGCTTAAACTTTTTGTGCGGTATACAAGCACCACGTGCTCGAAAAAAAAAATGCACGTAGGCCTCGTACCTTACTGTCCGAATGCACCGTGGCTCAGCGAGCGCCACAAATACCAGTGCAAACCAAATCAGTGTCACTCTATTCGACATTAGAGCTGTATGGGTCTGCTTATTTATGTATTTGTTTCGTTTTAACAGCGCGGTTGCAAACTTCAGATGAACGTCGGCTCGACTGCTTTCAGCGTCTCCCGTTTCTGCGTGCCTGTATGGCTGGCGCAGGCGCACGCGCGCGCGCGTGTGTGTGTGTGTCTGTACGTGCGTGCGTGTACGTGTACGTGCGGGTGTGACCGAGAAGAAGACGGCGGGCGCGCGTGTGTACCTTGAGGCACAAGTCCTCGTTCAGCGTCGCGCTACTGCTGGTGTCAATGCCCGAGTCCTTGGTGAGCGCGTCCCTGCAGCCTCCGTGGTCCCGATTGAAGCGCACCGTTTTCTTGCGGCACGTGTCGCCGGAGCCGCTGCCCGCGCTACAGCCGCCGCCGCCCTTGGGAGTAGTCGCCGTGGCGTACGCGTAAGGCACGCTCGCCGCACCGCCCCCGACGGGGGGCACGCGCGGCGCGTACGCGCAGTCACCTGCAGCCCGTGCACGAACACGTTACACGAGGGAGAGAAGAGAGAGAGCGAGGAAAACAACTCCCATACGGGGACCCTGCCGTCAGCCTGACGTCGCCGCGCACATTCTCATTCTGGCTCCCTTAAAGACTCGAACAGCACAGTTGTCTCTGAGCACAGTTAGCAAGACAAAAAAAAAAAAAAAAAATTGGAGAAAATGGTGCCATCCCTGTTTCTGCAGGTACGTAGGTATGCGGTAAGCAGATGTCCTTGGGTAACAGCTGATCGCTGACGACAGCAGCTGTTTGGGTTCTGTGCACCAGAGCTATAGCATGATCTGTGAGTGAGACTGGTGGGCGAGGGAAAGTGGAGGTGCGACGATCGGGTAGGTGACAGAAAAGAAGCACCTCGCCGTGCCCGTCACCTCGGCTGCTTGCAGCAACCGCTTTCGCGACGTGGTGAGATTAAAGAGTGTATCTCAGCATTCCAAGCTATGGAAAGGTTACGTCGAATGTCTTTGGATCGTGCCTATATGTGAGTTGTGGAGCGTATAGCTTTCTTCTAAATTATTGTGGACATACAAGCAGGAACTACACCACGCCAGAGGTCATTAGTGCTGCAACGAAGCATTCGTAAACTACACCGTAAATATTGTGGCGAGAATAGGAGCAGAAACCATTGCTCGTGATTGCACGAGGCATTCGCCCAATACCAATGCTTCTTTTAGAAGATGCCTGCCGCGTTAGCCGGGAAGCTGGTTCCGGTTCTTCTCCTCTTTCCTCCTATCCACCTAGGGTCGGCTGCGAGCGCTAGTTGCGGCGGTTGCTCCAAACTTGAATCACGTTCCCCTGCCTCCGAGATTTTAGCGGCGTCGGTTGCAATCTCAGAGGCAGGACACGCGGTCTCTCGTCAAGCCATTGGTCGAGCGCATGCTAGCCTAGTAATCGACACTTCATCCGCAACAGGAAGTAGGATCGGCAGCGAGCGCCGTCTCTCCGCCACTACCCTGAACCTACAGGAACCTCCGCCCCAAAGGGAAAACCAGCGACGCGGCAGGCATCTAGTAAAGGAGGCATTGTCAAAACATAAGCCATAAAGAGATTAAGCCTAAGTTTGAACACACTACTGAGAAGAAAGGTTCGGAAAGAAAACAATGGCTAGCTGATCGGCCGAATATCTAACCTGCTTACATGGTGCGTGTAGATAACTTATCTGCGTCTCGAAATTATGCTGTCTAAGCCCAATCAGCGGCTATCTAAGCAGTCAAAGCAACTGTGAAGTGCTGTTCGTAAAAAGAAGCGAAATTTCCTGTTCAGTTCATGACGGTTCCTTATGGCCGAAAAACAAAACTAAACTGAGCTTGCAGAAATCCTAACCTAACGGCTATCAGATTTATATATATATATATATATATATATATATATATATATATATATATATATGTATAGCCTTTTCAGGGGGAATATAAAGAAAACAAGATAAGGGGGGGAAAGTACGGGGCAGAGCACACAAGTCCGAAGGAAACGTGCTTTGCTTGCATGACATCCATATTAACATACCCATCAGATATAGAGCCACACACGCGCAACAAAAGGCATCGCGAAGGATAGACGCACACAGTGAGAGAGACACAGAGACAGTGACAGAGAGGGAGGAGCGGGGAGGGATAATACAGCAAGTGCAACGCGTAAACGAGCCATAACGCGTTACGTGTGACGAGAGGCTAGAAAAAAAGGAAAGGAAACGCAGGAACGTGACGCGCAAGAAAAAGAAACGTGACGACATCTTCCTTCTTTTTTTTTTAGCGCGGGCACCATGGAGAATGAGTGAGGCATACGCACACACTAACGGGCAGCTAAGAAAGGAGGAAGAAGAGGAAGTAAGGCAGGGCAATAAGTGCGTGAGCCACACAGCACGGTACAACAGCACGTATTGGAGGAAGAAGACGCAGCAGCTCAGCAGACAATGCAAAAGAATGAACGACGCCGACGACGATGACTGCGGGGCGAGAAAACACGAAGACAAAAAGAAAACAGTTGGGGCGAGAGAGAGAATGATTTTGGCCGTTCCTTACAAAAAAAAAAAAAAAAAAAGAGAACAGGGAGCACGAGGCTCTGGCCCGGCCGGGAAGAAATGGCTCACCGAAAGGAATTTTTTCATTTTGGCATCGAGTATTTCCTGCTGCTTCCACGTGCGATTGAATACGTCCGCCTCTCCTGTGAGCAGCAGCGGCAGCAAGCAGCATCGTGGTGGGGTTGATGGGGGAGAAGGGGAAAAATGGGAGGAAACAATAACAACGGAAGTTCCGCGGTCAGCTCAGAATCGTTTAGCCACGCGTTCAGAGTTTGCCCCCCGCCCCCCACCTCCCTCGTACGCCTCCCCACTTCGTCCCCAGAGAGATGCTGTATCTCGCTCTCCACTCACAGAGCTACTGCAGCCGCAGAGAATTGGCAGCGCAGTCGTGAAGCATGCGTTCGACGAGCACTGAGACATTGGGATAAAGAAAGGAAAGGTCGTAGCACCGCTTCTCTTGAGGTTGCATTACCACGCAACGGGGAAGCCACACCAGTGCAATGCCGGGTAACCAGTGGCGTTTCCCTTTTCTACGGCGTCCGCTCGCCGATTACGCGCGAGGTACATCTGGCACCACGGTGCAGCAAATGGCGGACACCATTTTATCGATTACGCTCGCTATAAATATACCAATAAATGGGGGAAACACGATCAGTGCCGTAAGTCTTTGTATCTACAGTACAAAGGCGTTGGACTACGACTTCACAGATACCGCATTATCTTTTTTTTTCTTTGTTTACTTCATGTTTCCTGTCATGAGAGCGGATATGCTTAGGCTTAACAGCTGATAGGACCTCATCATCAGATGCGCGCACATTTGACGTAAGTTTCAACACAGAGTGACGCGCATACTGTCGTTTTGCATGCAAGCACACCTTTTCTCTTTCTTCTTTTTTTAGGTTTGCCTTATGGACACCGAGTAACGCTCACTTTCATATACGTTGGCAAGCTTCATAACGCACTGCTCCGATGATAAAGGAGTCAGGTTTTTCCTTTGATGTCTGTAAAGTTCTTCAGACCATCAAAATACATTTCGCTTTTGTTATTTAGACACTGTCAAAAACAAAAAACACGGAGTGGAACGAGAGAGCGAGAGAAAGAGAGAGAATGCATTTGACCTCGTCAAGCCTCGACAGTATGCTGACAGTATCATCCTACAGCACACTCTTCACAGCAGTACCAGGACGGCAGGCCGGATGGGCGCTCCATCTCAGGTCTGTCCGTGCGCATTTCTCTGAATAAATTTTCATTCTCTCTCTCTCTCTCTCTCTGCAGTCTCTCGAGAATTCAAGAACTTCGCGGCAAACTATGCCTGACAACCGGGCGTTGCCCGCCACTCCGCGGCAGAGCACCACCGTTCAGGGAACACCACCGGGCGCCGCCATGCGCTAAAGCCACTCAACGGCGCACCACCCAACCGGCCATCTCACCAATCTACTCGCCTTTCAAAGCAAGCTCCCAACCGCCAACGCCGCGGCGCTTTTCACAGTTCATTTCACGCTCTCATTTATGTTAGCATCCCTTGTTGTGCCCTTCTCGTCCCTGGAAGAAGTGGGAAAGCAAAAGAGAAGAAGGAAAAAAAACGCATACAGGACTGCCTCCGCTTCCTTTTATCGCCGTCTCGCCAACTATGGCGCACGGCGTTCGTTTACACACGCGCACCGGCCGTGACGGCAGGCATTGCGCGCGCCGAAGTTACAGGGCGTCGCCGGGAAAGCGCGCGCTGGGAAACGGCGCATTGCTCAACTCTCGCTCGGAACTCAGCCGACCGCCCGCCGCGATGCGGCGCATTATTACGCGCGAAAAAACGCAGCGCATTTTTGAGCGAACATGTTTACGCACATTTTTCCGCTCTTTTCTTTTGAAAGAGAGAGAGAGAGAGAAGTAAAGGAAAGATACGAAAACAGCGACGACCGTCCATCTGGAAGGAAAAAAGGAGGAGGAGAGACAGGGAAAGAAGGAAGGACGCTCCACATCTAGAGAACCACCTCCTTCCCCATTAAGAACCTACAAAAACATCAGCGGCGGTACCGGCAGCGATGTAGCAGCGGCGGCGGCAATGGTTGAAACAAAGGGTGCAACGGGAAGAACGGGATGCAGCGCGGGGAGGGAGAGAGAAAAAGTGAGCGGGAAAGAGAGGAAGAGCGGGTCAGGCTCGTTTTCGACGACGACGGCGCAAGCGGCGGCGTCGGCCGCCCTTGATGCCAGACGCACCCGGGAGCTAAAAATAGCCCCCGCGCGCGCCCGCTGCACACACCGAGTCCCGGAGCAGCAGCCGCCGCCTCCGTCGCATCCCTTCTTCCTCATTCACCTCCTCCTCTCCCGTTCGTTCTTTGCTGCGCACCCTCGCGCCGCTTCGCCGCCAGCTCACTCCTTTTGCATTCCCCGCTTCCCCTTTCCTATCCAGATGCCGTCCTCTCCCTTTTGCGTTTTCCTCCTCACGCCTTCCCTCTTTTCCCCAGCCAGCCGCCGCTTCCCCATCCAGCAGCAGGCGGCGTGAGCGCGCGCCTCTCCATCCTTCTTGGTGCTATTGATCGAAGCCTGCAGCCATGGCTCGGCTCCTGCTGCTAATATTAAAGTGGGCGAAAGGGAAGGTGGCCAGGAGGGGAATAAGGGGCGGTAAGGAGGGAGGTGCGCGTGTGTTCCCAGGCGGAGAAGACTGCCGTACTATGACACGAATATATGGGAGAGAGACAGACGAAGGAAGAAAGAAGAAAATTAGGGAAAAAAAGAAACGCGTGGAGCAGAAACAAGTGGACAGTTGAGGGAAGAGGCGGAAAGAAAGCCCGGAACGGCCTGCTACACACTGTGGGCGTCAAAATAGCTCGCACGAGAGGACCAGGAACAGGCGACGAGTAGAAAGAAGAGAAAACAAAAACGGAGTAGCGGTAAATTTGTACGAACATGGAGGGGAAAAACATAGAAAGGGAGCGAGGAGAAAACTGGCGTGAAGGAGGTGTAAACGTAAACGTCGACGGACGAGATGGGGCGATTCGAAACGTAAAATAAAAATGCGCACGACGAACGCTGCGAAGAAAAGGAGAAGAGGGGGCGGGCGAATATACTCTAGAAAGTGAAAAACAAAAACTCACTGCGGAGCACAGGAACACAATAACGACGTGAGAAGCAGTAAGGGCCGTTGCATGTTCGAGCGACAAAGACGATGAGCAGAGGTGCGTACCCGTTTAAACAGAGAAGCGAGTGATGAGTTAAAAAAAAGGAGCAGGAACGGCACAATAAGGCGAAGCGAAAGCTCTGATTCGAGAGAGTAAGGATGACCCTCTTCCCCGCGTCACAGTGCAATTGGAGAGGGTTTCCTATGGGACGCAAAAACTCTGAAGGAAATGCAAAGGACCGAAGAGTGTTTTCCAGAGAACGAGGAGAAAACACGAGTTTGCCATAGTCATTCGTTGTGCAGTTTCTTCCTCTAAAGAAAAAAAATGTCATGAAAGTTTGCCGCAAGAAATAAGAATGCCAGAATGGTCGAGACGCGTACAAGCACTGCGAAATGTTCCTCATGGCGCGTAGAACGAAAGGAAGAGAAAAAGTTCTGGCTCGATAAGCATGCGCCCGGTCAGAGTGATAACAAAGCCGTATAGAAAGGCCGTTTGTCACGAAATGCGGTATGTGGCTGCTAATGGTGCGAACATTTGTCTCAACTGGGCGAGGCAGACGCACTTTGTTGCGGTAAACAAAGGCAGTGATATGCGCGTTCGTTATTTGACTTCGGTAAAGCATTAACAGCGTTACAGATGTGGTACGTATGATTCTCTCGCGGGGAGACCGACAATCAGATGACGTTTTGAGCAAATGCAGACTTGTATGTATAGTTTCTTTTTCCTCTCCTTTTTTTTTTTACTCTTCTCGAGCTGCTGTTAGCATAAATGTTGCCAGTAACTGCGCATTTATGTGCTGATTACAAATATTTCTGTCTTCCCACTTCCGCTATTTGAGTCTTCCAGTTCGCCGGAGCAAGAACTGGCGTCTCTTTTTAGTTCATCAAGATGTCACCCTGCCAGTTATGCTTAGCCTACTCTTACTGCACCTGCACTCTCCCTTGGCTAAAAGCTTCCCGTAAGGCATCTGCATACAAAATGTTCTCTTTATTCAGCCTCTGAGTCCATCTGAACGCCTTATTATAGGCACACTCATACTATTACCGCATCAAAAGAAAGCAATACCCAGAAGAGGACAGTACCGCGGCTAATATTTAATAAAAGCTGATCTGACATTAAATTGCAAGAAAGACATGAAACTATAGACAAACCATTCCAACAAACTTCTGGCGATCCGCCATCTTGTTGAAGTATTTTCTAGCGGAACCACACACGCCTCTTTCAGGCAAACAGGCGTTCAATAAAACAGATGGCCAACGTCAACTGAAAAGGCGTAACCAACGGAATTGGAGGCATTTTCCGCAGCGAACTAAACATCTTCCGAACTTTCAGTCGCAAAAGGATCGCTGAGATTCAAAGTACTATTTGGGTGTTTTAAAAAGAACTGGCTAATGACTTGAAGCCAAGGAATCCTTTCGTCGAGAAATGCTGAACGGAATTTCGTCCTTTCGTGACCGTACTCTGATAAACGCGCTTAAGGCGACAGACATAGTTACTAATTCTTTTACCGCGCTTCGTCTAATCAAGGCCTCCACACGGTGCTGTAAACTTTTTTTTTTCACCGCAAGTGTACGATTTTCTTCATGAACAGGTGGCGCTTTATTTTTTTGCTTATATGAAGAGTAAACTTAAACTAAACCGCTCAGCAACAAGGTTTACTTGCGTTCTTGGTGGAATATTGACGAGCTGGCAAAACGGCAGCATTACTTCAATTACTTCACATGCATTTATAGTTCTGATGTTCGAACTCCCCTAACTTGGGGGAACAATGTACTGAGATCCTTGGAGTGCATTTAAAGCAGTGAACCCAACTTCTCTGTAATCTAGTAAAAGTTATAAATAGCGATGACTCTCGATAAATGCTCACATTTAATCGATGCAGTGGTATTCCCTACGCGCCACGTTCTAAAAAGAAGTGATAAAGGTCTGTTAGCTGGCAGTTTGGTTTCATCAGTGTTGCCAAATAAATAAATAAATAAATAAATAAATAAATAAATAAATAAATAAATAAATAAAAACACTTGCAAAAATGGCCTTAAATGTAGATATAAAGTACTTAAAACTGAAAAGACAGAGACCTATAATCAGCTTGCCAAATTATCACCGCTTTCGAAAATAATTTTGGTTACCTAGTGCTCCTCATAATGTTCAAAAGCAGTTCAGTTATATAAATTGGCACAATGTCCGAGGGAAAGTGCGTGGTGTGCTTCCTGAAAAAATGATTTTTTGAGAGGTTATTTTTATATCTCATCGTTATCTGAAAGTGTGGTCGGAATCAGCCTCACATAAAACTGTATTCGGATCCTTTTTACTCGTATACCTGATCGTAAGCTATCCTGCACATCTGTTTACGAATTACTACTTTGTACAGATGTAAGTGATAATGAAAATCCATTCACGTTATCGTAAGATATGTGTACGGCTAACGATCGTTGTGGAAATATTCCCTGTGTCACTGTAGCTATAAGTGTACTAAATGGTGTTAAAAAATAAAATGTGTATATTTTTTTCTTGACAAAGTTTGACAACCACCCTGGGCTATCGTCTAGGGCTATAAACTCGAATACATTATTCGAGCGTTATACAGACTAAGAAACACCTAAGAAACAAATTAAAATTTATGTGTCACTGAAAAACATGAACGATCAAACTCGCTTATTTATTTATTTATCTATGTTTATTTATTTATTGATATTTATTTATTTATTTATTTATTTATTTATTCATTTATTTGTGCTAGATATCGGTGTACGACGTTTCACGTTCTACACAGAAAGTGACATCGCGAGTGCCTGCGTGTTACTGAGGTGAAGCACGCTTACATCTGCAAATGTTTGGGCACAGGAAAATTTTGGACGAAGATTCTTCAGGCTTTTTGGTTACACTGTTACGGAGAGGAAGCCCCGCGAACTAAAGGTGGCTGCTATACTCGCGGAATACTTTCTGGGGCAATGAAGGAAGGACTAACGAGGCAAAGCGCGCCAGAAGTAAGAGCTCCCGTGAGAAAAAAAAAAGAAAAGGTTCTGCATTTTCGTCTGCGTTAATTTTAGTCGAGGAAGAAGAAGCATAAGCTTCTCATTTACAACAGCAGAATAAAATAAACCACACCGGTGTGTGCTAAACACCACTTATTTTTTCCCCCGCTTTTCTCTTCCGCGTTTGGGCAAATGTGAAACTGTCGCACCCTGGAAAAGTTACGCTGATTCAGCATCAGTTCCGAGAAACCGAAAGCGCAGTCGAACTCTGCCGCACTACTTTGCGCAGTGGCGCATGCGCACAAGCTCCGTCCCAGCAGCTTTCCCCTCGCTACCACTGAAAGTTGTCCACCTGTACGCCTCCTGTCACAATTCCCTCGCTTCATTTTCTCGACTCTTACGTACAGTGAGGTCCACTGTTAAAGGGAACACTCAGATTTGGGACACTCAATTTGCTGGCGCCCTGGCTACGAGTGGCTGCGGAAACAATGTGAGTACACCGCACAGGTGTGTCGAAAGGCGTCAGGGCTAGGCATAACTAGTTATCTGCTGCAAGTCCAGGCGAATCTACTTTAGCGAGAGAAGGAAATGCGCAGGACATTCTCAGCACTCGAGTGTTCCGTTCAACGGTCAACCGCTCTGTACCTTCGTAATATGCTAAGAAAGTAATGAAGAAATAAATAATTAAGGAAAAGAAAGAAGAGTGCTTACCAATTTAAAACACTTATTTGGCAACAGTGGAAAAGCTGCACCTTCGTAAATAGTAAAGGTGCCGTGACTTAGGAAAGGTAATCGTGACTTGATACGAAAGGGGGGAAAAAGGCAAGCAGAGAGAAAACATTGGCATATTCTCCCTAGAAGTCCCTGCTCGCCGCTTTCAGCTGCAATCTTCGCAAAGTTGCTTTTCTATATTTTCCCTCAAATATATTATTTTTGGCCTTTTAATATGATTGCTCGAGGCCTATTTGGGTAAGTGGGTAAAAAAAAGGGAGGTCACCAAAAATATGGCTCACTACGAAAGCTTCGTACGCGAAGCTCCGAAGTGAGTCAAGTGTTTTACGCGTTCGTTCGAGGTCGGATCCAGTGCTAGCGCTTAAAGTGAAGACGGCCGCACCACCGTGACGTCACTCATTGCAGTCGGGGCAGGATCGGGGCAGAACTGGGGCAGAGAAACGATGATGTCCCTTAAAGGGACGTGTTCCCGGGCTCGTTGGCGCACACTTGCAAGTTTAAACGAGCGAACACTTTGCACACGGAACGGAAGCAAGAGAGGCACACACGAGAGACCCCACACTGTAAGCTAATTTACATCCTTAAGGGTGCACGAGGGTGTAAAGCGGTTTCTGTTTCCAACTCACGCTCTCGCACCGGTAAGGGCGTAAGTTCGTTAGTTATAGACCGATGTACACCCTTATGCACACTTAGCGGCAGAAGCCCCTAGATCAGTACATCGATTACTGGGTGCGACGTAGTTCTAATTTAGCTGCAGTTACGTTCGCGTGTAACAGGCTAATGTAACTAATAGCAGCCACCGGGACCAAATCTGGCCAGTGACTCAGGAAAGAAACAGAAATGTGTGTACCGTTTATGAATGATTTTCGAGAACACTGGCTCGAACCTGGCCTTTCAATGGCCGTCGTTGGTCAAAGTTTTTTCAGATGAGCACACGGCGTATATGTGAACACACGCCAAGTATAGAACAATATTTGCTGTATGGATAGGACACGAAGGACAGTTCGAGACCAGTCCTAAGTCTCTTCCTTCGCTCACTGAAAGCTGAATACGCCAAGTAAGAGGTACGTAAAAAAAAAAAGAAAAATAGAAAAAAGGCAAGGCCTCTGTTGGGCAGAGAACGATAGCGCCACGGAATACGATAAAAAAACAACAACGGCAAAAGCCGTCCACGCTAGACAACGGCTTTATCCTTTCAGTGCCTAGACTTGTGGCACCATCCACCGAAAAAAAAAAAGAATATATAAGCCGCAATGTTGTTAGAGATGAGTTATTGCCGCGTTTTCCCTTGCAGTTGCGTTTCGTCTTTACCATATTTTACTAGCCACAGCTTTGCATAATTATCGGAACGCGATTCTGGAAAGGGAAAAGAAATCAATAGGCGTGCTTATAACCGAGCCAACACCGTAGTTTGGTCGAACGAAGAGCGTGCTGTCGGAAGTTTTTCAGCCAGGAATCCCTGACATCTCACTTCCATGCCTCGTTTAGTGCAGCACGGAAGAAGTGCCCTAGATAGTGCACCCACCCTCTATTTCTTCCTCCTAGGGGAGTCGTGGAAAGAACGCAAACTCGAAGAGCACGAACGGCGGCTACCAAACACTAACGCGTTGGTGTTGAGCGCTCTCCAGTACACGTGCACGAAACACGTACGCTACGCGGAGCGATAGTTCTCGCGCGTAAATACTCCTGCTTCTACGGACACGTCGCTCTTACTTGGAGCATGCGTCGTACCTCCCGTGTGCTGACTACAGGGTGCGTGCAGCACGCTACACTTAAGAGATGCCCTCTAATGAATCGGCAGTTTTGAAATACAAATGAAGCGTTAAGGCATGTACTAGTACTGCTGGTAGTAGCAGCAGCAGTCGTAGTAGTAGTAGTACTAGTAGTAGTAGTAGTAGTAGTAGTAGTAGTAGTAGTAGTAGTAGTAGTAGTAGTAGTAGTAGCAGCAGCAATTTACTAACTTTCACAAGCAGATAAAAACGGAAAGGGAAGGGGCCACGGGAATCACTTAGTGTGTATCTGCTTTCCACTAGGCACTAAATAAACCGGTGCGAACCCGCAGGTAGTGAGGTACGATTCCCATGCGAAACCACTGCTGTTTCATTTCACAAAAGCTCGCGCCACTCGAATCGGCAGACTCGGAATATTCCCGAGTCATTAGAGAGCGTGGAACGGCTATTGTTGTGCATAAAAGCGTCGTAAAGACGCGTCCGGGCAAAGAAACACGATCCTTCACACGCGTCTGCTCGACCCCGCTACGGTACTGGCTCGGTCGCGGAACGGCAAAGCGCACGATGTGGCGCGACGCGGCGGATGTTACAGTACGGGGAAGGACAGAGCGTGGGCGCGCGGTGCGCATGTATATAATAGGGTTGTGGACCTTTTTCGCTGACGCTCTCGCTCTCCTCGCAGCTGGAGCAGTCCGGCGTGGAGCGGGCCTCGTCGTCCGAGGAGCTGAGCGAGCGCTGGCGCATCTTGCGGCCGCGCTTGTGCCGGTGCGGCTTGGGCGGAGGCGGCCGCACGCACTCAGACTGGTCCGAGCTCAGCGAGTCGTTGCGCACCACGGAGTCCACCTTGCGCCGCTGCTGCTGCTGCTGGGCCTGCGGCTGCTGCTGAGGCTGAAGGCCCGCCGCCGCCACCGGGACGCCGTGCATGTGGTGGTGGCCGCCGCCGACCTGCGCGCTCTGCAGGGACGACGGCCCCTGCTGCTGCTGAGAGAGGCCCCCCTGCGATGGCCAATCGACGAGGACTCCCGATGAGTGACTACTCACTGGGCGTAGCCGCTGCACGAGGCTATGTGGCAAAGCTCTGCGTATCACACTGCGGCTGCACTCGAGGCACGATAAAGCAGACGTGAGCGGTCTTGCGTGCGCTTATATATCGCCGCTGTCCTTGCACCGTCGTTTGAGGAACAAAGGCAGTTACGGCAACTTATTTCGCACCGGTGAACGCTTTTCCCCCATGCTGTGCTCTATATACGAGAGTTTTAATAGTCTCCCGTGAACGAGAAAGGTTGAGCGAACCCTAGCGATTACTAAGCGAACTCCTGAGAAGGGAAATAGATAAGTTGACTTTAAGTAACGACTAAGAACAGCCGTTTTTAAATAAGAAGACGGTTCCTTCGGACACATACCGTTAGTGGTGCCACGGACAGTGTGACGGGTGAGACTTCGTAGTTAGTCGCTAATTAACCAAAATTCTGAAATTTCCGTTTCAGTGGGCTAATCGCGATTGGAAAATTGAGGCAAACTCTCCGCGCAAGCCATATCAACTTTTGCATCTGGAAAATTGTGCTTGCAGGCGGAACTGTCGCATGACAAAATTCGGCTAAACCGAAACTGGGTGGTTGCAGCGAGCGCAAAGCTGCGCCGCTTGAGACGACGTTTTGCTTACGTCACCCATCGGCGGGCATCAAGCGCACCGCGACAGCCAGGAGCACGGAGCCGCAGCACGCTTGATGCCCGCTGTTAGGCGTGACGTCGTGTACAGAATGGACCTCCTGTAGACCTATGATAGACATCTGAAATCGTGTACCGAATAGACCTCCTGTAGACCTATGATAGACCTCTGAAATCGTATGCCGAATAGACCTCCTGTAGACCTATGATAGACCTCTGAAATCGTGTAACGAATCGACCTCGGTGACAGATCGTCCTATAGAGGAGCGCTTGCTTACCTGCATGGAAGGCCCCTGTTGCTGCTGCATGTGGTGCGGTGCGAAGGGCTGACCCGGCTGCGGCTGTAGCCGGGGTGGCCACCGGCGCTCGGGCGAGGGTTCCCGCGACGAGCGCAGGTGTGGGTCACAGCCGGACATGCGCCGGTCGCCAAGACACGGCTCCTGCGACACAGGGCGCCCAGCGTGTGTCGTTACGGACAGACAAGACGGACAGACAGACATCATCGAGAGCTGGAGAGGTTAGATTAACGAAATGCCTGACACGCTACTCCAGAATATGAGGGTGAAATGGAAATAAGCAGAAAAAAAAATGAAAGAAAAAAGAGATAATAAAAAAGGCAATTAGTAAAACGAGTTTTAAAAGATGCAGGAACACTCCTTTATGATATTAAAAAAAATTACCGAAACGCGCCATATATGAGGCATGTATACTACAGCCGGGCGCCTCTCGCGCTTCCCTCGATCGAAACACTCTGCGCCATCTAACGGTGCCGCCGCGAAGTCCGTGAATACCCATTGACCCAAGTTGGCGTTAAAGAGCTTCATTGTAGAGCGACGCACACCCCGTGGCACGCACCCACGGGAACGGCCCACATTTTCATACTGCGCTATGCTCGGGTTCGGCTCATATTTTTGGTTAGCCGGAAAGGCACTTGCGTGGCAAGGCTAGTAATGCTCTTCGCGTCAAAAAGAAAGAAGCAGAACCTACTACAAGAACGATACGTGAACGGAGTAAATCTTACGCCGGACTTGATTACAGCCTGTTACACAGTTTGTATATAGAATATATAATTCACCACGGAATACCGAAGTGCCAGAAACGTATACACGTAAGCTGAAGCGCCTGTGACGACATCGTGTGGTGTATGAGCTGAACCAGAACGCGTGAAGCCGTTGCTGCAGTGAAGTTTTATACATATATATATATATATATATATTATATGTATATATATATATATATGTGTGTGTGTGTGTGTGTGTGTGTGTGTGTGTGTGTGTGTGTGTGTGTGTGTGTGTGTGTGTGTGTGTGTGTGTGTGTGTGTGTGTGTGTGTGTGTGTGTGTGTGTGTGTGTGTGTTTATTGTGGAGAAGGATTGGAACTATACAGTGGGTCGTACTTTTCAGCGCTTGTGTTCGTGAATGTCGCTTGTGTTGAGAGTCCGTGCCCTGCGCTGGCGGTCGGTCCCAAACACCGGTGACTAATAAACGCCGTTGCAAGATATATATATATATATATACGGGTGCCGCCCGTATACGTCAGTAGAGGGTAGCGACTGGTGCTAAATTTTATTAAAAAATGAATATGTGTAGTTCATAGGTTGTCTTTAGATTTTAAGTATATGATTGTCTTGGCTTTATATGAGCGTGTTATCTTGACCAGACAAACTATACAGACTGTCGAGAGACAAACGTTTTCAACCAGTTCACTCCTTTTTGCCTAATTGTGGTCGACACACTTCCGAACATCTTTGCAGAAAATCTCTGGATAACTGTCGACAATAGAGATTGAGGCCATATGCCAGAATGTACAAAAATTTCATTGGCTTGCAGCCAAAAAATATGACTTTCCGTCTGCAAGAATACTACAAATAGGTCTACATAATTCGCTTTTTTGTAATGGTCGGAATTGCTGTCAAGCAGCAGCAACTAGAGGAGAAAGTCAAATATTCAAAGCGGTGAAAACAGTCCGCTCTAGCCTACGCTACTTTGATAACACTATACTCTGCTTGTGGTACACTTTATGTGCTATGTATGTGATATGTATGTGTTGTATGCGCTATGCAGCTCCGATGCTTCATGAGCCTCACCAACGAACTGCTGTAGTTGGCAGTGGTGGCAAAAAAAAAAAAAAAAAAGAGTAACGAAACGGGAACTGGTTCTTAAGCTTCTTTCTTCCACTTTCATCTTGTGATTTTCCTCATTAGGTTTTTTTTGTTCGGTGTATTGTTTGGGGGTGGCATTTTCCTGTGTACTGTCTTGTCCATACTGCTTTTTGAAGAACCAAATGCCGACTTCCTCCTTACGCGAACCATTCACTCTCGCACTTCGCACGTACAGACTTACCTGTGAAGAATACTGCCGTCGCAGCTCCCGCCCTCCGAGGTTTCCTAACCGCTGTAGACTTCCTCCCCGCACGAGACCCATGGGCATAGATGTCGGGTGACCGGTGTAGTTGTCCTGCGGATAAGACGACGCGGATTACGCACACTCGTTGACAGAAAACGAATAAAGAAAGAAAGAAAGAAAGAAAGAAAGAAAGAAATAGAAGAGAGAAGGGCGTGCTTATGAAAGCTATAGTTTGCACATATAGTATGCAGGATTCAGGGTACGTTAGAGGGACGCTAAAACACAATTTTATATCGTGCTATATTGAAAGATATAGACTCCACTTATAACGAATGTGTCATGCGTAGCGACACCACTAGCTTTTGTAAGCGAGAAAAAGACGAAAGTGGAAAATCGGAGTGGTGCCAACTATTTTAGACTGGTGACCTCAACAGTGGCTGATTCACAGACAGAGGCAGAAAGGGGGAGGGGGGATTCACGCGAGGGTGACGTCAACTCGTCTGTCTTTGGCTTGGGCGATTGAAATTGAGAAGCAATAGCGGTATAACTTAGATGGCAATTTTCTACGCAATAAAGCCATTTATTGGGGCACAGAAAGCGACGACACAGTCACAGACAAATACTCTATCGATATAACCGGCCTGATATTTTCCTTTAGTGTCCCTTTAATCAAATCACAAAGCTCGGGGGCAACGCTGATGCCGACTATTCGAATACAAGTAAAACGCTGAAATGCTTTTCTGAGGTGACCCCTGGACTGATGTTTAACAAATTTATTGCGCTTGAAAGAGAAAGTTTAATTGTAGTGATTGTTGGAAGCAGAATTCTGATTTGGTGCTTGATATTGTTATATATATTGCCGAAAATTGGTAAGAGAAAGAAAAGAAGCAGGAAATTTACAACAAATACGTAGCTATGCACCAAAAATAGATGTCGCACTTCTGTAAACTGCGTCTTTTAGAGTATATAAAGCGCTTCTTCCTTTGAAGATGGGAGGTGGCGGGTTCAAACACCTTGTAGTGTATATTGTGAACCGACTACCGGTGAAAGCGTGAGTGCGTGCAGCTGTACTTGGCGTCTCATCGTGGAGCGCACAATTAGCCGCATAGCGAACTAGCCATGGATGTGATTGATAATTGTGGAGGTTGTTCGACGGGGCCTCACGTTAATTCCGGCTGCAGAGTCGAAACTGGGCAGAAAAACGTGCGTAGTGTACTGTGTTCAACTTTAGTCTTTAGATTTGTCCTGTTGCTCTTCCTTTCCTCTGTCCTCTCCTCCTTCCTATCTTCCATTTCTGTGTTGCTGTCACCTCCCTTCAGAAGAGTAGGCAGGCGTTGTGCCCCTTCCGGTGGCAGTTGCCAGCCTGCCCGTCGCTTTCCCTTCCCTGTAAACTGTGTATATGTGTTCAAAACAAATAATAATAATAAGTGAATGGATTTGGTATAATTTACAGCTTACATGGATTTCTTAAAATGCTTTGCAATAGTCCCATTCACACACTAGTAACATATATCGCAGGGATGTATAATGCATCAATTTTGTCCACTTTAGATTTATTATTAAATGCAGTTCTCACAATTGGTCTATCATATTTCATTGCGAAGCTACAGAGTTGAAAACTTGATAGTTTCGTTTTCTCAAATTTTGCAACATTGAAAAAGTTTCGTAAAAAGGTTGACGTCTTACATAAAAAAATTCGCTTCCTATAGTCACTCGAATTTAACTTTTTCTTCTAAATGTAGCAAACCTCATCAAATTCGTTGCAGTGGTTGCCGAGAAAAATTTTTTTTTCCATTCCCGTGCATTCAGATAGGAGTCCCCGAGCTAAAGCGTCGTCTTAAGATTGTTTTGGGGTACAATTTACGTCGGCGATGCGCTCGAAGAAGAAAAAAACGGAGGGGGGGGGGCGGTGTTCTCGTGCATGTATGTATGTATGTATGTATGTATGTATGTATGTATGTATGTATTTATGTATGTGTGTGTGTGTGCGCATGTATGTATGTATGTATGTATGTATGTATGTATGTATGTATGTATGTATGTATGCATGTATGCATGTATGTATGTATGTATGTATGTATGTATGTATGCACGTATGCATGTATGCATATATGCATGTATGCATGTATGTATGTATGTATGTATGCATGTATGTATGTATGTATGTATGTATGTATGTATGTATGTATGTATGTATGTATGTATGCACGTATGCATGTATGTATGTATGTATGCATGTATGTGTGTATGTATGTATGTATGTATGTATGTATGTATGTATGTATGTATGTATGTATGTATGTATGTATGTATGTATGTATGTATGTATGTATGTATGTATGTATGTATGTATGTAATAACCGCTATCCTCTTGCTAAGGAACTGCTGGCGATTCCGTGACGCCCTTACGAACCACAACACGAGTAGCACGCAACGTCTTCGAGACACGCCCAAGCGGCATTGCACAAAAGGACGCACCTTTTCGGCGGAGTGGGCGCGCTCTAGGCGACCCCTGGCGGTTGTACCGCCCGCGGAAGGCGGCACGAGCTGCGATCCTCCGTGTATCCACTGCCCGGTCTTGATGAGCAGCTCTTGCTTCTTGCGGCAGAGGATGCAGACCCAGATGACCTTGGAGGAGCGCAGCGTGACCTTGCCCCCGCAGCGGGCGCAGCAGCGGATGTTGCAGTAGTTGCAGATGTGGCCGATGCCGTCGGCGAACTTGGTCTTGAGGCAGATCTGGCAGGTGGCCTCCAGCTCGGCGCCAAGCTTGCGCTGCTCGGCGCTGCGCTGGCCGATGGCCGACTCGAGCAGCTGCACCTCGTCCTGCTTTTTCCTGCACGGAAAAAAATAACAACAACATGTTACGAGCGAGGGATCGGTCAGCAGCAGCGAGCAAACAAATCGAATCGTATTACATCGGATCAAATGAAACCGAGTCAGTTTCATCTTGGCAGGAGGGGCCAGGAATGAAATCCACGGTGCCTTTAGTAAGATCATGACTGACCTTTAAGTGACAGTGCGCCGCAGCGCACTGAAATACCGTTATAAAAAATTAATACGAATGTGGATAGTATTCATGAGAGTACGCAAGAAGTGCAAAATAAGTGAAGCGCATACTACGGGTGTTTACCTACGGATTGTAGCAGAAACTAAGAAGAAATGAAAAACCAGTGGCCTTACTAAAGCCCAAAGGTTTCATTAGACTCGTCTAGCGGGCCTAATGTTCCTTCGCCTCGTCGCCTTGTACCGATATAGTAGTGGAGAGAAAGACCGCGCAATAGCGGTGCGGTGTTCGCAACATCCGTGAAATCACTTACCATAGCCGCGACTGCTGGAAGTGTTGCTAGAAACTTAAGTGCAAAGCTACGTACAGTTGGTCTAGCAAAATTTTCATCGATGGCGGGGTCTTCACGCACAAGACTGCACGAACCATAGAAAGATGGTAGTTTTGAAAGACAGCTCAAGGTCAGCTGCCAGAAAAATAAAGCCCATAGTTTAAATTCATGGCGGCGTAAGCATGAACCCCGAACTTTCGGGAGATGCATTCAAGTGCGGAGTCCGCACCTCGAATGCAGCTTCACGCGTAAGCCACGATGTATATTGTACCCTATCCGTCGTTTCTGCATAAGAAGACTTTCGTTGGCTGGTGCGCTCGCAGCAATAGCGGTACGTTGCACGCTGCCCTTCCAGTTTGCGTGGCCGTACGTCAGATCAGGCATTGCGAGAACACGTACGTTTATTGAGATCACAGGAAACATTGAAAAGCCTCGCGGACGGTCCTAAACTAACGCAGAATTTGATGGAGCACGACCACAGTGCATACCAACTGTCCAACGCATTTCCTTGCTTTGTGCTGTCGAACGCAGAAACCGATTGAAATTTTTGTCTCTCCGGAGCCGCACGTATGATGCGGCAACAACAGCAGCAACAACAACAACAACAACAACAACGACGACGACGACGACGACGACGACGACAACAACAACAACAACAACAACAACTTGGACAGGATGGACAGGGTGCAACTAATTAAGCAAAATGATTGTTCACTTCTGCAGGGGCAGTGCAGATGGAGCTATACGTGAACCGATTCGTTATATGAGCTATTCGGGAAGACAGCGGTGGAAACATCTAGCAGCAGCCTTGGTCAGCAAAGTCTGGGAGTGTTCGCTAATGAAGCTTAACTTCAAAAACCTGATGGACCTAGGAGCACGTCACGGAGAGTCATCATAGCCCGTCAAAGCCCATCATAGCCCGTCGCTTCCCCTAGCATTGCCGGACTATGCAGCAAGCAGGCGCAGTATCTATTTTGATGGGACTTGCTGATTACCCCTACCTTTCTATTTTGTCATTACTACTACTACTACTACTACTACTACTACTACTACTACTACTACTACTACTACTACTAATAATAATAATAATAATAATAATAATAATAATAATACATTATTATTGAGCTATTAAAGAGGAAGCACAGGAACAACAGCATTAACACCAACAAATAATAAGCTGTTCCGCTATCTTGCGGCAAGCATTGCATCGGAGGAACTTACATACTACCTCTAGTGCGCACGTCACTATATCATACCCGCCGTGGTTGCTCAGTGGCTATGGTGTTGGGCTGCTGAGCACGAGGTCGCGGGATCGAATCCCGGCCAGGGCGGCCGCATTTCGATGGAGGCGAGCGAAAACACCCGTATACTTAGATTTAGGTGCACGTTAAAGAACCCCAGGTGGTCGAAATTTCCGGAGTCCTCCACTATGGCGTGCCTCATAATCAGAAAGTGGTTTTGGCACGTAAAACACCACAATTAATGTCACTATATCATATACTGCGTCACTATATCATATACTACCTCTAGTCTACATATCCATATTCTCTATATGTCGCTTTATTATTTATAGTAGTTCTAGTGCGCATGTCATTTTAGAGTTGCGAGAGATACGGTGCTTACTTTATGCTCCAATATAATACGCTTGCTGGGTAGTTGGTTCGTTCTTGCGGGGAATAATAAGCACAAGCTTTAGGCGGGGCAGTGAGGCAGACAAGGTACAGACGGTAACTTACAATTGAATTTTATTGGAAGCCACATGCGAACCTGTACAGAAATAATACAGGTGCGCAAACCGCACAGCGCACAAGAAGACCCACATATCGTGTCATCTTACAAAAAAAAATATGCAATGTAAAAACCAAAACAAATTACAGCAATCTTTCTAGAAAATTGCTACTTTGCTACGCAAGAATACCGAAGTGTCATTTATACATGCTCTCTCTTTCTTCCTAATATGGTACGCATCGTTTAGCCCACGCTCGAGGCCTGGAAGTGCGCGATAAAGACGGATGACCCATGATGCCAAGTCATGCTGGCAGAATGGGCTAACCACGTCGCGGCCACATGGCGTCCCCGCTAGCTCCTCTGCCAGGATCTCAACTACTAATTTCCGCCTCCAATAAAGTTTACTTCTCTCTCTATCTCTTTAGCATATAGCTCTAGCGCAAACGTATCTCTTTTTGCTAAGCTAGTTCTGAGACCCAAAGCAGCCACAGAACAATACAATAGCATTAGAGCACTGCACTAACTTTATTTAGGTTGTGGGAGATTGTGTGAACACACACACACACACACACACACACACACACACACACACACACACACACACACACACACACACACACACGCGCGCGCGCACGCACGCACGCACGCACACACACACACACACACGCACGCACGCACGCACGCA